>NC_134541.1:22971994-23272494 GCF_050624435.1 Tenrec ecaudatus
AACAACTCAGATGAGAAGAATCACTTTCTGCCAGTGGGACTTGACATGCGTTCGCCATATGGGACAGGCAGAGCCTTGCGCCAAATAAAAATTTTTAAGGAAGGAAAAACAAGTGAGATTTCACACAAAGTGACTAAAAATGAATTGGACTGAAATTCTCCTGAAAGTTGTGGCTGAAAGCTTCCACTGAAAAGGAGGAATTGAGCATAGAGACTATTTTGCATTGATTTTATTGCAAGAATACAGCCCAATAATGTGTACATAAATACCAAGAATGTATCTAGATAATGAACCAGAAGCTTCACTCTAACTACACAGGAGGAAAAGGAGGGTTAGGGTGGGAGGGGGGCAGGAGGATGCCTAGTCAGATTTGCCAGGTTTAGAAGTTCACTGGGGATTATACGGATATTTACTTGAATACCCATGGCCCACCAGAACCCACCCTGAGGCTCTGGGTGGGAGCCAGTTGTTTGGAGCCCCAGGCAGAGCCGTGAGAGAGTGGAGAAGCAGGGATGCCAGGAAAGAAGCCAGTTACCACTATGGGCAACTGGAGCTCAAGCCCGCTGGGGACCCTGTGGGCAAATCTGTCAAACTTCAGAATTGTCCTCCTGAGGAGTGAAAGACAGAGGCATTTTCCCACCAACTCCTGCTCCCCCTTGGCTGTCAAGCTCCAGCCAAGGTGCCCTGGGCTGCCATGTCTGTGGTGGGAGAAAGCATCAGGGCAGTGAAACACAGGTCTTGAAGGAGAAATTCCTGAGTGGGTTTTAGGCAAGTTTAGCAGGATGGTACTGTGGGCTACCATGGTTCTTTTGCTTGGTTCCGCTTGCTTGCTAACTACAAGCTCAGCCATTAGAAACCACCGGCAGCTCCTTGGCAAAATGACGGGGCTTTCTACTCCGCAGTTCTGTCCCACCTTATAGGATCACTATGAGTTTGCATCGAGTTGATGGCAGTGAGTTTGGTTGGGGTTTGCTCATAGCATGCTTACTAGATAACAGTTTAGTTTGGCTCTCGGTTTTTCCCAGTGGCTAACCTTTAGAGATTTTTTCTTGTTAGTGTTTTTGTTTCGTTCAGTCCTATTTTTGTTTTTGTTGTCCCTGCAATTGCTTTAAGACTTGTTCTTAATGCTTTCATAGTTGGGGTTACCTTTATTTTAATTTAATTTTAATATACTTTTAGTCCTATACTGGTCATTTGAGGATAGAGATCGTTTTCAATTTAGACTCTAATCATCTTACCCAACAACCTCACCCTAATTAGAGGGGTGTACAGACTTGTCAAGGCAAAGACTTACAGAGCTGGGGTGCTAATCCATAAAGTGCATTGAAATTTTTCATGTAATTTCATATTTGGATTTTTAATGTCTATTTCCCTCATATATATGTATAATTAAACCATCTTTCAAGATGGCCTTAAGCAGACTATGGAGTCTCCAAATCTGGGATGTGTTCAGCATGGTGGGGTGCATACTGGAATCTCTGGATAACACCAAGCATGATATTTGTCCTGTGGGACAACACAGGGACAGCTTTCATCTTCCTCTTCCTCCCGCCCAACCAAACTCAACCTGTGAGTCGATTCCAGGTCACGACCAGCCCATGTGATTCCGGGTGGAGCTGTGCTCGTACTTTTCAAGATTGTGAGCTTCTGGATGTAGACACAAGTCTTTCTTCTAAGGGGTCTCTAGGTGGATTCGAGCCACCAGCCCACCATTTAATCACCAAGCCAGGGACTCCTTGCCTCTCACTGTATTCCTTGTTTATTGATAGAGCAGGGAACAGTACTGTCCTAATGGATCAGCAAACAGAGGCCAGCATTACCGACTGGACAACAGAGAAGACAAGCAGTCAGTTAGACATGGACAAAGGGCATAAGCAACGCTTCACTAAAAAGCCATGCCAAGAGAGCCACAACACATGAAAAGGCGCTGGTGGTCATGGGCTACCAGACAGGTGCAAAAAAAAGCTATGAGGAGATACCATCTCACTCCTGCAAAATCGGCACTGATTGAAAAACAAAAGGGGGGCGGACAATAAATATTGGCCAGGTTTCTGAGAGGTTGGAACCCTGCCCCACTGCTGATAGAACGGCAAATTGGTTCAACCACTATAGAAAAGAGTATGATGCATCTTCAAAATGTTAGAAATAGAAATAGCCTAAGATTCAGCAATTCCACTCCTCCGTAGATACTCTAGAGAACTAAACTATGGACATGATCAGATACATGCACACCTACATTTATTGTAGCATTATTCACAATAGCCAAACAAAAATGGAAACAATGTAACTATCCAGCAACAGATAAACAAATGGTAGTGCATAGGATGGAATACTCTGCAGCTATTAAGGATAATAATTTCTCAGATATATATATATGCACTATGACATGGATTAATTTGGAGGACATTTTTTAAGCATCACTACCATCAAGTTGACCCCAACCCATAGCAACCCTTTAAGACAGTGTAGCACTGACACGATGGGGTTCCAAGAGTGTTAGGGGAGTAGAAAGCCCCATCTTTTTGCCACAGAGCAACTGGATGTTTGGAATTGTTGGCATTGTGGTTAGAAGGCCAGCATGTAACCCATATGTCTGCAGGGCCTCTTTTAAGAAGAGATCATGCTGAGTGAAATGAGGCCAAAGCTGTATTATCTCACTCCTATAGAAGACAAGAATAGGCCTACGTAGAGAGAGAAGTATTCTTTGATGGTAACTAGGCAGGAGAGGGAGAAGAAATCATTTTCTAGATAGTAGAAACTGGTTAGTTTTAGTGATGGATACAGAAAAAGTCAGCACTGCTTGGCCAAGGTAAAAGTTGACACTAAGAAATTCACAAAAATAAGGAATGCTTTTGGTAAAAGCCACAACGTATGCATTTTTGCAATAACAACAAAACGATGCACATGGTTACATGTTGTTCTTACTAGGTGCTCTCTAATGGACTGCAATCACAGCGAATGAGCCGGCACCTGACCTTCCTGGCGACCTTTATGCCTAAACCCATTGTCTCAGCCTCCGTGTCAGTCCAGCTCACTGAACTTCATCTTCACCAAGCATGACTTCCTCTTCCAAGGACTTTTTCTCCTGGTGACATGACCAAAGTACGTGAGGCAAGTCTTACCACCCTCAGTCAAGGAGCGTCCTTGGCTGCCTTTCCTCCAGGATGTATTTGTTCTGGCTGTCCCTAATTACGATCCATCTTCCTCACCAGCAATGTAATGCAAACACATCCATTCTTCTTTGACCTTCGTTATTCGTTCCCCAACTTTCACATTCATAGGCGGAGATTGAGGATGCCATGGCTTGGGGCAGGAGCACCTTAGTCCTCAGAGTGACATTTGGAAGAGGTCTTGTCCAGTGTGATCTTGACTATGCTAGATCAAACTCGACACTTGGCCAGCTGACCAACCTAGAGACACAATCTGAGCTTGCTCTGGGTGCAAGTAACTCTGGTTCCACAACAGAGATTTCTTCCCTGGCTTTTTGCTTATTGTTGGGGGCTTTTTCTTCTTCCGCGTTATTAGTACTTTTGTCTGTTTACGATTATGTTTCTACCCTTATCACTTTAGCGTGATTTTATTGTCTATTGTGTTCTATGGGGTCTCCAGCTGGGAAGCACAGGAGGGGTGGATGCATAATGATAAAAATGGATACAAGGGGATACGGGGAATACGGTGTGGGGGGAACACTAGAATGGATTGTAATTTCATAAATCATTTCAAAGGTGACTTAACCACGGAGGAGGGAGAAAGCTCTAAAACTTATGTGGGGGTGATTGTAAAATTCTTCATGATATGATTGAACTATTGCATTATATGATATGTAAATTACTTGACAATAAAACAGTTGAAATAAATAAATACATAAATAGGTCTCTCGCCACTGACTTACCTAGTGAAATGTGCCATTTGATCTCTTGACTGCTGCTTCCATGAGCATTGATTGTGGACCCAGGAAAAATGACCAAAAACTTCCTTGGCAACTTCAATCTTTTCTCCATTTATCGTCATGTTATTTATTGGTCCACTGGACCAATAAATTTGGTCCATGAGGATTTTGTTTTCTTTACATTGAGTTGTAATCCATAATGAAGACTTTGATGGTCATCATTGTGGCAGTTATATAATCTCCAGTCACCTTGAGAAGGGGTTGAGTCTAGCCTGTCAATTAGGCCATAGCCAATTAGGTCTCCCTGTGGGGACGGCCTTCTCCTGAGGATTCTGGGAACTCTGGTATTCCTCCCTGCAGGCGGGAGACACTCTCTACTTCATCTTCTTGCTGTCAAGACACATGGACCTACACTGATACAGTCAGAGCCAGAACCATGTAGACACCCATGCCAGGGCTGAGATGCTTCCACCACCACTGGATCCACAAGACTTTCCACCCACTGGTCTCTGATCTTCCTGCATTCAACATTATTGCATGTCTGAATTAATCTGAACAGGAATTTATAGCTTGGTATCGGACATATGGGCTAATATCATACTTATGGTCTTGATCTGGACTGGGCTGGGATGTTTCTTAATATACAATTGCTCTTTCATATAAAGTTCTTTTTTATACACATGAGTGTCTATGGATTTGTTTCTCTAGTCTACCCAGACCAACACAATCACTATCTGTTTCACTTTCAGCAAACAAAATTATGCGATCTGCATATTGCAGGTCGTTAATGAGCCTTCTTCATTTAGTTCAACTTTTTCATTATATGCTCAGCTACAGATGGAGTAATGCTGACGAAAGATAAAACTGTGATACACACCTTTCTTTAAATCACGCAGTATTCCATAGAACAACTGCTTCTTGGTCTTTACACAGGTTTTATACACGCACAATGAACTATTCTGGACTTTCTAGTATTGGCAATATTCTCCATTGTTTATTATAATCCACACAGTCAAATGTCTTTGCATAGTCAATAAAACACAAATAAACATTTTTCTGATTTTCTCTGCTTTCAGCCAAGATCTAGCTGATGTAAGCATATCTACCTACGTAACCACTCACATACCTACCTGTTGTGTGATATGAAAAGGTGGTTGTTGTTGTTGTTGTTGGATGCCACTGAGTTAGTGTGCAGTGTATAGGTAGTGTATAAAACCAAGCCAAACTCACTGCCATAGAGTCTATGCAGACTCATCATGACCCTGTAGGACAGGGTAGGAGTGCCTGTGAGTTTCCAAGACTGACATGTTCATAGAAGTAGAAAGCCTCATCTCTCTTCCTCAGAGAGGCTAGTGGTTTTGAGCTGCAAATCTTGCAGATCACAGTCCAACTCATAATGACCACACCACCAGGGCCCATAGTCTATAGGTAAAAGCATCAAAATATACAGATGATTACTTGAATAAGAGTATAGACTTTCCTATGAGCAAATGTATATACTTGTTTGTGTGTGCCACATAAATGTTTACATGTAAAATAATGCACATAGAAAACAGATATGGATACTTCCTTGACATAATCAAACACCTTGCTGGGTTGGAATGCTGAGTTTGAAGGCTTAAACCATAGTCTTGGTGGACGCAGGAATGGGGGATGGACATAACACAGGTCATAAAGTTAATGTTCTACACCCTAATTTGAAGAGTAACACTGGAATTTTTAAAAAGCCAGCCAGCTTGTGTGATCCAAAGATGTAAACGACAAAATTCAAATACGGTGTGGAGAGAAGTGTCCGAGCAAAGATTATGAACACCCAGTTTGTGGAGAGTGTGGGGGACGGTGGGAGCCCAAAACCCATCTGCAGAGTAGTATCTAGTCAGGCTGAGCCACTCGCAGATCTGCTCTGGCCACAGGCGAGAGTCTCTAATGCCTTCCTATCAGGCAGAGACCATTGTAACCTTGGTTATGTTCAATCGAACTTGATACTTGGCCAGTTGACCTCCCTATAGATGCAACCTGAATCTGCTCTGGGTGAAAGTATCTTTTACTGGTTCCATGACAGAGATTTCATCCCTGGATTTTTAAAAGTTCTTGGGAGTCTTTTCCTTCTTATGCATTATTTGCATTTTTGTCTGTATTCTATTAAGCTCTTAACCTTACCACCTTAGCGCAATTTTTTTGTTATTGTTTACTGTTGGTTCTCCCAGGCATGAAGCACAGGAGGAGTGGATGCATAATGATAATAACTGATATAAGGGGATATGGGTGTTGAGGAAGGTGGATGGGAGGGAGGGGTAGGGGATTTCCAGGGTAATTAATGAGGAGGGGCGTGGCGAGGGAGCGTTAGAACAGATTGGAATTGCCTCACCTACCTTAAAGGCGGGCAGATGCTCTCAAATTGAAGTAGGGGTGCTTGTACAATTTTCCTTGATATGATGGAATGATTCAGCTATTGAATTATATTATATGTAAATTGCTTGCCAATAATACTATTGGGGGGAAAAAAAACAAAATTCTGGTTGCAAAAAAAAAAAAAGAGTTACTCTTTGGATTCAAAATAACCAACCTTGTAGTTTTTTGCCAAGCACTTAGCCCTTGAGCCACCAGGGCACCTATCAGAAAGTGATAACGCCATAATTTCCTTGTGCATCATCTCACGAGTCTTCCCAACTGGATGGCTTTCATCCCTGTCCACTTTAACCCACGTCTGCTACTGCCATACATAGAACAGATGGAGCAGTACTTTAAGCAGTAGCAAAGCCAAGTTCATTAACCCAATTTGCATTGGGAGTAGCACTAGGTGGAGGAGTCAAAATTAGAGTGGGTTGTGGCTAATTTGTTGAAAAGGCCTATCCTCTGCAGCTAACCTCACAGTCGATCCCAACTCAAGTTCTAGGAGAGTCCTAATACATGAAGGCATTAGCTATGTCCTGCCCTGGGGAGATCTTGGAAAATATTCGCTGAAATCATTTGTGGGACTTGTTTTACAACCATGGTTCAGAAAGGCTGTACCAGGCCTATCTCCTATAGATTCAAAGAGTTGATGTTCTATGTACTGGGATTTTACATAAGGTGTTTAGGTGGAAGAGTGTTTCACTGTTTTAAAAATAATAACTTATAGACTGCCATCTCACATGAATGATAAAGAATGAATAAATATAAATTCACCTTTGTTTAGTAGCACTGAACAGTTATGCTTCCGACAACATAGCAGCAATTGCATAAGGCAAACAATCTGGAAGTACACAGAGAAGTCCATGAAAGTACCATCAAAATGGAAGCGTTCAAAACATCGGTCTGAGGTAAGAATTGTATGAGCCCCCAATAAAATGATTTCACATCTCACTCTGAGGTCAAGACCAAACTAAAGGTTGCATGTTGAGATCAAAAGGATCAACAGGTTCATGTCAAGTAGGCTTTTAAAAGTAATAGCACTTTCATTGTCAGCAGGGTTGTAGACTTTTAGAAGGACATTTTCATTTTTTGTGGCATTGTAAGGAAAATTGTAGGCTAATGGGACTACTCATGACAACTTTACTCTTGCTTTTCTACCATTAAACAGTTAAATTATTTAACAAGGAAACATTTTCTAGAGTGCTGGCTGGTCACTTTGGATCAGCGAGGTTTCCCTTTAGAGTTTAGAAGTGAAACATTAATAGGTATGGGAGAGACAAGAGCTGTCAGTGAGGGAGGGTTACCTACCTTGCCCGCAGGTCCACCCTTCTCCCCTACCCCTGGGGCAATTTTCTCTTTAACAGATCTGTGGGGATCAAAGTCAGATATAAAGAGCAGAGAGTGGAAGCCAAAGAAAAAGAGGACAGGTAGAACTCCAAAGAGAGGTTTGGAAGACTTGATGGGTGACACGTTCCAGCTCTGCTACAGGGGTTGAACACAATGAGAGAGAAAGAACAGCTCTTGAGAAATATTGCTCCGGGTTATGAATTGGACCCTTTTACAGATTCTTAAGAAACAGGAATACCAACTAAAAGTGTTTTAATTTGAGCTACTTTCCTTTGGGCTGTCTTTCACAGTGCTGCCTATAAAGATGGGCTTCTGTGCCTTTTCTCTGAAAGCTGTCCAGATGAGTTCGAGTCAGAGTGTGGTCCCCAACTAGCAGCAACAGCAGCTGGAAGGTTGTTAAAAATATGAACTCCCCACCCTCAGCTAGACTTACTGGAGGAGAATCCCAGGGTGAAGTCAAAGCATGTGGACTGCAATAAGCTCTCTAGGTGGTTCTTTCACACCTTGAAGTCGGAGAAGCACCACAACTTGGTGACTTGTCTGGGAGCTGTAAGATTTCCTTCCCAAGTCCATTGAGAAAGGCTTGGAGCCTCCCCTCAGAGCAATTCCTCGGGCCCCAGGTCTGCTCACCTGCAATTCAAAGCCCTTTCTAGCAGCCCAAATGCCCTGTAGTCTGTCATTCTACTTTCCCATGAGGGGTACTTCTCAGATACTGAAATGTCTATCTCTATAAATATCCTTGGGGATAAGAAAAGGGACAGGATGACAGAAAGATGCCAATCTGGGTTCTGCCAGACTTTTAAAGTCCTTGTGATGTCATTGGAGCTGGCGTGCCCCTTCTGGTACCTGAAAGCCCTCACCTTCTTTTCAAAGGACCCTCCTCTAGCACTGTAAAGGGTTGAACTGCATCCGCTAAAAAGATACGGCCAAGTCCCCACTCCTAGGATCTGAGAATGCACCAGGGTCTCTGCAGATGTGATGCAGTCAAAGATCTGCAAAGGAGACTCTTGATGTAGGATGGATCCTAAATTCACTGGCTGGAGGGAAAGGAGAGAGAGATTTGAGACTGAGAGACCCAGGGAAGGCAGCCATGTGCAATGGAGCCAGAGGTTGGAATGATGTTACCACAAGCCAAAGAATGCTAGAAGTCATCAGAAACGGGAAGAAGCAAGAAGGGAGTCTCCCCTAGAGCCTTTAGAGAGTTCCTTGATTTGGGGAACTTAGCTCCCAAACTGTGAAATAATAAGATTTCTTGCTTTAAGCCACCAATTTTGTGGTAATTTACTGTACTAACCTAGGAAACTTATGCAAGAATGACCTTAAATTTACCCCTTCTCCATCTCGATCCCCACCTCAGAAAATCTCAGAAGTACTTATGGTTATTGTCAAGCTTACGCATCACACACATACATTATAATTGCATGTATAATGGTGCCTGGAGATACCGGGCTATCAATGACATGTAACGTTCAAAATGATATGAGACCCAAGCCCTACATGGGAGCCTATAAAAACATACTTACGGTCAAGTAAACTGAGACACTAAATTCATCTGTAAAGAAGGATAATAACAGCCTTGGCCTCATTGAGGGTTACGGGCATTGCATGAGATGATGCCAGCTCAGTCATGCTCCAACACTTATTTTGCAAATTGAATTTGTTCCAGTGAGGTTGATATATTAGGGAGCAATTTGAGCATAACATGAATTCCAAGTTCTAACCACCAGAAGCATGTGGTGAATACAGAAAACACTACTCCACTGAACTGAGCCATGTGGAAATAAACTACACACACAAGCACACACACCACAGATACCTACCTGCTATCTCAGTTCAGTGCCGGTATTCTGAATCACACCCATCCTCATTTGGACTTACAACTTTTCATCCCATGTCAACTCTACTTCTTAATAATTCATAAGCGGGGACCCCCAAGGTCATTTCCACCAGGAACCCACAAGCACCCTATTTATGCATAAGGTTTTCAGTGGCTCCTTCCTCCAAAGTGGGGAGACTTGTCCTTCTTCATTGTCTGTTCTTAGTCTGGAAGCTCCACTGAAACCTATTCCCTTTGGTGACCCTGCTGGCTCTTGAAATACCAGGGACATAACTTCCAACATCAGAGCAACACACAATCCACAGAGCATGGCACACTGGCAGACAATGGGCACATCTGAACTATGGTGCTAGAGAAGGATATCAGAAGTACCAGGGAATGCCCAAAGGACAAACGAGTCCTTCTTGGAAGAAGCACAGCCAGAGTGCTCCTTAAAGGCAAGGACGGCAAGACCTGTCTCACATACTTTGGACATATATGTTGTCAGGAGAGACCAATCCCTGGAGAAGGATATCATGCTTGCTAAAGTAGAGGGGCAGCAAAAAAAGGAGGGTCCTCAAGGAGATGAGTTGACATAGTGGCTGTAATAATGGGCTCAAGCATAGAACAATTATAAGGATGACATGGGACCGTGTTGTGTTTCGTTCTATTGTGCTTATGGTCTCACTATAGGCAGGAACCAGCTCAATGGTACCTAACAACATTACAACAAATCCTACTTACAGTAGGATTTATATCTGCGTTAACCATCAAATATATGTAAAATTGTGCTATAATTTAAATTTAGTTTTTATTACTATTATGTATTTTATTGAGGTTAAGTATACAGTAAGTATATCCAACCAAAGTTACAATACATACCCATGTGATCCATGATGCTAGATACCTCAAGTCGTACTGTCATTCTTGTTATCCTTTTCCAGAATATTCCACCACCTTTATCTTAATCTCATGGTACATAGTAACCATTCAAAAAGGCTCTTTCTCTTCCCTTCGGGAATCAGCTATGTGAAGATTCATAGCTAGTTAAACCATGAATATATTTACAGTCCTACATTTGGGAAGCAGTGGAACAAGAGGGTACAGACAGTCCTGGGACATAAAGGGCCTTGAAAGTCAGTTATGGCAGATGTTCTTACTGCCATCGAGTTCATGGTGACCCTACAACAGTTTGAAATGGAATACTTATCACTTAATCTCCTAGAGGCATGGCAGGGGAGGTTGGGGGGAAGTAGAGAGCTGACCACAATAAGGAGAAGAAGAAAATGTTCTGAAATTGATTGTGGTGATGACTGCACAATTCTTCTTAACATAATTAAATTCTATGATATGTGAAATATATGCCAATAAAGTGATTTTTTTAAGTAACCCCAAACTCCAAGTTAGGATGGAGAATCATTTATTATTTCTGACAAATGCTGTTTTAGTAAACAAATCAGCTATTAAGCACAACACATCCTTCTGCTTATTACATGAACTTAACTATTTCAATTTCATAAAATTAACCATTTGCACCAAAATGAAGTGCCAAGATTCCTCCCTGTTTCCAATTCCCTTGTTCACACTGGGAAGGAATGTGGCGAACAGAAGAGGGGTAATTTCAGAGAAAGACTGAGCCTCAGGTTCAGGATTTCAATGGAATAGCTGTCAAGTTCAAAGCAGCATCCTTTAACACACTCGTTCTATTTTCTGCAGTACACATCTGGGAACCGACACCTGTGGGCAGACATGTTTACCTTTGTCTGACTTCCTAGACTGCATAAGGCAAATTTCTCCAAAAACCCCAGTATATTTGTGTTTCTGAAAACGATTCTCTTCTTCTTAGGCAACCCACACCCATTCTTTCCTGCATCGATGGACATCAATAAAATTCAGATTCTGGGGGGCCTGGGAGGGGCTGGGCAGCCAGGCAGGCAGATTGGAGTTCTATCAACACTTGTCCATCTGAGTCTTTGGGAGTAGATGGTGCTTAGGACTCCCTTAGCCTCTGGAAATACAAAGCAAGCTGAATGGCCAGGATATAATGATGTTTCTTTGGCCACTCTTTGGCCAGCTCTGGACCTCACTCCTTTTATCATGGGGTTTGTAGGTTTAGGGACTCAGTTCTGTCTATATTTCTGGTGTGAGTGTTCCCAAATCTAGTGAGGATAATGTAAAGGAAGAATGAGGTGTCCTATATCAGAAAGGGCTGGCAGAGATGTATGAATTCTCAAAAACTCTTTATAACCTCAGGTGAGAGGGTAAATCAAAGGGCTGTGTCCTGCATCGTCACAGTGGAACCCTCCAGTCATGCCCCATGTGAAATACACAGGGACAGTCCCATCAGAGAAAGAATAGCACTCCTATGCTGTCAGTTCATCTCTGGTGGTCCATAGTTGATATTAAGCATTACTTTTTGTACAAGCTATCTGCCATACAGGCTTCTAGGAATGCTGTCTCTGAAAGTCCATTATTTCTTCTCTCTCAGCTCTATAAGGACCTGGGATCCCGTCAGAGCAGGGGTCCTCAAACTATGGCCCGAGGGCCACATGCAGCCTGCCAAGGACATTTATCCTGCCCACCGGATGTTTTTGCTGCTGCTGCCTGTCCTGCTTAGCAGCCGATTCGTCCAATGTGCATAGGAATCTGTTCATATGGTTGTTTTTATAACTATAGTCCGGTGCTCCAACGGTCTTAGGGACAGTGAACTGGCCCCCTGTTTAAAGAGTTTGAGGGCCCCTGTGCCAGAGAAACTAGAGTGCCCTGTGTTTGAGCCCTGGATCCAGGGAGTTGCTAAGAATCCTCAGTGGCTGTGTTAGTCTGAGTAGATTAGAGGACCAAATTCTTAAACAGTCTTTTGTGTATAAGAAAGAGCGTTATATACAAGAGCAAATGCATATTAAGAAAACATCCCAATCCAGTCCAGATCTAGTCCATAAGTCCAATATTAGCCCAAATGCCCGATACCAATCTATAAATTCCTCTTCAGACTCACAAACCACATGCAATGATGCCAAATGCAGGAAGATCACAGACCAGTGGTTGGAAAGTTTTGTGGATCCAGTGATGGTGTAAGAATCTCAGCTCTGGCAGGTGTCTTCATGGGGCTCCTCCAGCTCCAGAGCTCTGGCTGCACCAGCATAGCTCTATAAGGCTCATCATCAGTAATGTCTCACAGGGAGGGAGAGAGTGCCCCACCTCCAGTGAGCTATTTATCTCCTTAGCACTTCCAAATGAGGTCATCAAGCTGCGACCGGATTGACAGGCTAAACTCCACCCCTTCGCTCTTAAGTCTCAAATTGACAACAGATTGTATAACTACCACAGTGGCCTCCATGTGCCTGTTGCTAATGTGCTTCTCAAGCAGCTAAATCGCAGCATCTGTTTCACTTTCTAAGAGCCTTCACCTGACCACCCTCCTCTTTCACCAGAGGGAAGAGAGGCATGGAAAGGAAGGTCCCAATTATTGTAGAGAACCTTTGAAAAAAAGCAATGTGAGGAAAGTAAGTATCAATAAGAATGAAAGATGATCTCATCTTCACTGCTCCAAGGTTCCCCTCTTTGGACCCCCCCCCCCCCTTGGATCTTTCTAGTTGGTTTGTTAGTCATTCGTGGTGTCTGGCGAAGCTCAGTCTAGGTGGAGAAGGCAGCCCGGCAAGCTGATGAGAATAGAAGTCACCATAGTGCCAGGCACTGTCTTGAGTTCCTGACATGATGAACACCATTGGCTTTACAAGGCGGGCACAAATAAGGAAACTAAGGCCCTGGAAAGCAAAGCAATTTTTCCCAAAACCACACAGCCAGTAAGTGATGGAAGAGAAATGTGAACCGACACTGTCTGGCAGCAGAACTAAGAACTATACTCATTGACATTGGGAAAGGCAAGGAGCGTAACACCCGAGTTAGAATCCCAACTCCACCCCTGCCGCGCAGAGCTGGATTGCAATTTCCCTTCCTTTATCCTCGATTTCATCATCTGCACAACGGAAATGCCAGCAAGAGCCCTGGCCTGGGCGCACTGTTTATGGGAGCAACTGAGACCAAGTCTGTAGTGAGCTGGGTCTCGCAAAGAGGAGCAGACAAGATGCCTTCCCCTGCCCCATCCCATGCTCATGCTGAGCACACTGCGGGAGATGACCCATTTCTCTTCCCCCAGCTTCACCTAGCCCTGCTCATGCTCCCCCGTATGGAAAGATACAAAATAACTAGAAAAGGGGGGCATTTTCTTTCCCCTTTTCACAAATTCAGCTGCTGTTTCTGCTCTATTGCCCTTTAAACCAATGTACTAAAAAGGGGGTGTCCACTTCACCTTGTTCCAAACCAATAAAATCAAACTCACTGCCATCAAGTCAATGTGGACCCACAGCAAACCTACAGGACAGGGTAGAACTGCTCCCTGTGAGTTTCCAAGACTGTAATTCTTTACGGGAGTAGAAAGCCCATCTTTCTACAACAGAGCAGCTGGTGGTTTGGAATGTGTCACCACTACACCACCAGGGCTCCTGTGCCCTCCAAAGATTCTGCCAGATCACCTTCCTGGCTGACTGAGATGAACACTCACACAAAATGTCCATTGTTCGTATCACACACGAAGCGTGTTACTCGGTGCCAGGATATAGAGGTGGGCCAGGCAGACATTGTTCTTCCTACTAGCAGGCAGAACTGGCTTCGACGGAGAACACTGGTAAGTTCAAAGGTTGCTGTCAGCCCTTGCATCAATTCCAACTCATAGCAACACTGTGTGACCAAGAAGAACTGCCCTCTAGAATTTTCTAGGCTTTTATCTATACAGGAACAGATAAGTCGTCCTCCTGGGCAGCCACTTGGTGAATTCAAACCTCCAGCCTTTGGTGCTTAACCCCCGTGTCCCCCTGACTCCTCAAAATAAAATGAGGTGGGGCAGGGGACTTAATAAATAAATACAATTATAATCCCTCCCTTGGGAGAAATAAGCAGGGTGCTGACACATTCTGTGACTTAAGTGGTCAAAGACAACCACTGGGGGGCAGGGGTTGGGGGTGGGGATGGGCGGGGAGGTGGAAGACAAATCAGAGAGTTTGGAGAAAGGCAGGTGAAGAGCATTCTGGTCCAGAATCAGTGAAGATGTTATTTGGGATATGTTCTCCAGAATCCCCACGCTTCTGAGGTGAGAGCACAGAAGCCGGGTTTCCTGAACGAGCTCACTCCAGCTTGTATTCAGACTTCCTCACTTGTCTGTGGTGTGACTTAGCCAAGTAATTTTTGCTTTCTCTTGATATCAATTTCTCCTTCTGTACAACGGGGCTAGCAATCTTTTTGATGAAGAAAATTTGTTGTCAGACAGTTATAAATGAAATCGTATTACCTACATCTACTGAATAGAGTCCCTGGTTGGTGCACATGGTTAGTGGTGCATACTATGAACAATGAAGATTGTGTTGAATGAATGACCACCTCGCTGACAGAAAGGGGGCTTACTGTAAGGTTGAAAGCTTGAATCCATTCAGAGCCACCAAAAAAAAAATCTTGGCGATCTACTTCCAAGAAAATCAACCATTAATGTGCTTGACACAATGGATGGATGTATAGATTATGATACGGGTTGTACGCGCTCCCAATACAATGATTTAATAAATAAAACAAAATCTAGAGGGCACAGTCTTGCCCCAACACGTATGAGATCTCCCTGAATCACGATCACAAGCGATACCTCTCCTTACTAGAAACGTTGTTGCATCTCAGTGTGAGAAACGAGTGAGATGGGGCTACCCCCACCTGTACTTTGTATAGGCCATATTCAGGACTGCAGCTCTCACCCCATCGAGCGTCAGATTACCCAATAAATAAAGCAAGCACCGGCTTACTTGTGCTTACTTGCTAATCTGTAGTGACCAGGTTCACATTTTTGCACCACATCAAAAACTCTACTTCTAAGAAAGGCTAGCATCTATCTCCCTCCAAACCCCCTCACAGCACCTTCCTACAGAATGAAACCAAATCATAACCCCTCACAGACCCAGACGACTGAATCAGCAGGGAAGCAAGCACAGGGAAGCCAATGCGTACTTTGTTTCTTGGGTACTCCACACTAGATCCCGCCAGATAATTACTCCTAAGTGATGCAGAATAACAGCCTCCCATTATATCGTTGGCGGTTTGAAGAGCGTTTGTGGTCCTATGGAGATTCTAATGGAATTGTTCAGTAGCCTCATGAGCTCATCATAGAAATGATGACAATTTTCCATACCTCAACCTCCCAGACTTCAAGTTGGATCAGAGAGTCAGGGAATACTTGAGTTCTCAGGGCAAAGGCTTCCTTCTAGGCCCAGAGTTCTCAGGCAGAGAACTGTCTGCTCTGGAGCTGGGCGGCCTCTTCAGCAGTCCTTGTCAACGGAAAGGACCACTGGCACTGAACTCAACGGGCGCCTCTGTGGCTCTCTGTTGATTGAGCTCCAGTAGCATTCAAGCTTCCATTTCCTATATTATCCTTGGTTCTTGTGTCCGGAAATGTATCCCACCTCAGCCTCCACCTTCCTCTCTCCTCCAGCAGCAGCTGACCTCTGCTTCTACTGAACAAAGCTCCGTTTTCCCTTCTTCCAGCCCCACATTGTGAAAGTGGGACAGACTCTTGCCCCTCCCCTCTCCCACTAGCCTCAGAGGAAGCTCCTTTGACCTTCCACTGTTATTATTACCAAGATCATCGCCATTGTTACCATTACCACCATCCTGTGCCCACCCCGCCCCCATCTCCTCACTTCCCAATGCCCCATTGTTTGCCAGGTTCACAGCGACTAGACTGCTTAAGCCACTTCCTCTCAGCCCTCACACATCAGGTACAAAGCCCTTCCTGTGACCCCAAGGTCCCCAAGTCGTGCCCTTCATCTGCTGATACGGTGGCCCACGTCTTGCCTCTGATTCACCCTCTCCCACACCACATCCTGCTTTCACCCTACCAGTTGGTCAAAACCAACTTTTTCAGCCTCCGACTACGGAGTCTTGATCTCACACAGGAAATGGAATCCCCACCGTCTCTGCCTCGCATCAAATCCTTGATGTCGCTTGTCTGTAGAAATAGTCCTTGTGCTGGTGTCAACGCCTTCAGAACTTGCTGCACAGTGTTTACCAGAAGGATCTTGGTAAACCTCAAAACTGACCATGTTCTTCACCTGCTTAAAACCCCTCAGCGACTCCCATTCCTGAGGGAATAACAGACAAGTTATAGAGTATGAAACCCAAGTCTCCCTATGTGGTTCTTATAACAATCAACAATCCCAGTCCACTCACTCCTCCCAATGAAAATGCTCGTGACTCCTAAATGCTCTATTCCCTTCTACTTCTGTGCCTTTCTATGTGGTTTCTCGTCCCACGAATGCCTTTCCCCAGTCCCTTCCTGCCTGGAAAACTCCTGGTCAAACTGCAAAACCCAAACTGAAACCAATTCTTTACAGACAAGGATCCCTGGTGGTTATGAGTTCAACTACAATCCTCAAGGTCAGCAGTTCCTAAGCAGCAGCTGCTCCTTGAAGGAAAGAAGGGGTTCTCTACTCCCTAAAGCAGTTAGAGAGTCTCCGAAACTCACAGGGGCAGTTCCTAAAGGCTATGAGTCGGCATCGACTGGATGTCAATCAGTGAGGGAGGGAGGGAGGAAAGAGGTTACAAGCAAACTTGCTTGGATGAGGATCCCTGGTAGCATAGTGGGTGATGAGTTGTGCCGTGAACCGCAAGGTCAGCAGTTCTAAACCAGACACTCCGCAGGAGAAAGATGAGGTTTCCCACTCCCATACAGATTTACAGCCTCAGAAGCCCACACGGGCAGGTCTACTTTATCCTATGAGATCTGTGATGAGTCAGAGCCAACTTGATAGCAGTGAATTCAGTTTTGGTCTCCATGGTCACACTAAACCATGGTTCTACACACCATGGTTCCCTGAAGAGGGTCAGAGCTTAAATATTTCAGGTTTCACCACCTCTCATGCCTGTAACACCACATTTGTGGTGTGGAAGCAGCTGTGTTGTTGCCGCTTGCTCTTGTTGTTTTTACCCTTCAGTCAACCCTGGAATCACAGTGATGCCCTAAAGGAAGCGAATGCTCCCTGCACTGTCCCCACGATGGTCTGGAGGAATGGGCTGCGATGAGCCATAGGACTTTTCCCAGCTACAGTTTGGAAGGAGATAATTTCTCCTCTGTCTTAGTCCAGGAGGTCTGGGGCTACCGGTTTAGCATCCACCAAGACTCCAGTGACAGATGGGCTGTGCTTGAGGTGCACTGGCCAGAAAGCGAGCCCCGCCTCTGTTGTGGAGGGTCAGAATTCTACCTTAGAACCCCTAATGCTCCCCAATGCAGCCCTCTCTCCCCGCCATCTAGTGGGTTCCAACGGGAAGCAGCGCTACAGGATGAAGAAGAACGACAGGGGTTCTGAGACTGTAGATCTTTATGGGAGCAGACCGCCTCATCTTTCCACAGTATCACAGAGTGGCAATGGACAGTATGTAAACAATTGGGCATCACCATGTTCTTAGAGTACCTTACTTAACCACAGGGAATTTTCAATCACACATGATTTTCACATGTCATCATATAGATATGATTCTTCTTTGGATCTTTTTTTTTTCGGTCCATATAATGTCTGAGAAGGCAGTGTAGCTTACCAGCCCCACCAAAGCCCCCAGCCAGCTGGGATGCTCTGGTTACAGGACCCTTGCTCCTCCCTCTGCATGGCCATAGTGGCCCATGGAACCTCCGCTGCGGCACTTTGGGTGTGACATCACTTAAAGACTGAGCAATGCACCCTACCAGCCCACCCGGCGTATCATTGGATTTGCATACAAGAAGCCCGTTCCTTCATCCACTGTGCTCCCAGCACCTGCCCTGCATCTAGAACACAGTGGCGGGCAGCAGTTGTCTGTGGACTGGAGGAACGACCCTAGCATGTGTGGGCGTGAGAGTGACCAAGTCCAGGCGTGGTGTCATGCAGATCTTTCCTTCCAAGCAGTGCAATCCCCAAGTTGTGATCCATCAGCTTGAGAGCCCCACTGTGTGTGAATGTGTGGGTGTGGGTGTGGGTGTGTGGATGGGTGGGTATGTGTGGGTGTATGTGGGTGTGAGGGTGCGTGTGTGTGTGTGGTGCACCATCCCTGTGAGACTTGGGGACAAAGGAAAACGGAGATTGTGGCGGTCTTCCTGCTGCAGGATGGACCATGTTTAGTAAAGTTTTTTGTCTTTCAGAGAAACGTAGAAAATGTTTCCTTCCACTGGAGACTCGGGACTTCCAAGCTCTGTGGTTTTAGAGGCCTTGCTGATATGAGCCTAATTGTGTTCATTTCTAACATGAAAAGGAGTAGAGCGATCTCTGTCCCCAGCCCTCACAAACTCTCAACCAAACAGTCTGTGAGTGGACCCGAAATAGGAAGGGGAGGGAGGAGTGTGGGAGATGCAGGGGTGAGTCCAGGGACAGCCACAGCCTTCTCAGTGCACCCAAGTCTCGGGCAGAGGCAGGAGCCGCCCGGCCATATGGAGCAGCCAGCGTGGCTCCGTGGGATTCTCTCCTGTGGAACGCTGGCACGTCCCCAGTTCTCGATTTACATAAACACTGGGGTTGCTCACAGCCTGGAGTGGCCTCCCCTTTCTGGTCCACAAGCACGCCAGGCCAGCCACCACATCTCCGCCAAGTACAAGCAGACTTTGACAGGCACCCGCCGCCTGTTTTCTATGGCTGGTCCTCCTGCGGTTGTTACCGTTGTCTCCTTTTAGAAGTGGCTGAGGTGCCAGCACCCCCTTCCCACGTTTCCCTGAGCGCACCAGAGAGCATGGCTTGGGGAGCAAACCTAAGCTTGGCATTCAGCTCAGCTTGGCATCTCCCCTCTCACCGTGGTGTTACTCAGAAGGGACGCCCGCACTCTGCCTTGGCCTTGGCCACCGTGCAGGTGCTCGAGTTGCAGAGAAAGGAAGTGAGCGTTGGGGGGTTTGTGAGCCGAGCTGGAAGGGAAAACGGCCTTTAAGACCACGCGCCTTGGCTGGGCTGCGAGTAAAGAAGTGAAAACACAGAGAAGTGGGCAAATGAAAGTGTGACCGTATTCATGTTTCCACCCCCTCTGTGGATGGAATTTCCTTCAGAGTCCCTAGACACTCTATGAGCCTCTCTTTCGAGATAAAAGGGGTTTTATGACTTGGGAAGCATAAGATGAATATTCTTATTTGATAGTGCAATAACATGACATTTTACCATTTTATCGAGAAAATAAGCACAGATTTACTAAGCGAATTACCTTTGAAAAATGTCTTTAAGTTGCTATACACACCAAGTGCAATCTCAGGCAGCGGCATAGGGTACATTTGCTATTTCTGGGGAGGCCATTCCAGTGCTGATTGTGACGGAGTCTTTTCTGACTCCTGGTGAGCCTGGGGATACCAGAAGAGCATGTCCTTCACAGGTTTCCAGGGACAGATTTTTTATTCCTAGATCTCCAGGTCTTTCTTCCAAGGTACATCTGGGTGGACTAGGACCTCCAACCTTTGGGTTAACAGCTGAGCTGAGCCCCCATGGGCTCGTGAGAGTTTTATTTTTGAGAGAGAGAGCCCCTGGCATAGGAAAATAAGAAAAGCTTTCGTAATGGCTGTCACACGTGCAAAAGCATTTCTCTTTACACTGAAAATACACTGGTACTCTCCTCACTCCCACGGTGTGAAACAGCAAAGTAGATGATTCCAAAAAACTCATGAACAAACACATAGGCGTCCGGAAAATATGCCTCCTTCCCAGATGCCTGCTGAAATGCCCAAAGACCATTAACCTAAGACCGAAGGCTGCACGAGCCCTGGATATTACAGTACAGATAGGACAGGAGGGAAAGAAGCTGAAGCCGAGCAGACCTGCCCTTGCTCTGCTCAATGGCACCCTGGAAGGACATTCTCACAGGCCGAGAGCTGCAGACACGGTGGGTGTTCCGCTGAGAGTCCCTCTCTCCTCCAGAAGTCAGTGGCGCTGTTCCTGCCACAGCACTTGGCGGTCCCCACGTCTCCTGGCCCAATCCTCCTTGGTGGTCACCAGGTGTAGCGTCTCTACTAATGTACAAGTCCAGAGAGTTGGACACTGGTCTAGCGAACATCTAGAAGAGTGTCAAACCTGAGGAAGATGTGGTATGTCCACAAAAACTACCTCTTCTGTGACACTGCCAACACCACTCACATCTCTCTCTTTCCTGGCCCTTTAGGAGCTGCCACATCTCAGAGTAAGAACACGGAATTAAGAACAAACCCAGAGTTGCATTGGCACAGCTTGTGTCATGAATATTGACAACAAAAACTAAAGGAGGCTACTTACAACCAAACATCTTGCGGGATTTGATTCCTTGGTTGAATGATCTATTGGGTTTATTATTTCATGGTTGAATGATCTATTGGGTTTATTATTTCATGGGACATCCTAGGTAATTGTCCTAATAGTAGGTTTAGTGCTTCTGTTCTACCTCCAAATTCATTGCGTAATGTCTGGGGTCTTTAAAACTGTCAACCAAGAGACAATTGATCTCTAGTCATCTGGAGGAATCGTGGAAGGACAGTCCAGAATAGAAGGAAACCTAGGAAAAGAGGAGGCAGCTTGCTTTCATGAGCAACATCTTCCTTTGCCCTGAGACCGGAGCTAGATGGGGAAGAGCTCCCATTACTGAATGGCTGATCCAAGAGTCTATACAACAATTCCGATCAAAAGGGGGGACATATAGAACAGAATTTCAAAATCTCAATGGAACCCTGGTTAAATTACATGAAAGGAAGGTTACACCTCGGGCCGCTAAACATTAGATGACCAGTTTGAACCCACAAGCAGCTCCATAGAAGCAAGATGAGGCTTTCTGCCCCCCTTAAAAGTGTTATAGCCTTAGAAACCCACACGGGGCAGTTCTACACTGCCCTCCAGGGTTTCTATAAGTCAACCAATTTGATGGCAGTTTTTTTACTGCAGTTAGACACAAAGATTATTAGAGATCAGGAAAACAGCACAACGTTCAATACTAACACCAATGTTAAAAAATATGAACAGAATTAATTTCTGTGGGAAAATACAGACTAGATGTCATTATTTAAAAGTACTCACTTCCACGGCGTTGCTGTTAATAGGTGTACTTAACCCAGTTGCAGCTCATAAAGATCCTGTGGACAAGAAAATCGCTCAGACCTGTGCCATTTCACAATGCCTGCTGTGTTTGAGATCACTGTGTCACTACATCTCGTTGAAAGCCGTCTTCTTTGGCTGACTCTCTACCAAGTGTGATGTTCTTCTCCAGTTACTGGTGACTCCTGATTATGTGTCCAAAGTATGACAAATGAAGTCTCACCATCCTCAGTTCTAAGGAACATTTTTATTGTACTTCTTCAAAGATAGAAATGTTCGTTCTCTGTAAAGCACAATGTTGCTTATTGGACCAGTTACGAAGATTTTGTTTGGGGTTTTTCGTTTTGTTTTTTTTTTAATCATTTTATTGGGGCTCATCCATTTGTTGTCATCATCATTGTCAAAACTTGAGCCCTTGATATCAGCTCATTTTTCCCTCCCTCCCGGCTCCTCTCCTTCATGAACCCTTAATGATTTATAAATTATTATTTTATCATATCTTACACTGGCCAACATCACCCTTCACCCACTTTTCTGTTGTCCATCCCCCAGGGAGGAGGTTATATGTAGATCCTTGTAATCAGTTTCCCCTTTCTACCCCACCTTCCCTCCACCCTCCCAGTATCGCCACTCTCACCACTGGTCCTGAAGGGAATCATCTGTCCTAGATTTCTTGTGATTCCAGTTCTTATCTGTACCAGTGTACATCTTCTGGTCTAGCTGGATTTTTTAAGGTAGAATTGGGATCATGATAGTTGGGGGTGGTGAGAGGGAGGAAGGTGTATGTTTCATCATTGCTACACTGCACCCTGTCTCAACTCCTCCCCACAACCATTCTGTAAGGGGATGTCCAGTTGCTTACAGATGGGTCTTGGGTTCCCACTCTGCACTCTCCATCATTCACAATGATATGATTTTTTTTTGTTCTTGGATGCCTGACACCTGATCCCTTCAACACCTCATGGTCACCCAGGTGGGTGTGCTTCTTCCATGTGGGCTTTGTCGCTTCTGAGCTAGATGGCTGTTTGTTTATCTTCAATCCTTTAAGTCCCCAGACGCTATATCTTTTGATAGCCAGGCACCATCAGTTTCTTCACCACATTTGCTTATGCACCCATTTGTCTTCAGCGATCATGTTGCGAAGGTGAGCATAATGGAATGCCAGTTTAATAGAACAAAGTGTTCTTACATTGAGGGAGTACTTGAGTGAAGGCCCAATGTCCATCTGAAACCTTAATATTAAACCTATAAATATATGCACATAGATCTATTTCCCCATCATCATATGTAAATATATTTATATATGTACGTGCCTGGATTTAGACCTCTATAAATGCCCTTTGCCTCCTAGTTCTTTCCTCTATTTTCTTTTACTTTCCTCTTGTCCCACTATCATGCACAGCCTTCATTTGAGTTTCAGTAATTTCTCTCAGTTACACTGCCCTTGATCATATCCTACCAGGCCTCTTACACCTTCCTTGCCACTGATGTTGGGATCACTTGTTGTTCTCTGTCTCTGGGTTGATCAATACCTCCCACCTCCCCCTCTCCGATGTCCCCCCCAGAACTATCGGTCCCTTTGTTTTCTCCTCCAGACTGTTTATCCAGCCTATTTTATCTAGAGAGACCTGAAGAGATAATAATATGCACACAAAAACAAGACAGAGCAAAACAAAGCAACAAAAGAAAACAAAACAACAATGACAAAGAAAAAAAGAACAGCCTGTAAACAGTTCAAGGTCTGTTTGTTGACCTTTAGGAGTGTTTTCCAGGGGTGCCACACCCTGGCCCCAAAGTCTACTTTTGGTATTCCCTGGGGGCTTCCTTGCTCTGCTACCCTTGCTGTTCTCTTGCACGTCCTTGTGTTTTGCCTCGGTGTGGTGGGGTCAGATCAGGTGCAATTCCCACACTGTGTCTCCAGTGTTGTCCCCTGTAGGGCTTTGGGTCAGTGAGGGATGTCGTGTCTCATAGTGGAGCGGCCATATGATCATCTCTGTCCATTGACTGCTCTGAGTGGGGATATCGTCCTCATGGCTTGGTGAGCCAGAATGTGCTCCACTCTCTCTTCCTCCAACTTCATTTGTTCCCATGTGTCCTGATCATACATGTCCCTCTCTCTGAGCTGTAGCTTTAGTGCTGTCCTCTGAAATAGATTATTCTGGGGGGAGGGGCGACTGTCCACATAGTTAGGATTGGGGCCAGGCCTTCAGACCTCTCTACTGGTTCCCTGCTTCATGCTCATATGTTGCATTCATGTCTTGGAGGAGCACCAAGTTGAAGTCTGGTCCCGCTTTCCCAGTGGAGATATAAACAGTACCCTCCCCTTGGGTGGGTTAGTGCCTTGTTCCCTCGCTACACATTTCTATCTCTTTTTTTCTTTTTTCTCCCTCCTTTTTCATTGGCTACCATATGTACCCCTGGATTTGGTCTGGCTCCTGCCATACTACCTGGACCTCACCCCAGGAATGTTTGTACACAGCTTTTTCCCTGTGCCCCTTTTGCTTTTTTTTTTTCTTTAAGCTTACCTCAGTGGACTTGTGTTGTATTTGACCATTTGTGCTTGGCTTACTTCACTTAGCATAATTTCCTCCAGTTCTTCCCATGTGGCAATATGCTTCATGCGTTCATCACTGCTTTTCAGCAATTCGTAGTACTCCATTGTATGTATGTACCACAGTTTTTTAATCCACTCATCAGTTGATGGAAATTTGGGTTGTTTCCAATTCCTTGCAATTGTGAATTATGCCATGATGAATACTGGAGCACAGATATCTGGCCATGGTTTGTTTCTTGCCTCTTCTGGGTATATGCCCAGCAGGGATATTGCTGGGTCATATGGTAGTTCAATTGCAGTCTATTTTAGATATCATCAAATCGATTTCTATGGGCTGGCGTGTAAGCCCAGGTGGCATACCGTGTTATGCATTGGGCTGCTCACTGCTCACAGCAGTTCATATCCATCAGTGACTGCAGGGAAAAGATGAGGCTTTCTGTTCCCATAAGGATTCATAGCCTCAGAAACTCTGAGGCGATGGGTTTTCATTTGGTTTGGTGAAGTATAATCCATACTGGAAAGGCACTCCATTCATATAAGATTTTGTAACACAGCAGACGTGATATTAAGAAAATTAGAGAGGAAAACTTTTATTAAATGACATTGGAGACCAACTGGCCATCTAAATAAGAGGAAAAGGGATAGACTCCTACCTCACACCATATATAATCAAATTCCATATTAATTTTGAAAAGTAAAATTAATATATCTTCGTGACCTAACAGAAGATAAAACTATATTTAAAAAGAGAGAATGAAGAACAAAACAAAAAAATTGACAAATTGACTATTAAAGTAAAAAGCGTCTAAATGACAAAAGGCGACAAAAGCAAAAAAGAGATGCTGTAGACATAAGGAAGATATTTATAACTCATATAATAGAAAACATTCAAATCCAAATTATATGACGCATACTTATAAATCAACAACAAAAGACACAAACCAGTAGGGAAAAGGGCAATGACCATAGTCAGAATTTCATGAAAGAGAAAACAAGAATAGTCAAAAAAATTAGAGAAAAAGAAAATAGTTAATCAATCTTTAAAGTAATTAGAGAAATGTGATATAAGCCAAAATGTGATCTTATTTGACAAGCAAAATTACACAAATTTGAAAAGTCTGACAATACTAAGTATTAGTGAATATGCTACATTTTTTATAGTGTTCTTTTCCATGCCCAGAGAACATTTACAAAAGTATGATTACATAATTAGACCTTTGATGAAAACCTCAGAATATTCCAAAAAGGAAAAGTCTCTTAAGGCCTGTTCTTTGACCACAGTGGAGGAAAACCAGGGCCTGTTTCTAGAGTGTGAACCAGAAAAATAGCCACTTGGAAATGTGACCTAAATATGAAAGGCAAAATGTGAAAAAAAAATTAGGAGCAAGCCTAAGGCAATGTACAAAATCTGCACATTGGTAATATTTGAGACCTTCTCATAAGAAACATAGCATGATGATGCTTGGGGGGAAGTAGGTAAACAAATGTTGACTTCAAATGCTGGCCTTTTCTAGTTGATTCCTCTGTTCCTTCTTTGTGATATATATCCTAAAATTGAGGGGAAATGAATTTAATTATTTATACAAATGTATACAATAAATTTACATATATACATATATGTAAAGCCAGACATAAACACATCACATATGCAAAGGGTACTTCAAAAAAGTTTATGGAAAATGGAATTAAAAGGTAATGAGAAGTTCAATATGCACATTAAGATGCAACTGACATACAATATGATCTCAGTTCTATCTAGACAAAGAACATAGAGAAGATGCCGAAAGATGAGAGCACTAGCACTGGTACCTTTTTGACGGTCATATTGCCCGTCACATTAGGACCCTACTTTTCAAAAGTAGTTAGATAATTTTATAATTAGAAATATAGGGGAAAATGATCCATTATAACAAAAATCCCTTGAAGTTAAGAAAGCAGGTCTAGTATTCTTTAAAAAAAAACTTCTTTTGTTACTCACCAATTAAATCTTTTCCAATATCCCTGCACCTCCGGAAACTTTCTTCCATTATATCTTTGACTCTTATTTCGACTAAGGTCATTCGGACCTCTTTTTCTATACCCACTCACTGCCGTCATGCCAATGCTGACTCACAGTAGCCCTGTAGGACAGGGTAGAGCGACCCATGAGAGTTTCCAAGACTCTAACCCTTTACAGCAGCAGTTCTCAACCTGTAGGGCATGGCCCCTTTGGGGCTCAAACGACCCTTTCACAGGGGCTGCCTGATTCATAACAGTAGCAAAATAACAGTTATGAAGGAGCAACAAAAATACTTTTATGGTTGGGGCGTCACCACAACATGAGGAAGTGTATAAAAGAGTTGCGGCATTAGGAAGGTTGAAAACCACTGCTTTATAGGAATACAAAGTCCCAACTTTCTCCCACAGAGCAGCTGGTGGTTTCCAACTGCTGATGCTGAGGGTTGCAGCTCGATGCATAACCACTAAACACCCAGGCTCCTTCTTTTACTAACAGTCATATGAACATGATTAGATTTACCCCCAACCATGCTCTTCTCGCTGAAAACATTTCTCCTCGTGTTTGTTTGTTTGTTTGCCATCATACTATGGAAGAATTTTTTGACCCTGTCCTTGACAATCCCCGTGGAGTTACATGTTGCAATACTAAATGCAAGGTCAGCAGTTCAAACTGACCAGGCTCTCTTCAAGGCAAAGATGCGGTATTCTGATCGCATAAAGCTTGAAGTCTTGGAAACACAAAGAGGCAATTCTACTCTGTCCTTATAGGCTCCCTCTGAGTCAGAATCAACTTGATGGCAGTGAGTTGGTTGGTTTCTTATTGTTTGTTTTTGTTTTCACTGTGTTTTCAGTACTTCCACTGCATTTTTCAATTCCATACCATTTTCCTGTTTGTTCCTTTTTTCCTTTCCTTCCTTTCTCTTTTTCCATTTTTTTTTTAAACTTTGTATTATTGTTTGGGAAAATGTTTACGGAGCAAATTAGTTTTCCGTTCAACAAATGGATACACCATTACTTCTTGTGATATCAGTTGCAATTCCTTCAATCCCACAGCACTCTTCCCACTTCCTCTCACTGTTCCCCATCTCCATTCCTCCATCTTGCCCGCCCATTCCTGATTGGGGAGCTTTGTTTTGGGGCATACGCTGCCCTTTGGTCTCTTACAGTTGATTGTATCGAGGAGAATGTTCCTCCCACATGTTGTTGTTCACTTTAAAACCTGTCTATTGTTTGACTGAAAGTTGACCCCCCGGGATGGGGCTCACTGCCAAGGTTGATTGGTATCTAAAGACCCAATTCTATTTCACAGAACTCCCACTATCTGGAATACTCTTTCCCCCCTTAACACTTGCTTCCTCTTTAATAGCTGCCTTGACTCCTATGGGCTTAGTAAATCAGGACCTCTTTTTAGTTCCTATTCAGCCTCAAGCATTCCTCATCACTGCATTGGACATGTTGTTTCTAGGTGCCTTCTAGTTAGTGCCACTTCATAGATTCCTTATGTGCAATAGATCAAAAACTGCCCACCATATGCCATCTTCACAGTAGTTGCTATGTTTGAGCCTAATGTTTCAGGGACTGTATCATTCCATCTCATTGGATGGCTTTCTCTTTTTCCTTGGCCTTCCACTTTGCCAAGAAAGGTGTCCTTCTCTAGAGACCAATTCATCCTGATAACATGCCCAAATAACTCAAGACACAGTGGCTCCATCCTCACCTCTCAGGAGCACCCAGAATGCACTTCTTCTAAGATAGCTCATTTGTTCTGCTGGAAGCCCATGGCATGTTCAATATTTTTAATCAGCACCATAACTTATGGTACTAGTCACAATGCTGTGCGATCATCTCATTATATGTCTACTTTTTCCATATGCTGCAAAGTTCCTGATGATCACAGTGAGCATCTTAGCCATTCTGGGCACTGTCAGTATATTTTCACCAGAAACTTTGTATGGTAAAATTCGTAATTTTATACAGTGATCTAAATACAGGCATGTACATATTTAAATATATTTATATATAATGATGGGGAAACAGATCAATGTGCATATATTTATAGGTTTAATATTAAGGTAGCAGGTGGATATTGGACCTCCACTCAAGTACTCCCTCAATGCAAGAACATTTTGTCCTGTTAAACTGGCATTCCATTATGCTCACCTTCCCAACACGATCGCTGAAGACAAATGGGTGCATAAGTAAATGTGGTGAAGAAAGCTGATGGTGCCTGGCTATAAAAAGATATAGCATCTGGGGTCTTAAAGGCTTGAAGTTAAGCAAGCGGCCATCTAGCTCAAAAGGAACAAAGCCCACATGGAAGAAGCTCACCAGCCTGTGTGATCACGAAGTATCAAGGGGATAAGGTATCAGGCATCCAAGAACAAAAAAATCATGTCATTGTGAATGAGGGAGAGTGCGGAGTGGGGACCCAAGACCCATCTGTAGGCAACTGGACATTCCCTTACAAAAGGGTCGCAGGGAGGAGACGAGCCAATCAGGGTGCAGAGTAGCAATGATGAAACAGACAACTTTCCAGTTCCTAAATGCTTCCTACCACCTCCACCCCTTATCATCATCCCAATTCTACCTTATGAATCTGGATAGACCAGAGGATGTACACTGGGATAGCTAGAAACTGGAAACACAGGGAATCCAGGACAGATAAACCCTCAGGACCAGTGGTGAGAGTTGCGATACTGGAAGGGTGGAAGGAAGGTAGGGTAGAAAAGGGGAACCAATTACAAAGCTCTATATATAATCCCCTCCCTGGGGGATAGACAACATAAAGTGGGTGAAGGGAGATGTCGGACAGTGTAAGATATGACAAAATAATAATAATTTATAAATTATCAAGGGTTCGTGAGGAGTGGGGGTGAAGAGGGAGGAGAAAAAATGAGGAACTGATACCAAGGGCTCAAGTAGAAAACAAATGTTTTGAGAATAATGAGGGCAACAAATGTACAACTGTGCTTAACACACAATGGATGATTGTATGGATTGTGATAAGAGTTGCATGAGCCCCCAATAAAATTATGTTTTTTAATTTGCAAATTTAGAAAGTTTGATGGTTGCTAAATGATGTCTCATTATGGTTAAGTTTATAGTTCTCTATTTATTAGAGATCTTTTATATATTTTTACCATTCTTGTTATATCTTCCATCAATTTCTGATTACAGCCTAGCCTCTTTTCCTATCGGTTTGTCTATCTTTTCTTTATTTGTAGAAACTCATTATATATATTTATTTCATTGCATATAAATATTTATGGAGAATAAAATATACAAAATTACCCAACTTCCCCATCCCTGCAACTTCTCTTTTCTTTTTTTAATAAACAGTTTTATTGGGATATAAGCCAAATATCAAACAATTCAATAGTTCAGTCATATCAAGAAGTGTTATACAATCATTGCCACAATCAATTTTAAACATTTATTTCTTGTATTCTTGGTGTTAACTACCCACTTCCCCCCAACCTCCCCGGCCATACTTCCCAGGAACTATGAATCCAATTACTATCTCTATAGATTCACTCATCCTGAATTGCAGGTACTGAAAAACAGACAAAAATATAAAGCAAAGATTTTTAAACGCTAACAACAACAATAAAATAAAACAGAGAAAACTCCCAGTTGGCAAGAAAATATTAAAAACTAGAAACATTCTAAAATGGGTCAAAAGGGAGATCAAATGACAAGGATATATTTTAACCTAGTTATAGCTGTCATATTCCACTTTCCAATGTACTATGCGTGATAGCAAGGCGATTGCATCCTTGTTTTGTGTTCAGAAGGGATTCACCAGAGACCTCACCTTTCTTAGTTGCCTTTGGGCATATAAAAGTTTTTATTTTGTTTCACTCAACTTGTGATTTTTTTTTTTACATTTTCTATGAAAATCTTTTCTATAGCTCACTCACTCACTGGCATCGAGCTAATTCCAACTCAAAGCAACCCTATAGGACAGAGTAGAACTGCCCCCGTGGGCTTCTGAGACTGTCACTCTTTATAGGAGTAGAAAGTGCCATATTTCTCCAGCAGAGCAGCTGCTGGTTTCAAACTGCTGACCTTGAAATTAGCAGCCCATTGCATAACTCACTAATGATATCTGGGGTCATCTAGATGTTGTCTTATATTTTGTCTTGAATTTTTTTAAAAAAACCTCTTATATTTAGGTAACATTTCCAGTGGTCAATCCAATAAGTAGCGGGAATTTGCAGTGTGTCGTAGTTATCTAGATCTACTATATGGAAATGTGGATGGATTTAGCAAAAAGAAATGTATTCTTTCACAGTCTAGAATACTAGAATCCTAATTCAGGACAGCAGCTCTGGGGCAATGCTTGATTTCTCTGTCAGTTCTGGGGGACAGTCTTGTCTCTTTTCAGTTTTTTTTCTTTTCTTCATGGGGCATGATCTATATCAACCCCCATCCCACCACACCCCATCTTTCTTGCTTCTCTCCCTAATCTGTTTGTTTTATTTTCCCAGAGGTGATTGGTCTAAGTCACCAAGTGAGATTGCATCCTCTGCGTCTTGTTAGGCGACATGGAGTTGGTTCTACTCATTGAGATCCTGTGTACAGCAGAACAACATGGCGCTCAGTTCTGTGCCGTTCTCACAAGAATCTCTCGGTTGTATGGCTATTCATGTTGCTAGTGGCTAATTTTTCAGAGGTGAACCACCTCTTCCTTCTTCCTAGTTTGTCTTTTTTTTATCATTTTATTGGGGGTTCTTACAGCTCCTAACATAATACATACATACATACATAGTATTTGTACATTTGTTGCCATCATCCTTCTCATTTTGTTTCTACTTGAGACCTTGCTATCAGCTCCTTTCCCTCTCCCTGCCCCTCCCTCCCTCAGGAACGCTTGATAATTTTTTTTCCATGTTTTACACCAACCGCTGTCTCACTTCACCCATTTTTCTGTTGTTCATCCCCCTGGGAGGGGGTTATATATAGATCATTGTGATTGGTTCCCCCTTTCTTCCCCTACCTTCCTCTCCTGGTATGGCTATTCTCAATATTGGTCCTGAGGGGTTTATAAGTCCTGGATTCCCGATGTTTCCAGCTCTTATCTGTACCCATGTACATGCTCTAGTCTAGCTGGATTTGTAAGGTAGAATTGGGATCATGATAGTTGGGGGTGGGGGTGGAGGAAACATTAAAGAACTAGAGAAAAGTTGTGTTTCCTTGGTGTTATACTACATGCTGACAGGCTTGTCTCTTCCTTATGACCCTTCTATGAGGGGATGGCCAATTGTGTACAGATGGACTTTGGGTATCCACTCCACCATCCCCCTCATTCACACTGATATCATTTTTTGTTCTGGTTCTTTGATGCCTGATACCTGATCCCATGACACCTCATGACCACACAGGCTGGTGTGCTTCATTCATGTGGGCTTTGTTGCTTCTCAGCTAGATGGCTACTTGTTTACCTTCAAGCCTTTAAGACCCCAGAGGCTATATATTTTAATAGCCGGGCACCATCAGCTTTCTTCACCTCATTTGCTTATGCACCCATATTGTCTCCAAAGATCATGTCCGGAAGGTGAGCATCACAGAATGCTGTGTTATTAGAACAAAGTGTTCTTGCATTGAGGGAGTACTTGAGTGGAGGCCCAGTGTCCATCTGCTACTTTAATACTTAAATATAAATATATGAACATAGAATTATTTCCCCATCATTATATATAAATGTATTTACACATGTACACGCCTGTATTTAGACCTCTATAAATGTCCTTTGATGCTTGGTTCTTTTCTCCATTTCCTTTTATTTCTTCTTTTCCTATGATCATGTTCAACCTTCATTTGGGTTTCAGTAATTCCTCTCAGCTACATTACACTGCTCAAGTCCCACCAAGCATCCTACACTCTCCTTGCCATCCATGTTAGATCACTTGTTGTTCCCTTCTAGTTTGTCTTAATCTGGAAGCCCCACTGAAAACGGTCCACCCTGAGCAACCTTACTGGTTTTTCAAATACCAGTCGCACAGCTTCCAGCATCACAGCAACACACAAGCCACCACAGTACAACAAACTCACAAATGAGTGGCGTATGCAAAAGTACAGAATTTAAGGTTTATAACATGTTTAGAGGGAATATGATTCAATCCAGAACATTCCACCATGGGGGCCCCCCAAAATTCATGTCCTTTCACCATATGTAGCACATATTTGCCATGTCACAAAATGCCTCTAAAAATCTCCACTCAGACATGTAAATGTGTTATTAGGCAAAGCAAGTCACAGGACACACCCAAGGTCAATGGGATGTGAATACTCCTCACTTACTTTCTTTGTTATTCAACATTTGCCTTTGCAGTCATAATTAAAAGTCTGCTGTTTGACTGCTTTGTGCTTAATGGCATACATCTGGCAGTAACAAATGACAAAGTCATGGCCAGAGCAATGTTGTCTGCTATGGTGAAAGTTATGTGCCAACTTGGCTGGGCCATGATTCCCACTTGCTTGGCAGTTATGTATCAATGTGATTTGGCAGCTGCCTAATGATGAAATGTGGCAGCTATGGAATAATGTGATGTGTTGATTATGCAATGATGTGGCCATCCTCCATTTTCTCATAACACCTATTTTCACAGGGCAACCTGGTCTTTGCAGCCTTTGTCAATAAGTAGGGAGGAGGTGTATTCTGCAGACAGGAGGATGAAAGATTATAGATGAATAATATGTCCTGCCACAGCGTGTCACCAGGGCATTTTTAATGAACATGGAGTATATGTCAAGGCACCTCACAAAGTTCATGGAAAATGGAATTGAAAAACAACTGAAATGTTTTGTGAATTTTCTGCAGCCTTTTCGTGTTTATTAAAAATGTTTCAAAAATAGAGCTTAATATCTACTGTGGATCCTTAGAGATATTGACACAATAGTAAGGGTAAACTCTCCACTGGCCAACCCGGGTTAGTCTTCAAGCTGTGGTTCAGACACAGGAAGGTAGGTTCCACTGCCTCTATGCCTTGAACCAGTTCTGCACGTCCATTTAGCCAAGTCTCAGCGGCCACATGCCAGCATCCTGGCCCCCACTCAGACAAGACTAGACTTGGCCACAGAGTTACAGGTTGAGTGAAGGGAATGACCAAAGATGAAAAAAATCTTAAGAAAGGAAAGAAAGAAACCACAGGTCCCTTTGGCAAGAGAACGTTGCTTGGCATCCATTATGTAAAACCATTCTTCCATAGTTTGGCTTGACTTTCTTATAAAAAAGCTGAACTTGGCTTAACTCGCATCCATTCATTACCTCCACCTGGCCAGGCTGAGATCCATCCTCACTGTTTGTAGCAACAGATAATGTGGATTGACGTACCTGAGCTGTCACTTGTCAATATTCCCATTTTACTTGCTCAAGATCCAACTCAAAGAGCAACACCACCCACAAAGCAGCACTCTTGGCTGCCTGTGACCAAGCTGTATCATTTGAATGGAATCTGAACTCACCCTGGGATGCCTAGTGTGTGCAGACTGAGCACAGTAGCATGGCTCCTCCAACCATCTGCCCAGCCCTAGCAGGAAAAATACATGGAGCAGAAATATGCACTCCGGCCCTACATTGGCCTGTTCTGCTCTCTGCACTAAATAACTCAGAGGAATCAGATGAAACAGCATTTCTGACATACAACACTTTAATCATGGCCTTTGGACTAAAGCGCTGGTTCTCTACCTGTGGTCCCTCAACAAGCAGGGACTTGTGAGAAGTGCAGTTTCCCAGGTTCCATCCCCAGTGTGCTACATCAGAAACTCTGAGACTGGGGCCCATCAACCTGTATTTTAACAAGTCTTCCAAGTGACCCCAATGTATACACAAGCTTGAGTATCACTGTACCCAAGCTTACTGGTCTTTAGGCTTACTTCAGTAGGAATTCTAATGGGTGGACGGGGGTGGGGGCATTTATGGAAAGCCAATTCAATGACAAACCGCCCCCCCCCAAAAAAAAGGCCCAGATCAGAGTCTCTCATTGGCAATCACCATCATTAGGTACAATTCAGTCAGTATAATTCAGGGGAAGACACCTCACAATGAAAAGAGGTGGCCGCATAGCAGAACCATTATAAGCATGGCTCTGGGGATTGGTTTGCCTGAATTTGAATCCTAGCACTATCAATCACTCTTGTATGTGACCTTGAGCCAGAAACATACAATGCCGTAGGCTGTTTGTTCCATCTCTACTTCCAAAAATGCAGCCATTGAAAGCCCCACAGAGCAGGGCTCTGCTCTGACACGCAGGTCACTCTGGATCAGGATCAGCTAGGTGGCAATGATCTATTTATTTGTTGGCTTCCTTACTGCTGCAATGGGTAGAATACTAATCTCCTGTTCGTATTGGCATTAGACTGTGGTTCTCAGAGTGTGTTCCCCAGGCCAGCAGCATCTGGATCACCCAGGACCTTGTTAGAAATGCAGATTCTCAGATCACGCCCCCAAATTACTGTATTAATTATCTAATACTGCATAAGTTAGTCCCAAACTGACCAATGAAAAACAGATATTTATTACTTCACAATCCTATTCATCAAATATCTACACACCCCTTAGCTGGGTGTCCCTGGATTCAGGTGTCTGTGAGGTTGCAGTGAAGTTTGCTAGAACGCAAAATGCAGTCTCATCTGAAAGCTCATCTGGGGATGAATCGGTTTCCAGCCTCACTCACATTGTTACTGATATATCTCGATTCCTTTCTGTATGGGCCTGTCGACAGAGACATGACAGTCCTGATGACAGTCTTGCTTCCTTCCAGGCAAGTGGTCCAAGTTAGGGGATAAGAGCCTGCATCCAAGGCAGAAACCACATCCTTTTGTATAACCCAATTTCAGAAGTGACATCTGAGATCTTCTGCTATGTTTGTTTAGAAGCAAGTCAGTAAGACCGGCTTATACCCAAGGGGGATTATAGGAGCATGGGAATACCAAGAGGAGGGGTTCTCGAACACCATCTTGAAGGATGACTACCACACCTACGGAATCAAAAACTGAGTGGGCAGAAACCAACCATCTACACTTTAACAAGGCTTCCAAATGAGTCAGGTACACTCTGTTTAAGGATTCAATGAGATGTTAGGGGGAAAAATTCTCCCACACAGTGTCTGCCACATAAGTGTTAAATAAAGGTTAATTGGTTTGGTTAGTGTTCTGATTACAAGCGTGCACATCTGGCCATGCATTAACCTTTCAGTCTGCACCCAAATAGAGATGCCAAATATATAGACCAGTGATTCTCAAACTTAGTTGAACTTTGCGATCACCGGTGGAGACTTTAACTATCATGTTGCCAAGACAATTTCCAACTCAATGAAACCAGAACTCCAGGGATAGCTTCTAGCTCCCTGGGTAACTCCAACATCCATCCATTGAAATGGACTCTAAAGACTTTCTTCGCGTGGTCTACATTGTTGGCCTGGAGCCACTGGCAAATGAATCATTGATGTTTGGTTAAAAAGCGAAAGAAACGAAATGTATGAGCAAGTAAACAAACCACTAGGCTTCCTGGTGAAGATCTTGAGAAAATATCAAACATCTCCCCTGCTCTCTTGGCCTGCAGCCTCTCCCCATTTGCCTCTTGTCTCTAGGCAAGGAATTTTACTCTCCCACCAATCAAGCAAGTGGAAGCAGGTACCTGCATGCGTAAGCACCATAACGCAGACTCAGATGCTTGGCTGGTGCCCCGACACATCAAAACGCTGGAGAGAAGGCGTACACAGCATGGTCTCTCTACCTTTGGAGGAGGGCTATGCAGGAACTTTGCTTTACCTGGGGCAGCTGGAAATGAAGCTGATGGGCAGGAGAGGCAGGGCCATGGCCAATGCTGAACTTGGTGTGAAGAGCCTCTCTCTTATGTGGCTTCTACACAACTGAGCTCTGCTAATTCACCCTGCTCCTTCCCAGCTGTCAGAGACCTGACCCTGCCCACTGCCAGTCCCAAATCTACCTTGACACAGACCCAGTTTATATAAGAGCAGTTTCTCAACCCCACCATCAGGACCTGAAAGAGATCAGCTGAAACATCCATCAGCTTGCTCCCAGCCACCTCCCCCAGCCTTTCCCTTTAGGAAGCCAAGAGCCTGGTGGTTCTGGTTAACGTTAACGTCATGGTCCAGCTGTGCCGACTCCAGGGAATTGTTGGATGCTCGCACACCACTCCAAAAGACTCTTCTTGGAAGCTCTCACCAGAGGACTAATCTGGCCAAAAGTTCACCGCCTCGTGGGGCTGGTTAAGTGAAAGCAACACGGACACGCACAAAAGAGGAAAAAACCTTCCACTCCCACCGTTCACATTAACTAGCTCATCTGTCATGATTAGCCAAGGCACTCGAGAACCAAAAAGACACTGCTGACAGCTGTAGGCAACAGGGGTAGGAGGGGGACAGCTGGGGGTCCCTCCAGCTTCACGGGGGAGTTGAGTCTGAATGTGCATGAATCGCTGAATGTAAAATGGCAATCTGCTCTGTCACCCTTCCCCTAACTCACAGTCCAAGTGGATAGGACGAAAGAGGCCAGTCCTCTGGAGCACAGGTCTACTTTGCCCCACTAGGGGGAGCCACGAGGCAGAATGGGCTAGACCGCAAGGGCGTGGGTTTGGGGCTGATGAGGAACTAGGGTGATACCTGGAAAGAGGCTTAGCAGGTGTCTGCCCTTGGCAGGCATCTTTTCCAAGACAGGAAGGAGGGAGAAGGAAAGGACGGGGAACGAGGTTAAATGAAAGGTCGAGGAGGAAGAGAACCAGGTGGATTTGGGGGAGGAAGGTAAGACATGGAAGCAGTAGTAGAAAGGCCAACCTCTCCTGGCTGGAACGGGGACACAGGAGCCTGGAAACCAGCAGCCTGCACTTGGCTCTCGCTCTCCCCTCTCGCCTCCTCTCTTCCACTCCTCTTTAGATTGACAGCTCTGTGACACAGGCACCCAATCTCCCAATGTCCTTCTCCAAAGCAGACCGCCTTCCACGGGTGCAGCCCTCCCAGAAGCCACGGTTCATCTGGCCGAGTAGACATGCTAGAGAAAGGCGAGGCCCAGTTCTCTGTTGAGGTTCACAACCCCATGACTCAGGAAATCTGCCCAAATTTCTCTCCAAACTTGCTCTATTGCTTTTTTTAAAAATCATTTTATTGGGGGCTCATACAACTCTTATCACAATCTATGCATCCATCCATTGTGTGTCAAGCACATTTGTACATTTGTGGCCATCATCATTCTCAAAACATTTGCCTTCTACTTGAGCCCTTTGTATCAGCTCCTCTTTCCCCCTCCCTCTCCATACCCGCACTCATGAACCCTTGATAATTTATAAATTATTAGTATTTTGTCATGTCTTACACTGTCTGGCTTCTCCCTTCACCCACTATTCTGTTGTCTGTCCCCCAGGGAGGAGGTCACATATAGATTCTTGTAATCAGTTCCCCCTCTCTACTCCATCTTCCCTCCACCCTTCCGGTATTGCCACTCTCACCATTGGTCCTGAAGGGATCATCTGTCCTGGATTTCCTGGGTTTCTAGTTCCTATCTGTACCAGTGTGTATCCTCTGGTCGAGCCGGATTTGTAAGTAGAATTGGGAGCATAATAGTGGGGGAGGAGGAAGCATTTAAGAACTAGAAGAAAGGTGTAATTTTCATGGTTTCTACCCTGCACGCTGACTGGCTCATCATCTCCTCCCCGAGCCCCTTCTGTAAGGGGTGTCCAGTTGCCCACAGATGGCTTTGGGCCTCCACTCTGCACTCCCCCTCATATACAGTGTTGGTTTTTTGTTCTTTGATGCCTTGTCGCTCTACCTGGTCCTCTAGGGTGGCTCTAGTCCCAGTCGACTTGAGGACACTGAAGAGTGACACTCACACCATCTGTTGTGACCAACCCACTGTTTGGGCATCCTGCGGTTCATCTTACTCTCACCTGGACTGTGGTAGACACAAATCCTATCCGGGAACTGCCAACTCCCATTTTCAGCTCCGTCTCTGAAAACACGGGAAACAGGAGAATCACAGCCTTGATCAAATACACTTCGTTTAGTCTCCTTTTCCGAACTCTTGTTAACAAAGCTCCGAAGCTAATGGCCCCAGCGCAGCCTTCGGATCCCCAGACCTCAGAAGAAATGCTCTTTCCAACCTGACATCTGTAACAATTTCCTACATCAAAAAAACGCATCAGCACACACGCACTGCGCAATTAAAAATAAAACCAGGCTGGGAATGCAGCCGTTTACAAATGAGCCCTTATTTATTGCAACTCCCAGTTTAGGAAGAAAAAGGAAAGCCGGCCGTTCACTCATGTTTGCCTCCCTGGCTGCAGGCGGGCGGTGAGCCCCGGGACACAGGACACACTCTCTTCCCACTGCCTGCAAAAGCCAGAGCCGAGCCCTTGGCAGCCAGCACAGGGCCTCCTTGCCCACTCTTAAGGAACTGTAGCAAAGGACACCATGGCCTACTTCTTAGGGAAGCTGCTGCCAGCTCCGAAGTAGGGGGGTTGGGGGTGGGAGGGTGGGGAGAAAGAAAACTGGGTGGAAAGGGAGCTCTGATTTAGGGAATTATGAGTTGATGACATCCTTCTCCTCTTTCCTTATAATCTGCGTGGCTGTAGACACGACCGTAATTATAGGTGGGCAGGTAGGGCCCAGGCCAAGACAGGGCTGCATCTGGAATCTGTGGTGGTGGAATTGCTGGGCTCAGAGTCCTCAGCTTCCCCGGGAGCTCCAACTGCCCTCTTGGCCCCTCTGTTCCATGTCACGGTGTCCTCATTGGGGATTTTCCTAAGGCTAAGTGACTGACAGGATTCCCTCTCCTGACTAAGCCATCCCTCAGACCCCCAGAGAAATAGCTGCCAGGGATTGTAGGTTCCAAGAAAACAATTGGCTCTGTCTGGGGAGAAGGTTGCCTGTAATAAAGCCTCTTTTCTCTCACCGGAGCCACCAAAGAACACAATAAAACCCACTACAAGAACTGTTCGTGGGTCTTCTTGGCTGTTCCGTGGGGGCTTCTGGGTTCATCTTTATGAAAAGAACCCCAATGGCACAGCTGCTAACCAAAAGGTCTGAGGTTCAAACCTACCAGCTGCTCTGTGAGAAAAAGATGCAGCAGGCGACTAAAGATTTACTGCTGTGGGAACCTTACGTTGCCATTCTACTCTGTCCTACAAGTACACTGAATCTTAATCAACTTGATAGCAATGAGTCATCTCTATGGGATCACCAAGACTTTCTTCTGTGGTACCGATAGGTGGAAACGACCCATCTCCAGGCTAGTAGTCCAGTGCAAATTGTAAAAGCCTCCACGGGCTTTTACTTGAACCCAGAGAGGCTCAACTGTTAATTCTCCATCTTTACTCACACGTTTGAAATGAACTTGTATGTCACCAAAGACACCAAATCCACTTCAATTGTACTTTTCTTCCTTTTTTTTAATCATTTTATTGGGGCTCGTACAATTTTTATCACAATCCATATATACATCCATTGTGTGGCAAACCCATTTGTACATTTGTTGCCATCATCATTCTCAAAACATTTGCTTTCTACTTGAGCCCTTGATATCAGCTCATTACCCCCCTCCCTCCCACTCCCTCTTCATCATGAGGCCTTGATAATTTATAAATTATTCTTATTTTGTCATCTTACACTGTCCGATGTCTCCCTTCACTTTTCTGTTGTCCATCCCCCAGGGAGGAGGTTATATGTAGATCCTTATAGTTGGTTCCCGCTCTCTACCCCAGCCTCCCTCCACCCTCCCAGTATCGCCACTCTCACCACTGGTCCTGAAGGAATCATCCGCCCTGGATTCCCTGTGCTTCCAGTTTCTATCTGTACCAGTGTACATCCTCTGGTCCAGCCAGATTTGTAAGGTAGAATTGGGATCATGATAGTGGGGGTGGGGGGGAGAGAAAACATTTAAGAACTAGAGGAAAGTTGTATGTTTCATCATTGCTACCCTGTACCCTGACTGGCTCATCTCCTCCCTGTAAACTTTCTCTAATGGGGTACCCAGTTGCCTACAAATGGGCTTTGGGTCTCTACTCTGCACTCACCCTCATTTATAGTGATATGATTTTTTGTTCTCAGATGCCTGATACCTGATCCCTTCTACACCTTGTGATTGCACAGGTAGTGTTCTTCTTCATGTGGGTTTTGTTGCTTCTGAGTTAGCTAGAGGGCCCCTCAGAAAACTATTTAGATCCGATTGGTAGGAATCTGGAGGGTTGGTTTCTTTTAAGGCTGTGAGCTTTCACTTACACTTTTGCTTTGTTTTGGTTTGATTTTTAAAGAAGCATGTTCCAACTCAACAAATGAGATCAGTAATAATATCCCATTAAACACCCCCCTAAATGCAGTTCTCTTTTCTTTTCTTTTGTTTTTTCTCTCTCTCCCATCTTCCCTCCCTCCATAATTTCCTATCCCTCCCCTCTCCCTGTTCCTGCTCTCATCTCTGACCTCCTTGTAATTGTCAAAGTGTTATCTTTTGGTGTAAAAAATGTTTCTTGTTCTTTGCTTTAAGTTATAATGATGGTGTCATTAAATATTTACCTGTATAAGATTGACTAACTTTGCTAAGCATGTGTTCTCTTGGTTTTTCCCATGTCTTGCAGTCATTGGGGGGTTTTTTGCTGCATAATATGCCACTGTATGAATGTACCAGAGTTTGTTTATCCATTCCTCTAGAATCAGAGTTTGGGGTTGTTTCCATGTTTTTACTCTCATGGAAATTGCTGCAATAAACCTAAGTGTGCATATGTCTGTTCATGTTGTATTCTTTATGTCTTTAGGGCATAGACCCAGTAGAGAGATTTCTGGATCACATGGTTCACGGATTTGCGTTTGTTTAGGGACATGCCATCTTGATTCCATGTATCACATCTTAAGGAAGCTACACAGTTCCAGAAGGATGGAGCTATGGAGTTATGACTGGACATCATGTCCATGCAAGTCCCCCTGTGTTTTCTCAATGCCTTCAGAAAATAGCCTTAAAATATATATTCAAGCAAAGTAATGGCATCATAAAACGGAAAGATTTTCATGGACAGGTGTGGCCAGGCAATCACCTGGCCTTCTTCCAGAGGAGATGCAGCTGATAAAGGTGCTTCTGCGGAATCGTGGGGCACAGAAAGAAGTAGGCATGGGAGAGAGCAGGCTTCCTAGAATCGGGGTTCAGATGAGCTGCCAAAAGGTAAGAGATATCAGGCGGGATTCTGGATCCACTCATGGGCCAGAGATAAAGGTGAAGCTTTCCTTTTAGACACCGTGAAAAATAGGGGTGTCTTAGGGATCAAGGACTATAAACAGGAACAATTGCACAATACTCAGTTCTATCTCCCAAATATTTCCTGTTCTCCTATTGTGTTGGCTTCCATCTTATTTCTAGAAGAAAATCAAAACTCCACACTTCATTTGCCAGATCGTGTTCTGTGAACTGTGAGTTCGGCAGGTCGCACACCCATCTCTTTCATTCTGGTTATCGTTCCACACTGTTCCTTTACAACAGCTACTCTGAGCCATCTCTCCACTCAGCAGTGTGCTGAGTGCCTGCCCTTCCACAGTGTGTCAGTCTGGGTACCTTAAAGAAACAAACCCACAGAAACTCATGTACGAGAGAGTTTTTTATAAAGGTTAAGTGTGCATCAAGAACACATCCCAACCCAGTGCTGCCCAAGCCCACAAGTCCAACATTAACCCATCTGTCCAACACCAATCCACATAGTCCTCCTCCATCTCACAAAACAGACACAATGATGCCGACTGCAGGAGGAACGACGAGTCAGTGAATATGTAAGCATCTCAGCGCTGGCAGGGATCTCCACACAGCTGCTCCAGCACCCAGGGCTTCATCTGGGTAGGTCCATGTGGCTTTTCCTCAGGGATGTCTTGCAGGAAGTTAGCCTTGCAAGTCAAAGCAGGGAACTGGCTAAGGCAGCTGCACCCTGGTCTGACCATCAGAAAGCAAGAGAACTGAGAACAAGAAAGGCAAGGCTCACTGAGCCATTTATCCCTCTGCCCTTCAATTAACCCCACATGTGTGTATCGGCCAGGTTGGCACAATAAACTAACTACTTCACATAGTGTATGTTCTCATGAGGAAATCAGACTAACTAAAAAATGCATACATATGTAGAATAAGGTCAAAGAGCACCATGTGTTTGGGTATAAAACAAAATAGTACAAAGGGACTGAATAGTGGGGACCTCCCCTCCCATCACACCAAACCCCAAAAGATGACATTAAGTAAACATCTGAATTAAGCGGCTTGAGCCAAAGAAATGTCTTGGGGAAGAGTGTTCAGGTAGGGGAGAGAATAACTGCAAGAGCCCTAAAATGAGAACAATATGCTCAGTCTGTTGGAAGACAAAGGATGAGGAGAGAGCAGGAGAGCGTGTGGTTGTAGATATGGAGGATTGAAAGGGAAAGACTGAGTAGTGTCTTATAGATCATGGAAAAGAATTTGGATACGATGGCTACATGTGATGGGAAGCCACTACACAACTGCAAGCAAAGAAGTGGTGAGATCTTCCCTATTTATAATGTTACTAAAACCCAAACACAGTGCTCTGGGTAAGAAGTGATTGGTGCCTAAGAGAGTCAGATTATCACCTCCCACAATACAGACTCTGTGCTTCTATTAATATGACCCAGAATCTCATTAACATCTTTATAGGAGAGAAGCTCCCATTTGTGGTAACTCATATTGTGCCATCTTCTGAAATCTCAAACCTTTTCATCTGCTGAGCCGCCTCTCCCCTCTCCTACACAGAGCAGGGAGATTTTCAGCTGAACATTTATTCCTGGTCCTTTGTGTCATGTAGAATCAGTCCATCCTTCCAACCTGTCAAGGTCGTTGTTCAATTCTCTCATCCAGTATATCCTCCCTCCCTGCTCCCAGCTTTGTATCATTCATATGCCCTCCAGGAGTTGGGCAAAAGTCAGTAACTCTGTCCTGAGTCTCCTTCCACTGGAAGCCTTCCTCCAGAGAGAATCAGCCCATTTTGTGTTTGATTGATCAAAAAAATAGCAGGTCCTGTAAGGCGAGGCAGTACCTAATAGATAACAGAGAGATGGCTGCTACTGAGCTGACTCTGACACATGCCGGCTTCACGTACAACCGGACGACGGCTGCCCAGCCCTGCATCAGCCTCACAGTCGTCAGCAAGCTGGGCTCCATCATGGCGGCGATCGGGCCACTGTAGCTCGCCTATGCTCTTCCTCCACCGTGTGGGCCCTCTCCCTCGCCAACGCAATGCCCTATTCAACAATCGGCCTCTCTTGAGGGCACATTTAAGAAAGCAGATCAGATACTCCTCTCCTGTGATCCACAATGTGTCCAATGGCTGATTCTCACAAGCAGATCACCAGGCCTGCCTTCCTATGCTGCCGTAGTCTGGGAGTCCTACTGAAAGCTTTCCACCCTGGTTGACCCTGCTGGCATTTAAAATACCAGTGACAAAGCTTCCGGCATCACGGCCATGGGCAGGCGACCACAATGTGTAATGAAAAATCTTAAGGTGGACCGTGATTGATGGGTGCTGATGCTGTGACAGAAGATGGTCGGTTTGAAACCGCCAGCCGCTCGCTCTACGGGAGAAAGATGAAGCTGTCTGCTGCCAGAAAGTTGATTTAATGTGGGAAACCCTACCTAGGCTCACTGAGTGGAAACGGACTCCATGAGAGGGGGGTGATGATTTTGATGATTATGATGATTGCTATTACTTTTTGCCTTCGAATCCATGTTTATCCATCTTATTCAAAGGGGCTTAATGTGGCCCCTTTCCAGGTGACCTGCCAGATCTTAGCAGCAAGCACCCCCTGAGTCATCAGGGTCGCACTGTGTAAAGGTAAACTTGAGATTGGCCTTCGGGGTGAACATGCACTGAGGCCCTGTGATGATTCCTTCCTCTTCCGTGTGTGCACAAACTCCTTTAAGAATCTAGTCCCACTGTCCATTGTCTCCCTTCACCCTATTCATCCCCTTCAGCGGGGGTGGCGGGGACATAACAATAATAATGTATCATTGATGGAGGCTTTATGAAAGTTAGAGGGTAGGAGAGCGAGGGGAAAAAAGGAGCTTCTACCAAGGGCTCAAGTAGAAAACGGAAATGAAGATGGCAACATGTTTACAAAGGTGCTTGATACAATTGATGTATGGAATGTCCGAAGAGCTGTAAGAGCCCCCAAGAAAATGATTCTTTTTTTTAAAATCCAGTCCCAAATCTCTCTTTGAATGAACAGCAACTCAGGACGTCCTGCATCATGGGGGCCACTGTTCCCTCTACTGGAACTTGAGGCGGCATTTGTGCATTTGCGGTCTCCTACCACTCCCCATGAATTCTCTCATCCCGTGGAGCTCCATGAAGTCTCTCAGATTTCACTCGCAGTGTCCAAAGGTCTCACCCCTCTGCCCTCTGGGAACTGGAAGAGAGCAGAGAGATGCGGTGACACCAGGAGGGACAATCCTCTCGCTAATTCTTTGTCCTGCTTTAAATTTACCATTCTCTTCTCCCTCTCATCAATTCCTTCCCATGTTTTTCAGACTACAGTCCTCTCTCCTCTCTCCTCTCTCCTCTCCACCCCTTTGGGTGGTCCCTGGGTGGGACAAAGGGTTAAGTGCTTAACTACTAACTGAAAGGTTGCAAGATAGAACCCATCCAAAGGTACCTTGAAAGAAAGGCCTGGCAAACTGCCTTTAAACAATACGGTTGGCATTAATAAAACCGTATGGAGCTCAGTTCTACTCTGACACACATGGATCATCATGAGCCGGGATCTACTTTAAAGCAACTGGGGAAACACCGGAAAATCCTGAAATCCTTATATCCCCTGGTGGGATTCAGCCACTTCGCACCGGTTCAGGAGAACCGAAACCTAATTATGTTGAGTTCGGCGAACTAATTATTAAAATGGCACTTGTAATCTCTCTAAGGTGGGCGGCCGGGTGGGTATTAGTTGATATTTTTTCATTCATATTTTAAAACACTTTTTTTTTGTAGTTAGTTCAAGGACTGTTTGTTGGCCCTTAGGAGTGTTTTCCGGTCCAGTCTGTTGGGGCACCACGCCCTTGCCCCAAAGTTCACGTTCAGCATTCCCTGGGGGCCTCGCCGCTCCGCTCCCTTGCTGTTCTGTTGCACCCCCTTAGTGTTTTGTCTCCGTGGGGTGGGATCAGATCGGGTGAAAACGCTTCTTATCATCTAGTTTTGAGGACCTCGTTTATTGTTCTTATGTATTAACTGTATGAAATACACTACCTTTGGTATATATATATATATATAATGCTTAAAACAGTCATGAAGGCAGCGAAGTGGTTGTTAAATTATTTTAATCCCACCCCTTCATAGATCCATTTCCTCTGAAGGCAACTGTTGTTATTGTTTCTTTTTTCCTTTTCTCAGCATCTTTTACTCTCTGGCTCCTGATGACCTTCGTTCTCCTTGACACGCTTCTTCTTCTTGTTGCTTGCCACCCCTTTAGCTTGGTTCCTGGTCCTGAGACCTTCTTTCCGTCTTGCAGTTGGCCTTCTCTGCCCTGAAGGTCACCAGAGAACACACGACAAAACACACGGCTCCACTGGCCCCCCCCCCCCCCCCCCCCCCCCCCGGCCACGCACAGTCGGGCACTGGAGACAGGGGCACCCAGAGAACTGCCCCTGGGGAGGCTGCCAGCCGTTTGTTTCCCTGCCTCATCCCACCACCTCGGCTTGACTGTGGCTTCTCAATGGTTTGAAATCCACCTTTCTGTCCCCTGACTCAGGGCAGCCTGTACCCCCCTCCCTCCCGGTGACACCTCTAAGGCGCCAGAGCCGCCGCTCCTAATCTGTTTCACTTCCACTCAGATGACCAAGGAGACCTTTTGTTGGTCAGAATCGGGCTGAGCAAGTCAGTGACCCGAACACACCTTCCCCTGGAGGAAGATTACATTTTCCGATGAGGAAGTCAGGAAATTGTCACCATCTCTGCTTGTAATCCAAAGCGACTTTCAGCGGCGATCTAGACATTCCAAGTCCCTGTCACTGCGGTGAATGCCTTGCTGGGCAGGATCTGCCCCTGACGTGCATGTACCACTGGCTGCGTTAGCATTTGTCAGGTGCCCTTTCGTGCGCAGCCAGGAGAGTCCGCGGCTGCATGAAGACCATCCCTGTCTCCAGCGGTGGGGACAGATCCGGGGCAGGGCTGCACTGGCAGCCCCACGTCTGCAGCCGCAAAATGAGGCACGTTAGCAACGTAGCTTGAAAGGCACCGGGGTACACAGGAAGGGCGCTCCTGGTCTCCATTTTCTTCTTAACTTTCTCCCTCATTTGGCCCAGAGATAAGCTCACCTTGCTTCCAAAAAAACAAAATGATTCCAAAGTATATTCCAGGCAATCGTCTGTCAAATGGGAATGATCTTGCCTGCTCAGCCTCCCTCACGGGAATAGTCTCTAGCTCAAATGAGATGAAGTCTTGAGAGAGCTTTCTCAGAACTTCCAAATTCTAAAACAGAAACAACTGCCCTCGGGTCTACGCCATCTGAAGGGGACTGGTCTTGCTGTGTGTCGGAATAGAACTGGCTTCATGAGCTATGAGACTGCAATAGACCACCGGGCCTTGCTTCATGGTGCCCCTGGGGAGATTTGAACCACCAACATTGCAGCCAACAGCCGAGTGACCCCAAACTGTTAAAAACAAGCGTGACGAGTTTCAAAGGATGTCTTCCCCCAAGCGCTGGGGTCAGCTTCTTGACAGCCTAGAAGCTAGGCCAGTGGTCCTCAACCTGTGGGTCATGACCCCTTTGATGGGCCAAACAACCCTTGCAGAGGGGTTTGCCCGATTCATCACAGTAGCATTAGGAAAGTTGAGAACCACTGCCCTGGAGGAAGGGAACGAATGCCTTGTAAGGAAAGCATGTTAGGGAAAGAAAGAGCATGACTAAACCCATTGAAGGGTTCCTATCTGGTCCATATTCCCCCAATAAAAGCGCCCGAATAGTACATGGACCCCAATTATATTTTATATGTTTTAAATTGTACCTAATGGCTCTGGCAAAACTAATAGGCACTTAGCCCCGGAGAGGTACACACGGTTCACACACTCAGCTGCTAACCAAAACAGGGGGGCAGTTGAGTTCATCCAGAGGCACCTTCAAGGGAATGCCGGAAACCCACTTCCCAAACATCGGTGCTGTTGCTAGGTAGGGACAAGGGTCTCAGAGCAGAACGCAGTAATGATTGCTCCCTCCCGATGGTTACCTATTCAAGGAGTTCTCTGACAAACCTGGGGTTACCAGGAGTCTGAAATCAATTCAGCAGCAACTGGTTTGTAAACTTTGAAGCTAAAAGGCAAGCTTCTGAGATGATAATTGCTAGCACTTTCCAAACACCCTGTGCCAAGCCCGGGGCTATGTCCGTTGCAAACATATGAGGGGCTTTTGAACTTTCTAAAGGAGTCTTATATCTCCTTTAGTACACACCAAGATCTAGGAACGGGTTGTCAAAGGTATTTCCATTTGTGGAGGAAACTCTCTTGAGATCAAGTTGCAAAAAAAGCTTACAGATGCAACAGGTGGGGCTAGAAAGACAGGACTGAGGACAAAGAGGAACCTGAGTTGCTTTTAGAGAAGAGGCACGGTTTGGGGTCTAGTTCTACCATCACAGGTAGTTCTGAGGGTCTTATTGGGTGAAGCATACTATGTACTTAGAGCCTGTCTCAGAGGACATGTTTCATAAGTATGAATTAATAGCATTATTACTACCTAAGACTTTAGATTTAGCTATGACCTTAATATTAACAAAGGTTGAAGTGATTTGCTTGAAACAAATAAAGGCTTTAGTTTTGCCACATAGCTTTCACATAATAGTTCTCTCCTCTCCTCTCCTCTCCTCTCCTCTCCTCTCCTATCCTCTCCTCTCCTCTCCTCTCCAGGTCAAAGCTGACCTCTAGGGCCAGGATCAAGAACAACCCTTGACAAATCCTTGGTGACTCTTCCTGCCTACCCTGTCACTCATGTACATGTCAACCTCTTGGACATCACAAGGTTAAGGGACCTTTATCGTTGGCCTGGTAGAAGTCAGGCAGTCTGGGTCAAATGCATGTGCTACCCTATGTCTCGACTCAATCCATCAGAAGTCAATGCGCTTGGTCCTCTCTTTCCTGACAGGGACGAGAGACCTTGAACGTATGTAGAACTTCCTCCAGGAAGAGCAAGGTGATGGCACTACTATAATCCTGCGCAAGAAATGTGCTCAGTCCTGGCATCAAACTCAATGTGGGGCAAAAGTAGAACAGCAGGAGTTGCTCACTCACATCAGGAGAAGAACGATGGTGGTCATGGATGGTGTCTGGCCCAGAGAAAGGCAGATTTAGGAATACGTGTCACCACACATTAATTCTTTCCACAGGAAGCTGTTTCCCAGGAAGATGTGGATCTGTGTTTTATTGACGATGCAGAGGCATGGCCATGACTGTGTGGGTCATGCCAAATCATAGTTAAAATTCCAGCGCACTGAACTGTGCAGTATACAGTCCAAGAGGCGGCCTTGTGAATGGACACCGGAATGCTGCAGGGGTTTAAATCAATCTGAGGCTAAGCCAACCAACTGAGAAGCTGAACTATCTGAGAAATAGCAGGCATCAAGAATGCAGGAAACTCATTAAATACCTGTTTGATACGCAGATGACACAATTTTGCTTTCTGAAAGTGAAGGGACTAGACGTACTTAACGATGAAGATCAAAGACACCAGCTTTGAGTACGGATTACATGTCTACACGAAGAAAACAAAAATCTCCACACTGGACCAACATGCACCATCATGCTAAACCAAGAAAAGATGGAAATGACCAAAGATTCTGGTTGACTTGGCTCGACACCCGATGCTCAGGGAAGCCTCAGTCGAGATAGTAAACAGTGTGTTAAAGGGGCGAATCCGCTGCAAAAAGCAAAATTGTCCACTTTGTGGATTAAGGTGGGCTTGACCCGAGCCCCGGTATTTCAATGTTCTCGTGTGCATGAGAAAGCTGGACAATGAAAAGGGAAGACTAAAAAATAATTGATGTGCTCTAATTAGAGTCTTGGCAAAAGACTGGCTGAGAAATGAATAAATCTGTTTGGGGAGATATCGCCAGAAGTGAGGATGTAAAAATACCTCATCTCCTGTAATCTGGGCATGTTTTCAGGGGGACAAGACTCTGGAAAAGACCATCATGCTTGACGAAGTAAAGGGGCGGTGACCAAGAGGAAAACTCTGGAGGAAATGGGTTGGTCACAGTGGCTGTAATGATGGAGTTCGACAAGCCACAATGGGGGAGGACCAGGCTGTGCTTCCTCCTGCTGTACCTGGGGCTGCTATGAGCCAGGCCCATGTCTGCCAACAGCAGCACATCGATTCTTTGGGAGGGAGCACAGAATGAGTAAAGGTCTCATGAGAAAAAGCTCAGCACCCTCAAGAAGCCTCCTGAAAACAGAGACAAGAACCCACCGAGCAACGGAAAGAGTGGCTCCTGATGAGGTTGCAAGTGAAACAGGTACTAAAGTGTGCAGGATAATAGAAAGGGGGGTTGGACTTTAATCTTGGTGCAATGAGAAACTCTGGAAGGGTTTTAAGCAAGCTATGATGTAATCATTTTCATTGGTAAGTTCTACAGACACCACAGGTCAAGGTCAGAAGTTGTAAGCAGGCAGATCCCACCTCTACTCCATAACAATCATTTTCATTGGTAAGTTCTACAGACACCACAGGTCAAGGTCAGAAGTTGTAAGCAGGCAGATCCCACCTCTACTCCATAACACTCAGAGTTAGCCCTAGATGGAATTGATTTCCTCCAGAGGTAATAATCATAATTGGAGGCCTGGAGCACAGCGGGTTACATGGTGGCACCCACAGAAGCGAGATGGGCTGTCTGCTTCCTGAATGATTCACGGCCACGGAAACCCAGAGGAGCAGTTGTACTCTGTCCTGTGAAGTCAGGATGAGTCATAATAGGCTCAGTAGCAGTGGGCATTCGGGACTGTAACGTGCAGTTTCAAGTGGCTTTAGTCAACAATCTATTCTTCTGCAAAGCCTTGTGTTGGCTGAATGGTTCCGCTGGACTTTGCTGATAGCAGCGAGGCTAAGACCATGTCAATGCGCAGGCTGTGAGATTGCTGAATTTTACTTGCTTTTATATGGCTTTGGCTGGGACAACTCAGCTCTGCTCCATATCCCCCATAGTCTCATATCCTCCTACAGCCTCATATCCCTCATTGTCTCATATCCCCCATAGTCTCATATCCCCCAGCACCCTAAAGTGGGCCTTGTCGATGAGTGATCACAGAAAAACAAGAGCAGGAAGTAGTTACTAACATTTGGTGTTTCACATTTCATCTTAAATCAGATTGCTAACATCCTAATGGTCTAAGTAAGGGTCTTCTCTGTCTAGTGCTGCGATAACAGCGATACCACAAACAGTCGTTTATTCTTTCACGTGTTAGAAGGGTAGAAGACTAAGTTCAGAGTGCCTGGTTCAAAGGGAGGCTTTCTCTCCATGTTGACTCTGGGGGAAGGTCCTTGTCTCCTTTCATCATCTGTGGACCCTGTCATCTTTTGAGATCTCCGTGTGTCTTGCCGTCACTCTTCCCCTGGGTCTAGGAGGTACTCACCCCCAGAGATCCTGTGTTCAAAGGACACACACTGATCCATGCTCTCTGCTCCCTTGATTAATCTCTTTTATACCTCAAAAGAGATCTACTCAAAATACAACATAATGCTGTAAATTGTATCCTCCCTCATGGACATCACTGCCTCTAGACCTGCCACCTTAAAATTATGGAAGCGAGGATCGATAACATATAGGATAGTTACATCCGATCTACAAAGTGAAAGAGAATTGTATCATACTGAGAATGATGGTCTAGCCAGGTTGACACGTCTTTGGAGGAACACCATCCAATCCTTAACAGTTAGCCGCATGCTCACGTCTGGATACAGAATGGGAGGGGGTTACCATGCTGTAGCGCAAAGGCATTTGACCGACCACAATGCAATTAATCTACCACAGGACAGTAAAGAAGAAGCTAACGATCACCTATGAGAGAAGAATATGTAAAGTGGACGACCTTCAGAAGGTCCCTTTGCACATGTGGGACACCACGCATGAAATATGGAGAAGAGTCATGCTGAAGACAGTGATCTCAAAAATATTGGGACATTTTTTTCTGGTATGTCCCAAAGATCAGGAAGGGGAATAAAAATCCACTTAGATGTCTAGACCCACTTTCCCTCAAAGAAATTGAATCCCAGGTCTCAGCTACTGACTTTCATTTCCTGGGAGCTACTGTCTCCATTTCTCTGACAACATCAGTCTCTGAGAATATCCACAGGGCTCAGAGATGAGTCTCGTTGAGTTTGATTAACAGATACTCAAGCTGCTAGATCATCTTACAACTAGGATATTAACTGAGGGCAAAAAAAAAACTGCCTAAGGAAACTACTCCACTCCAAGTCTGAAGCTCATTTCTAAATAAAGATATTATCTCATAAGGACAGGGGAAAGGATTTTCACCTAAGCGCAGCTGACTGACTGGAACCAAGACAATTAAAGACATATGCATAGATTCACGCACTCACATAGAGTCATTTATTTAGAATTCAGATTAAACAAGGCCAGGAATAAGGAAAATGTCAACTAAAACCACCCATAACTCTAACTGCAAGTAAAGTTTGCATCTTGCTAGCAAATGTGGAATATAAAAATTCCAAGTTTTTGTGGTCGCTTTAGGGCAAGACTATTTCCAGAGCTTCTCACACAGAGACACAAACAGACACCCACACAACCACAGATACATAAAGCAAACATACAGAGGCACCGACTAATGAAAGGATTCAATAACACAATATAGTCACACACAACCATACACACCGGTGCTCACTCCTTTACATACAATGACACATGCAGCCATATATTTTCACAGATGCACTTATAAATAATGAGGCCAACAGATCAGCTACCACCAGGGCAAAAATGCACAAATAGACGTGGACATATATGTCCATACATCCACACAAAGGCCCTTGTACACACACAATTCATATGCATGGAGACAAATAACAAAAATGAATATGCACCGAGTTGCAGATGCATCCCAGTCACTAACATGACATCAAGTGACAAAACCACAGTGATCCATATACTTGCCATGGCACTCACATGAGTACAAACACATTTGCACATGTACAAATGTGCCCACCCACTTAGGCATCATCCTGCAAGACCCCAGTGCCTCCCCCACTGGATCTCCCACTTAATTGAGCATCACTCTCCTGTCTGTCTGCCAGCTTTCCTTCTATCCCAAGGACATCCTAAGTTCCCCCCACGCCCCTGTCTCAAGGCCTTTGCACATTCTGTTCTCTTGGCCTGGAAGGCTCTTCTCTAAGTTCTTCCCAGGCCGTTCATTTCTCATTTATCAGGCTTCAGAAGGTCAAATATTTCCTCTTCAATGGGACCTTCCTCTCAACGGGTACATAGAGGTGGATCATTAAGTTACTCCATAATACACCTTGTTTGAGTTCTTAACGCACTTATCACAATTTTGACAGACATTTCTTTAAGTGATTGTTCACTACTGATTCTCTAACTACATGAACAAGCTTCTTCATTTTCCATACATATCTTGAGTCTAGCGAATACTGGGGATTCAGTAAATACCTGTTGAATATACAATTGCCTGGAATGGTGGCATATTTCTATTTCTCAGTCATATTAGTATGCTTTCCAATACAAGTGACACAATCAAGCTCAAGAGAAGCTTAAACCTTACAGAAGGGTCATGGGGAGGAGACAAGCTAGTCAGGGTACAGTATGGCACTGATGAAAGATACAACTTTCCTCTAGTTATTTAATGCTTCCTCCCCCCCCCACTATCATGATCCCAATTCTACTTACAAACCTGGCTAGACCAGAGCATGTACACTGTTACAGATAAGAATAGGAAACACAGGGAATCCAGGACAGGTGAACCCCTCAGGACCAATAATGAGAGTAGCGATACCAGAAGGGAAAGGGGAAGGCGGGGGAGAGAGGGGGATCCAATCACAATGATCTACATATAAATCCTTCCCCGGGGAATGACAACAGAAAAGTGGGTGAAGGGAGATGTTGGACAGTATACTACATGCCAAAATAATAACAATTTATAAATTATCAAGGGTCTGTGAGGGACAGCAGGGCAGGGAGGGAGGGGGAAAGTGAGGAGCTCAAGTAGAAAGCAAATGTTTTGAGAATGATGATGGCAACAAATGTACAAATGTGCTTGACACAATGGACAGATGGATGGGTTGTTATAAGAGTTGTACGAGTCCCCGATAAAATGATTAAAAGGGGGAAAAAAGATGCTTAAAGAGTAAAAGGTCTACTGAATGAAGAATGGAAATAGCTTATAGATTAAAAGAAGACCTATAGGCAACCAGGAAACTCTGACCTCAGAAACTAAAACTCAAAACTTAATATTGAATGAAATTTCTTTCCACCTCTCTCTCTCCTGAATGCTTAACTTCATTAACCCATGTCAGAGACTGCTCAATTTCCTCTAACTTCGTCATTCAAAAACCAAGGCTCTCCTCCAGCTGAAAACTGTAAAAATCTCAAGTAAAGAGTCTGGTTGAACCAAGATGAGGGAGATGAAGTTGGGTAAACAACCCAACCTGAATAAAAAGTTCATCCAAGCAGGATGGATACACTCTTGAACAGCCCCCCAAAATAGCACAGATGAAAAGGGGTGGGGGTGGCATTCCCCCTAAGACAAAAAGAGCCAGAAAGACCCAAATCATACATATCCACCACAAGTGTGCCTTCATTTGCCATCCCTCAGAGACAGAGCTTGTGATAAAGCTTTGGGTTCAAGTGTTCACCTATGCAACAAAAAACTCACCCGAAAAAAAGAGTGAGAGTGATACCAGGAAGGGTAGGGAACCAGTAAAGAATGTGATTGTAAACCAACACTCATAGGGAAATGCCAGCAAAGGGTGCAAAACTCTGCAATTCAAAATTAACCCATCCAAGGAGCAAGGGAGCTGGGGGTTTATATGCTGATGCTTGAGAGCCATTGATTGAATGATATCCTTGGAACACTTGGCCTCTTCTGTGTAAAGGAGAAGAGCAAATTTTTATGGATTTGGAAGTGGGGTGGTGGAAGCCCTTAGGCACAGAGAGGCAGAAAGTGATGGTTGGAAGTCAATGAGAGCACATCTAACTGCTGAGAATTTGAGCAAGGCACCAGTCATTTTTGCTACCAGCCTCCAAGGTGAACAACCTTAACCGATGAGACCCAACAGACAGCAGGTCTATGGGAAAGGGGACTGATGACCAGGGATAAAAGTGGGAATAGGGAAAACATTCCTTGGTCTAGAAACACAGCCCCAGGTAAACAAACCTGGGGAAACTAGGATGCCAAAGATATGGCAGCATCCAAGGTCAATAGATGAAGCCCACAAGGCTGGTGTTCGCTAAGGATGATTCATGGCAATCAACCCCAAGAAGAGATGACTACTAGTAAAGATATGCCATCCCTCACTCGGAAAGTCCCAGACGTTTTTTAATATAAGACTCTCCAGCTGCAGGATGGGAAGTCCTGTGGTTGGGGCAGGGTTCTGCAAACCTCTCTAAGCCTTTGAAATGCATGTGCAATGCAAGAGTCATTCAGGGATGGAAAATGTAACAAATTCAGCTGGTCTTCTTGAGACACATGATGTACTCATGACAGAGAGGCAGGCAGGCAGCTGTATTTGCTGTCTCTTTGTTCCCTGTCCATTTCCACTGCACCCCCTGCTCCCAACACAGATGCGGGTGCCAAGTTTATACTCAGTTCTTCTAACAGAAATGAAAATCAGGTCATATTCATTTTACTATGGATGCCAGTCATTACCAAAGTCAAAGATTATGTCACCTACACAGATGGCCCTAATTTAACAGCTAAACTATTCAAAATGCCAAACTCCTAATGAGGACATGTATGGGGAGGATTGGCCACTTAAGAAATTCTCCACTTCCCATATTGACTCATCATGTGTGAAAAGAAGGCAGTATTTTCATGAATATGAGTATTAACTCGTGAAGTTCACTTCCAGTCCCTACCTTCTTTTCCATGAGACCAAAAGAACTGGATCATCATCCTGGCTACCATTGCTGATTGTTTTGATCCAAAAGACTATATTAAGAATCCTGACAAAATGGAGGATAAGCTGAACAGTATTTTTTAATCCTTTTATTAGGGACTCGTATAATTCTTATCACAATCCATACATACATCCATTGTGTCAAGAACATATGTACATTTGTTGCCATCATCATTCTCAAAACATTTGACTTCTACTTAAGCCCTTAATATCTGCTGCTCATTTTCCCCCTCCCTCCCCACTCCCCCCTACCTCATGAACCCTTCATCATTCATAAATTATTATTATTTTGTCATATATTACATTGTCCGGCGTCTCCCCCCACCCTCTTCTCTGCTGTCCCTCCCCCAGGGAGGAGGCTATACGTAGATTCTTGTCATCAGTTCCCCCTTTCTACCCCACATTCTCTCCACCCTCCAGGCATCTCCACTCGCACCACTGGTCCTGGAGCAGTCATCTGTCCTGGATTCCCTGTTTCCAGTTGCTATCTGTGCCTATGTACATCCTCTGGTCTAGCCAGATTTGTAAGGTAGAATTGGGATCATGATAGTAGGGGGGAGAAAGTATTTAAGAACTAGAGGAAAGTTATATGTTTCATCATTGCTAGCCTGCACCCTGCCCGGTTCATCTCCTCCCCACAACCCTTCAGTTAGGGGTGTCCGGTTGGCTACCATTGGGCTTTGAATCTCCATATTTTAAATACTCATAGGACTCAAACTTTATGGAAGCTTGATGAACCCCCAAAAGTATTAGCCTGAAATTACCTTTTAAACTTTCAAACACTCCTATCCTCTGAAGTCTCCTTTGAACCAAAATTAGTTTATCTTATTAAGTAAAGTATGTCTGCTTTGAGACTCGTGCTCTTTTAAGGAATTACTGATATCGCTGTCGGATCCATTTAACAACAGCAACTGGAAAGCATAGATGAGACGTTTAGGGGGGCACTGAACTTAAGTCTATGGGACAGGGCCAATTTGGAGAATAGTGAGTGTACTTATACAAGAGAAATGGAATTAAAGTCACTGGGTTGTAGATTATAAATGAAATGGTGTATGACTATACTTTTTCCAAAATTAAAAAAAAATTTTAATCTAGTTCTGAGCGGCATATAGTTCTTCAAAACATGCTGTGAGCAATGAAATATGGACTTCATCACTGGCTATCTCTAAAATATAGCCTAGTGTTTACTAACCATCACAAACACCTTGTTCCCCCTGTGAAGTACCAGGTCCACATTACCAATGCCTTAGCTCAATAGCCCTCAAACGTGGTGCCTTGACCAGCGACATCAGCATCACCTGGAAACTTGAAGAAATACAAATTCTCTGGGCCCACTTTGGTCCTACTCTAAATCAGAAACGCAGGGGCAGGGACGGGGCAGGAGGACACAGCATTCTATATTTCAACACACTTCCCAGGTGTTTGAGCTGCATGCCAACATGTAAGAGACACTTCTGATAGCCATGGCAGAATCCTCCCCAGCCCCATCTCCTCACTCCTCTCTCCCACCCTCAAACGATGCTGCTTCCTTAGAGACCCAGGCAGTCAATCTTGTCAGAAGTCATCAAACTTTCAAGGATATGACATTCAAAATTTATAAATTAGTAAGATCAACTTTTTATTAATAACAGTTATTAAAACTGTTGACAATGGTCTGGGGATAAGACTTTCTCCACCCCCCTCACCCTCAAGAAAATTACAGTTGAATGCCCCCAGATGATTCACAACAGACAAGGACTTCAACCTTGTAACTTTGAGGTAGCTCTAGCCCCACAAATGTCTAATGTCCTTTACTTAGAAGTAGCTAATATTTAATAAAGAACAACAATCGTAACCCCTCCCACTACCGTTTGCCATTGAGTAAATCTGACTCAGCAATCATGTCAGACAGGGGAACTGCATCACAGGCTTCCCAAGGTTGTTGATCTTTAAAGAAGCAGATTGCCTGTCTTTCTTCCAAGGATCAACTGGCGGTTTTGAACTGCTGGCGTTTCGATTAGCAGCCGAGCACGGAACCACAAGCCACTAGAGCTTCTTCATCAAATACAACTGTGTGGAAAACATGCAGTCAGTTTGCATGCATCCATGTAAGCATGGCCCAGATCAAGAAATAGATTTGATCAACATCCTGAAGCCTCTTTCTAATATTAACAACCAGTTTTGTAACTCCCACCATCAATTATGTTTGCCTGTTTTAAGAATACATGAAAGAGGACACGCTGCATGGTATTCTTTGCTGTGTGTCTTATTTCACTCAGCCTATGAATGAGTTGTGTCCAAGTCATTACATATAGCAAAGGCATGAGAGTGCCGAATACTGCACATCCTTGCCAACATGTGGTATTGTCTATCTACGATTATGTGGGGATTTCAATTTGCATTTAACAGATAAAGTCAGTGGCTCAAACCCACCAGCCTCATCAAGGGAGTAAGCTGAGGCCATGTGTTCCTACGTCGGTTCACAGCCTCAAGTACCCTGAGCAGGGTCATTAGGCATCAGCTTCAACTCAATGGCAGTAGGTGGGTGGATTTTGATGAGGTCAACTGTTGTAATTGGGTGCTATTGTGCTGGTTCTGGACCCTGTGCAATCAGAACAAAGCACTGCCCGGTCTTTGGCCATCCTCACAATGGCTCCCAGGCTTGAGCCCATTGTATAGGCACCGTGTCAATCTATCTCACTGAGGACCTTCCTCAACAAGGGGAAGGCTCTTTAATAAGGTTCACTAATGTGGTTAAATATATTTCTGCATATACGTATTATCTACTTGCACCACTTTGTGGAGGCCCTGTTCAAGTTGCATGTTCATTTTTCTATTGGGTTGCCTTCTATCTGTTGGTTTATAGACACGCTTTCTATAGCCCAGATCGGATCTCCTCATTTAATATGTGCGTTTTAAATGGCTCCCACTCTGTGGCTTGCAACTTCGCTCAATTGAGGGTGTATTTTGAGAAACACAAGTTCTTAGCGTCAATAAAGATCAGTTCAACCATCTTCCCATTTTTTCTCCTTCGTGTTGTGTCTTTCTTAAGGAATATTGGCCTATCTCAGAGTCATGTGAATATTCTCAAATTTATTTTTACTGTGGTGTTTTGTTTTTACCTTTCCCACTTAGAACTGAAAGGCATCCGGCATCTGGGGTTGATTGTGTGTATGGTGCGTGCTGCAGCTCCAGATTCTTCCCACATGAATATCCAATGGACCTAACATGATTTACTGGAGGGCACCCTTTCTGCACTGCAGTGCAGTGTCACCATTGTCATAAATTAAGTGGCCATATATATTTGGATCTATTTCTGGGGACTCTATTTGCTCCATATGCCAATACCACACTGTCTTAATTACTGGAGCTTTAAAGTAAATCTTAATATCAAGATTGTGATTCCTCCAGCTTCTCTCTTCTTCAAAAGTGTCTTGGCTATTAGAATCCTTTCTTCTCCCATATCTGCATGCCACACACACAGGCGCACAGACGCATGAGCACAAACCTGGTGAGATTTTGAAGGTGATCACGTTGGACTCATCGAGGAGTTGAAGAGAATTCACATCTTTGCAATGGTGAATATACCAATCTATGAACATTCTTTATCCATTCGCTGATTTGAATCTGCATCAGTTTTTCTCAGCCATGTAGTATGGTTTCCATTGCCTCGGTCTGGTGCAATTTTGATTTTTTTTTCCCTAAGCATTTGAGGATTTGGGTGGTAACACAAACTATACTACTGTAATTTTTCATTGTTGGTAGTATATGCAAATATAATTGAATCACTGATGTTGACTTTCAAAAGTGACATGCAAGTTTCCTTTATTAATTTCTATGATACAGCTATAGATTTTTATCAAAACTTTTACCTCTACTATATGCTGCCTACAGATGATGGTAGTTTTTATGATTTCTGTCTAATATGTATGCCTTTCTCTTCGTGTACTGACCTGCTGCACTGGCTTGGGTATTTTGCACAATTTCGAGTATAAGTGGAAATGGGGCCATCCTCAGCTCAGTTCCAGTTCCAGGAAAAACCCTCTCAATATCACCACTGAGTATCATCTGATGTTCCTACGAGGTTTTGTACATAATCATTTCTCAGGTTTAGGAGGTTCTCTCTTCTATCCCTACACATTACGTTTTTATAATGACTGGACATTTCATTTTTCTCGTGTTTTTACTGCACCTATTCATTGACATTGTTCTTTTCTGTGTCTAAATGTGCTTGGTCATGTGTCTGTTTCTAACTTTTAAATCAATCTTGAATTTCCTGGAGTAAATCCAACTTTGTCTAGATGTGTTATCCTCTCTCTGCACCACTTGATTTGCTTTACTAACACTCGGCTGAGGACATTGGCCTCTGTATAAGACAGTCACTGTATAATTTCCCTTTTGTGCAATGGCCGTGGCGGGTTTAGGTGGCAGGGCCTTGAAGATCTTAATGTTCTATTTCTATTTTGTGAAGAGTATGCGTAATATTGAGGTTATTACTCCCATACATGTTTGATAAAATTCAATGGTAAGGAAATCTGTGCCTGGCAGTTATCTCTTGGTGAGAAGATTTTAAATTTCAGTTTAAACATCTTTGTTAACATAGGACTATCCAGATATTCTTTTTCCTCTCATGTGAGTTTCGGCAAATTACGAGTTTTAGAATTTCATAGTTTTTCTCATTTTAAAATTCATTAGCATAGAGTTGTACATTATAATCCCTATGTCTTTATTATCTGTGCTAGCACCCCTGTCCATTTTTAATATTGCCATTTGTGCCTTCTCTAAATCTTGTCTGATTACGCTTGCTAGAGATTTGTCAATTTCATGACTCTTTCAGAGAACTGACCTTTGAGGTTTATTATTTTCTACTCTAAAGCTTATTTTTGTTATAGCATCTTCTTGGAACTTACATTTTGTTCTTTTTCCAACTCCCTCTCATATGTGGCTATCACACTAAATATTTCCCGTTAGCACAGTTAAGCTCCATTCCAAAAGTTCTTTTTTTATATATCATTTCAATATATTATTTAATTTTCACTGTGATTTTTCCCTGAAACTTAAAGATTATATAGAAATCAATAGTTAATTTCTAGATATTTGAGGATTTTATCTTTTTGTTTTCTCACTCAATGTCCCTTTGATAGATGCTGTCTCATGTAACATTAACTGGTCACCCATCTTCTAGTTGGTTTTTGCACCTTTGGCTTCCAAATATTCTGTATCCTATATTTAAAGCAAAAACCTTCTAAGAAGCACATGTGGTATGAAGAAAAATGTGTTTGTCTTTGAATTACAGAATTTGGACCACTTAAAACATTGTACACATTTAATATAATTACGGGTATATCTGGTATTTCTACAATTTTAGTACTTATCTTCAATCTTCCCACTTGTTCCATATTCCTTTATTTCGCCTTTCTTGCCTTTGTTTGGGATTAACCAAGTTTTTCCATTAGTTTCAACTATATATTTTTTCTAAACATTTTTTCATTTTATTGAGGGCTCTTATAGCTCTTCCTACAATCCATACATACATCCATGTGTCAATGGTGATATGTTGCTATCATCATTTTCAAAATATTTTCTTTCTACTTGAGTCCTTGTTATCAGTTCATTTCCCCCTTTCTCTCACCCTCCCTCCCTCATGATCCCTTGATAATTTATTTTTTTTAAGTTTCATGTAGTTCAACTATATTTTAAGCAACTGAAATCTTTATCTCTTTTGTATAAATTCCCCTAGACATTACACCTTCTGGAATCATTTATCTTACACACATTTATACTTGTGCCACTTCCTAGAATTTGTCCGGATCCTAGACCACTTCCTACCACACAGCAGCTGTATGTATCGCTCTCACACTATTTTGTTTTCACATGTTAGTTACAAACATGATAGCACTGCTTTATATAGTCAGTGTTTATTACATGAACCACATTGTGACCCTTTCTCTGGATCACCTGTTCCTTGTTTCCATCTTCAGTTATGTTTCTTCTGCCTGAAACTTCGTTTACCATTTCTTTTAGTGCAGTCTATGGATACAAATGATCTCAGGTGTACTTACTTATTTTACTTTCATGATCAAAGAACATTTTTTTCTGGATATAGAATTCTGGCAGTTACCATATATACTCGTGTATAAGCTGAGTTTTTCAGCATATTTTTAAAGCAGTTCTTGTGGTAGAATTAGGTGCCTCGGCTGATATCTGGATCGGCTTATACTCGAGTATTTACGGTTCTACTTTGGACACTTTAAAGTGGTTGCTAATTATTTGCATGTGTGTTAAGAAGCTGGTTTTCTATCTGATATATTCACCTTCTAAAACAATGTGTCCTTTAGCCTTTGCAACCTCTCAAGATTTTTCTCTCTATTTTTGGTTCCCATTGGTGTTGCTGTGATGCACTAGGCATGGTTTGTGTGGGCTTACCTCCATGAGTTCATTTCACTCCTTAGCGCCTTCTATTCACATGTTACTTGTGCTGCATTTTCTTTCCTTTCATTTTCCTGAAATCCTAATTTAACACATATACTCACTATGGCACACGTGATTCTTACAATTGTCGGTATTTTCCACCTTTTCTACTTTCAGCTCTTATTTACCTTTGGCTGTATCCAACCTCCTTTTAAACCACATTTTGCATGCATAATCTCACTTACTCGAGCTTTCAGCTCTATTATGTTCACTTTACTTATGTTCCATTGTCAGAGCATCATTTATATACCATAAAATACACCTATCTGAAGAGTACAGTTTGATGAGTCCTACCATGTATGAGGGGTTACAACCCCCCTGCAAAAAAAAATCCTTATCACCTTCAAAGTACTCTCCATTACACATAATACATTTGTCAAATCAGTGATTCCATTCTTGGAAACATTTTTCAAACTCATCTCTTTGGAAGGCTGACAGCACCTCCCTCTTTTTTTCGTCACCTCTTCTACAACGTCAAATTGCTGTCCTTTCGTGTCCCTCTTCACTTATGGAAACAAAAATAAATCATGTGGAGAAAGGTCAGGTGAGTCAAGTGTGTGGGTCAAGAGAGGCATGCTGTTGTTTGTCAAAAGCTACTGAACAGAGATGGCGGTGTGAGCAGGTATATTTTCATGGTGGCAAAACTAGTCCCCCATCTGCCACAAATCAGGCCTATTTTGTCACACACTGTTACACTATCTTTTCAGAACCTCTAAATAGAAAACTTGATTAACAGTCTGACCTGGTGGAACAAACTCTAAATGCACTATGAGTTGACATTTTCATCCGTTCTCCAAGTGGACGGATATCCAGAATGAGGTTTGTAATCAGTCAACATTTCACCTTTTTTTGAAATGAGAAAACCACTCGTACACTTGAAGTTTTCCCATAGCACTGTCCTTGTGAGCTGTGTTCAACATCACAACAGTTTCTGTGGCATTTTTTCCAAGCAGGAAACAAAATTTTATAGCCTCATATTGTTCTCTTAAATTGTCCATCACACACACACACACACACACACACACACACACAAAGACGTGATGCAAGTGAAACTGCTTCTGCGAAAAAATTCACTGTGACCAGAGAGAACTTTCCCAAGCGATGCCAGTGATGTGTACTAACTCAAAGGGGGTTGCTCAATCCTCACCTAGCAGGAAAAATGCATACTATGAATTGGGCGGGGGGATTATCCCTCATATATACATTTCAGTAACATCAATCAAAAGATAAAGAGGATTCCCGTCCCCCTAGATATCCCTCCTGTCCCTTTGGAGTCAGTGGCCTGGCAAAGATTAAGTGAACATTACGGAGAGACCCCAGCTCAGATGTGCTTATTGAGACCTTGGCAACGTTATAGTGGAAAACAAGCACAACACAAAGTAACAAGTGCTGAAATGGAAATACAGACAAGGCACTGTATTAAATGCATAAAGTAAATGTGTCCTGTATAAAAGTACTATGATAAAAACATAAAACAAAAACTGCCATCGAGTTGATCCTAACTCAGAGACCACAGTTGATTCTGATTCATATGTAGGGCCTCTGAAACTAAATATTTAAGGGAGCAGCTTCATGTTCCTCCCACAGAACAGCTGGTGGTTTTGAACCACTGACCTTGCAATTACCAGCACAACCCATAGTTGGTTTCAAAATACGAACCCAGGTATTTTTATACTTCTCTCTATAAGAGATCAACTTTAATTCCCTTCCCCTGTGTGAGATGAATGTATAGTGACTTGATGCTAGTAAATAGAATATAACCAAGTAATGATGCATCACTTCCAAAATTGTCATCTTTGCTAAGTATCATCAAGTTGTAGCCAATTCATACTGACCCTGTATACAACAGAATGAAACACAGCTCAGTCCTCACAAGTATTGTTATGTTTGAACCTATTGTTGCTGCTACTTTAGACAACACATTGTCCATTAACCAGTGGCAGGCGTCAGAGCTGAGTACTGAATTCCCTTAACCTACCCAACCTGACTCTGAACACATCTCAAAACACCAACTTAAACAAAACACAAATAAAAACATTATTCTGAACCCGTGCTAAATATCACCTGTAAATCCATCCAAACTAAGTCCTATAAACCTGCATCCTCCCAGAAATGCTCAGCCTTACCATCCATCCTGACCCCAAACTCAAAACTAACTTTAGTTTGAAATAAAAATTGAAAGTAGTTCTTGACTACACATAGAGTAAAACAGAAAACAAATTCAAAAACAGTCTTAATTTTGAACCAATCTAAACATCTTACTTGGATCCACCATCAATGCTCATGGAAGCAGCAGTCAAGAGCGCAAAAACCACCTTTCATTAGGTGAGTCTGCTGCACAAGGATCACGTTAGAGTATTGGAGAGCAAAGATATTACTTTGAGGATTGAGGTGCACCTGACTCAAGTCTAAGGCCGGCCTGATCCAAGCCATGGATCCAACTTAAACTTACACTGTGTGCTTATGAAAGTTGGACATTAAGTAAGGAAGACCACCAAGGAATCGATGCATTTGAATTGTAGTGCTGGAGAAGAATGTTGAAAGTATCATAGACTGCTAAAAGGACAAACTGATCTGTCTTGGAAGAAGTAAGACCAGCATGTTCCTTAGAGGCAAGGATGGCAAAACTTATTCTTACATTCTTTGGCCATATTGTAAGGAAAGGCCAGTCCCTTGAGAAAGACGTCATGTTTTAGTGGAAGGGCAGCAAAGAAGAGGAAAGCCTTCAAGGAGGTGAATTAATACAGTGGCTGCATCAATGGGATAAGTAGGAACAATTGTGAGGATGGCGCAGGACCATGCAGTGGTTGGTTCTGTTGTACATAGGCTAGCTATTGGTTGGAGCTGACTCGATGGCACCTAACAACAACAAATATCGCTTGAAATCTACCCCTCAGTCAAACTAAGCTCTGTATCCCACAACAGACGGCAACAGGCTCCATCCTTATTGCTGGTTGATTGGCAGGTAGTGGCTGTTTAGAGTCATATATTGAGATGGATCCTGGGTTCACATTTGGGCTCAATAGGATTCAGTTCTTCATGTAATTCGTGAGGGCCACCATGGGGGACAGATATCATGTGTTCTCAAACTTATTTCTAATCCTACTTCTAGTCAACGTGACCCTAAAGTCCACCCATAGTTTGTATAGGGCAGCGGCTCTCAACCTGTGGGTGGCAACCCCTTTAGGGGTCAAACGACCCTTTCATAGGGGTCGCCTGATTCATAACAGTCGCAAAATTACAGATATGAAGGAGCCAGGAAAATAATTTTATGGCTGGGGGGGGTCACCACAACATGAGGAACTGTATGAAAGGGTCACGGCATTAGGAAGGTTGAGAACCACTGAGATAGAGGTTAACATCCAAAGTCCTATCTCTGCACTTTGGAGGGCTATAAACAAAGTTCCTCAACTGCCACTCAAACCCGATTACTTGAGGGAAAAAGTTGAACCATACCCAAAGACATTCAGTCGAACCACATGAAAAGAAAATATTTTTGACCTACCAAAATGTCATTTTCATGAGGTTTCACCTTAAAATTTATGTTTCCCAGACCAGGCTCCATGACCGAGGTGATTCAATAGAATACAATAGAGCGGGTTTCTATCCTACTAGAGAAAAAGATTGTTTTAAAAGCTGCTATCCTCCTCCTTAATGTGGTAAGAGCTGTGGGGACAAGGCCAGAACTCAAGAAGGCAACATCTGGATGGAGCAGGAGGGATCAATTTTTGTGGTCTGATGATACATTAGCAAATGGAGCCCCAAGAGTCTGAGACCAAAGTGCACTCCTCTACCTCAGCCCCTTAACCCCCTGCTCTCTCTCCTTCCCTTCTTCTTTTTCCAGCCTACTGGCCCATTCCACCTCTTCAGAGTCTGACTCCACTTCTCTAGGGACCTGTCGGAGTCACATTACATTGTCTGGAATTCCCCTACAATCCTATCTGGTTTTTATAATGCTTTCTTTTTATAACCATGTCTGTGGCTGTTTGAAGATTCACACAAGAGTATTGTGAAGTAGTGTCCTTAATCTGGAGGAATTGACCCTCATCGCGACTGCCCATACTTAGAGGAGAGGCCCCCAAATACTGAGCCATCATAGAACTGGAAACAACCTAAACATAGGTGAGCAAACTAAGTTTACATGACTATATTAAACTAAGGTTACATGTCGCGTAAAAGAAGTGAGTCGAAAGTACCCCAAAACAGCTGGTGGAGTTACAAAAGGAGGTGACAGATCAATATGTGCACTCACGGGGAAAAGAGTCGCGGAGGATATTGACAGTACCTCTAACTTTTTATCTCATTTACAATGACAAAAATTTAAAAGAAGCCATTTTTGAAGACCTGGATTTACTATTTGGGCACCAAGCTTAAGGCCCAAATCAAGAGCAGTCCAAGTTTGGTTTCCCCTGAAACTGTCCTTAAAACAAGGATTTGGGTGCAATTATTTTATATGGAAAATTATCTTGGAAAAAAAGTCAGTAAAGAAGGAAGGAAGTGAGACAGGAAATGGAAAGGACTCAGTAAAGGATCTGTTATCCAGCAAATAGCCAATGTGGCAAAGGGAGCGGCATTTTGCTGAGTGAACTGTAGGAGTCAGAACACACAACTCAGAGCTAGATCCTCCCTCGTTGACTGAGGGGTGCTGAACTGCCCCACTCTTGAGCAAGTAGACCTTGATGGCCAAAGTAAAGCTTCACGTGGAGCGATGTGAGAGCTGGCAGTTGGCAGCTAGACTCATTATGCCTCAATGGTAAGAACAAGATTTGGGCAAGACATGCTATCTACTCTCAGAGCAAACATGTGCACCCCGTTGTGAGCTGGTATTGTCCAGGCAACGCTTGACATTCTCTCTGGATACCTCAGCTGGATATAGCATTTCAACAGGAGAAGCATTCATGGAGGAGGAGTACTTCCAATCCTCCTGGCTAGACCTCCCCAGGCGATCTCCTTCCTGCCAAGAAAACTCAGCCAGCCAACCTCCCTGAGGCTCAGGGTACCCAGGGCCTCAGCTAACCTGATCTTAGAACAGAGGATAATGATCCACAGAACAAGCCTCTGTTCTCAGGCATTGGCTGCAAAGGGTTTGTTATTAGGGTCAATCAATACTGATTGTCACAATGTCACTTTTAATAGGACCCAGCCATCCAAGTGACCGTATAAGATGATGGTTAAAAACCTAGATTCTAAGCAAAATGTTTCTAGTGTGTGTTAGACAGGTCACATAACCTCTCTGAGCCTCATCTATCAAATTTGTGAAGTGGGGATACTTGCCCCTAAGCTTATATAAGGAACTCTGGTGGGTTAGGGTACTGCAAGGTGAGCTGCTAATTCAAAACTATCAGCTGTAGCTTTCTACTCCCATAAAGCTCTAAGCTCTCAGAAACCCACAGGGCAGTTCTACTCTGCCTTATAGGGTAGAGATGAGTTGGAATTGGCTCTATGTCAGTGAAAGAAGTTTCCATAATACACACATACATACTCTGAAACCATGCATTAAAACACACATAAGATGAGCTGTATTAGACAGAGTTCTCTAGAGAGTTAAAACCAGATTGCTGATAATTTTATTTCTATATATATAAAGATAGTTAGATATATAGCACAAGAAATGAACTGTTAAATTATATACAGATAGATATATAATACAATAAATGAACAGTTAAATTATAAAGCAGTACAAATGGCTCAGTGCAACTCACTCCCATGAGAGAGTTGTGAGACACTAGCAGTCCTTCAAGTCTTGAGAGCCACCAGGTAGTCCTCTGTACAGAAAGAGAGCTAGGCTATCCCAGCACAGGCAGCAAACAGCAAGGCAGGTCTCCAACTGTCAGTCCCCAGCTCCAGAGATGTTCATTTCAATTGTGTGATCTTAAAGGGACCTCAACTTATAGTGACATAGTCCACAGGCAAGGTATCCCACAGGTAGTGTACCCTTTAAATTGAGGCACAGAACAAGCAAGGCAACCGCACACTGGTCCAATGATTAAAGAGTGAGAGACAAGAAAGGCGAGGCTCACCGAGCCATTTATCTCTCCGCCCTTCAATTAATCCCACTTGTGCTTATCAGCCAGGCTGGCACAATAAACTATCTCATGAGCTTAAGTGTGATGAAAAAATTTGGAACAGATAATGGTGATGGTTTATCAACATAATAAACATAATGTCACTGTGTAACATGTATTAAATCATGCATTAAAACACACATGAGATGAGCTTAAGGGTAATGGAAAAATTTGGTAAAAGATAATGGTAATAGTTGATCAAAATTATAAACATAATGTCACTGTGTAATATTATATGTGAAGAATGTTAAAATTGTAAATATTGCAACAACAAAAATATCAAATAAAGCACAATATTGTTTAAGTAAGGAAAAAAGAGCAATGTGATGGAAAATATAACTCAAAAATATGAAATAATTTCAGATAAACCTGATAAAAATGTAAATGACCTGTATGCACATTAAAAACTACAAACTACTATTGAAAAGCTAGTGAAAGAAATGGAGATTTTCATCTTGTTAATAACACCCACACCTAATTAAAGCACTGTACACAATTCCCGTCACATAATTAATATCCAACAGATGTTGGCTGGTCCAAACTGAAGCCAAGATGCTCCTTCAAGGCAAGGATGTTGAGACATTGTCTCACGTACTTTGTACATGATGAAGCAATCAGTGTCTGGAGAATGACATCACGCTTGGGAAAACAGAGGGACAGTAAAACAGGAGGAAGGCCCTGGACAAGATGGATTGACACAGTGGTTACAACAATGGGCTCAAACAGAAGAACAATTGTGAGAAAGGCACGGACTCAAGCAGTGTTTTGTTCTATATGCATGAATCACTATGAGTCGGAACCAAGTCAATGGCATTTAATGATAACATACAGAGATAGGGGAAACAGGTAATACATATATATATATACACATCATGCACATGTTATATACATGTGTATTTTATATATATATACACACATACCTGTTAGGTATATATGGAAATATATTTCATATAGATAAATAAATATATATGGTAGAGTGGAAATATGTATGTACCACTTTGCTTTTTTCCCAAGTTTGTTCTTGGAGCTGTGAAGAAGAAACAAAGAGAAAGCCTGGTGTCTTCTTGAGCAGAAATCAATGCCCTCGTGAGTTAAGAAGCTGAGAATCTTCAGATAGGCAGAGAGATCTCTTGGGATTTGGAGAGGCTGCTAGCCAGGAATGCAGAGACGGAGCCTGGGGCAGAGAGACTGACTGTGACCTGGTGGTGACTTTGGGCAGCAAGAGAGTGAGTACCCGGTGCCCTGGAATGCCAGTCTAACTAATCTACATGCTGCAAGCCTGCTTCTATTGACCAGCCCAGTTCTGATTTAAATTTCAAACAGCCCATGGTCTGATTCTTTCCTCCCCATCCCTGTAAGCTAACCATTATGGATTTTACAGGTCTGGGAGCCCTCCGCTCACACCCTTGATTTGCACAATCTTTGCATAAGGAAAAAGGCAGTCGATGCAAACTGAATTAATTGTAATTGACCATAATATGCTTACAGAAATGCCAAAGAGTTTTCATTAGTAGATAAGCCCCCAAAGTGTCTGTCAGATGATTTGCATCTGCAGGAACGCACTGCATAGTCACACTTGATTAGGAGACCTGCCAGAGAAGGGGCTCCATCAAACCCTGGCAGAGGCTTTCCAGGGGTCAGTGACACCTCCGGGGACGGACACATGCTGGCTCGCTTCCTGTGAAGAGCTTTGAAGTCACTGTTGGGCTCAGGCTGGGCCCCACTGCTTCCCTAGCCTCTTGCTCCTTCTGCTCGCCTCTGTCAGACCTGTGAACACTTCCTCCCCTCCCCCACCGGCCTTGGTCCTCCTCCATGAAGTTGTCCCTGAACTTGAGTTCCGGCTCCGATAACTGCCTTTCACTCACTTATTCTTCAGTCAATAAATATTTACGGAGTGCTCATTGTAAGAACAGCCTCTCTGACAGACACTAGGGACAGACGACAGAATGGACCCGCCGCATGGAAACCACAGTCTACTGATGGACTGGAAGGTTGGATAAGTGAGCACAGGAGGGTCGAGGAGTGACAGTCACGATGAGAGCAAATAGCAGGGGGCCATCGAAGGGAACTATCAGTGCCCTTAGAAGAAGTCTGGAACCAGCTACGTATTGCAAAAGAGCTCTTCAATTGTTAGAGAGCAAAAGCAACATTTTGAAGACTACAGTGCGCCTGACCCAAGCCATGGTATTCTCAATCATCTCATATGCTGTGAAAGATGAACAATAAGCAAGGAGGACCAAAGAACAATTGATGCCTTTGAATGATGCTGTCAGCAAAGCATAATAAACATTCCACACTTGCCAGTGCGAACAAATCCGTGTTGGAAGCACACGCAGAACGCCCACTAGAATCAGGGCTGTAAAGGATTCATCACATTTATTTTGGACATTTGTTAGTCCAGGTAGACTAGAGAAACAAATTCATGGACATTCATATGTGTATAAAAGAGCTTTATATCCAAGAGCAACTGTACATTGAGAAAAAAAATCCCAGCTCAGTCCAGATCAAGTCCATAAGTCCAATATTAGCCCATATGCCTGATACCAATCTATAAATTCCTCTTCAGACTCAGGAAACACATGCAATGATGCTGAATGCAGGAAGATCACAGGCCCATGGGTGGGAAGTCTTGTGGATTCAGTGGCATTGTAAGCATCTCAGCTCTGGCAGGGGTCTCCTCCAGGTCCAGGGTTCTCCTCCAGGCTCAGGATTCAACGTAGCCCCTGTGTCTTGTCAGTAGAGAGTCTCTCAGGGAGTGTGTAGAGAAAGAATGTGTCTCCCACGTCCAAGGAAGAAATCCAGGAGTTCCCAGAATCCTCAGGAGAAGGCCACGCCCAAACAGAGGCCTCATTGGCTATCTCCTGATTGACAGGCTAGACTCCACCCCTACACTCTTGTCCTCTCAAATCCCAAATTGACAGCAGATTCTGGAACTACCACAGACATGCTATCAGGAGGGACCAGCCCCTTGAGAAGGACACCCTGCTTGGTAGTGTAGAGGATGCGTGGACAAGAATACGACCCTCAAGGAGATGGATTGACACAGTGGCTGTAACAGTCGGCTCAAAGACATCAGTAGCTGTGGGTATGGTGCAGGGCCAGGCAGTGTTTTGCTCTGTTATACATAGGAACAACACAGAACCAACTCAAAAGCACCTAAAAATACAGGAAGTAAATAAGTCCCTGCGTAGTACAAACAGTTAACAGACGGCTGCTAACTAATAGGCTGGCAGTTCGAGTCCATCCAGAGGAACCTCCGAAGGAAACGCTACTTCCAAAAAGTCAGCACAGTATGCATTACTCATTGGACTGCTACCCAAATCCACCAACCTCTCCACGGGGGAGACATGAGGCCTTCTGCTCCCGTAGAGATTTGCAGTCTTGGCACCCGCAGGGTCAGTTCTACTCTGCAGTATAGGGTGACTGTGAGTCAGAAATGACGCCGTGGCAATGCGAGTTTTATGGAACGCATTTCTACTCTGATGTTCATGGGTACACCATGAGTTGAAAATAACTCAACCATAATTGATAAAGAGAGACAACGAGGCTCTTATAAAGAGCAGGGCTGGAATTCTCAAAGGAGGGTATATCTAAACTGAAACCGAGAGCATGAGAAGCCCCATGTGGGTGAGGGTTTGAAGATAAAGTGTGGCAGGCAGAAGAAAGAGTATGTGGAGAGGCCCTGAGATAGGAAACTGCTGGCTCCTTCTAGGAACTGACCCATAACAACTGCTACCACCGCCATCACCTCTGTTCCCACTACCATGTATGTGGCGCTCTCTCTGCCCTGTGGAGTCACAATCAACCACATGCAATGGGGAGGTACAAGACAAAGAGCCCCGGGGGTGCAGCACTTAAACACTTGACTGCTAACCCAAAGTCCAGCAGTTCAAACCCACCAGGGATGCCAAGAGACAAACTAGCTGGCAAGCTGCTCCCATAAGAATTATAGCCTGTGAAGCACTATGGGCAGTTCTGCTCTGTCACAAGGGGTCACTGTGAGTCGCAATCAACGGAACAGCACTGTGTTCCTACTTTCCAAACATTCTCATTGAATCCTTGAGGCAAACTTACAAGACAGATATTACTATTACATCCTTCTTTTGGTCGATGTTGTTTGTTGCCATCAGTCAGCCCTCTACTCACAGTGACCCTTGACCAACAAAACGAGAAGCTGACCAGCCTGTGTCGTCCCTATAATCAGTGTCACGTTGGATATTGGTGATCATTAATGAATTTCCATAAACAGATCTGTAGGCCTTTCTTACTCATCTATTCTAGCCTGGAAGCTCCACTGAACCAGATTCAGGCATCATAATAGCAACATGTACCCTCCACTGACAGACAGCACATTGGTTGAGTATCAAACCTGGGTCTCTGCCTGCAAGGAAAGCAAAGTAGAATCCACTGAGCCAGCCATGTCTCCACATCCCATTTAGAAATGAAGAAATACAAACTCTAGGCCAAGCAATTTAACAAATTACATTCATACAAGGTGATATGTCCTCACACATCATGAGCCCCCCATTTGAGAATGGTTAAAACAGCAAATGTTATGCCATGCATGTTTTACCATATTTTTTAGCAAAATGAGAAAAGTCACGCATCCCTAATTGTTATTACAGGTCACTCTTCTCTGTGCCTTGGGGGTTATTTACAAGGATGTGTCTGAAGGTGGGGACTATTGTACACTGGTGTGCTACTGTGGGTCTTCCCAACTGCTCATTTCATGACATCACATAGGTAGCTTGAAATTGGCCATGGTGAGTATATTTCCACCAGGGCTGGAAGTGGGGGCTTAGTTTTTTTAAGAGTTAGACATTTACCACTTCTCCACCATCAAGGGTGTGCTTTCTTCCCACTGCATATTGCTGTCAGCAGTCACCTAGCCTCTACCCCACTAAAAGACATGAGACGTCATCACAGAGGATGCAGATGGGTTCTCCAATGACCCTGGCCTTCACAAGCATAGAGGTAAGACCCTTAGAGAGTGCCTGCACATCAGAGAAGCCCCTTCTCTTGCCTTTTCAAGATTATCGTCAAAATGGATCAGACCAACAATGCTCGGGTTTGTCCCACCCTGAAAGCATCACCACTAAGAGTCATAGGAGAAGTACAAATCTCTTTTCCAACGGAACCCTGGTAGCGTGGCAGTTATGTGTTGGGCTGCTAACGGTTAGCAGTTCAAAACCACCAGTAGCTCCAAGACAGAAAGATGGGGCTTTCGATTCTCGTGAAGAGTTAAAGTCTCAGAACACTGTAAGTTTGCATTGACTTGACGGCAATGAATTTGGTTTTATGGGTCTTTTTGGTTTTTAGTTTTTTTCTGGAGTGGAGGACAGAAGTCATCTTCTTTACAAGTTGTAAAAGCAAGGTAATATTTTAATCAAATCCAAATGGAATGTTTCCCCACCAAATGAAATGTAATCAGACAAAATAATGAAGTACAAAAGATACATTGTTACTTGAAAATATATTTGTGGCCTATTAAGGAGAGGAACAAAAAAGTAGGCAAAAAGTGGGAAAAGAAGCATGCTCCTATTTTAACGATTCATGTACGTTTGTGGGTATAAAGACACTTACATTATTCGTGGGAGGAATAAGCCTCAGCAGTGTGTCTCAGAGTGACAGCCCTACCTGTGATTATTTTAATTCTGTTCTGGTTTTTCAGGAGAGGATGAGGCCTTTCACCAAAAGTGTCATATTGACCTGGGTCCCCTTCCCAATCCTCTCCTTTTGAGCTGTCTCATCGCAGGCAAATCACTAGCCCTTCCTGACCCTTAGTCCTCCTACCTGTAAAGTGGGAGACAATCCTAGTTCCAACCTCAAAAAGTCACTTGAAAAAGATGAAGCACTTAGTAAATGGCCCTCCACATAGCAACTGCTTGCTCAGTCGTAGCTCTGGTGAGGAAGCAGAGGTGGAAGATGGAGACAAGGAGAAAAAGCAGGTGGATGGATAGGTGAGTAAATGGATGGATGGAGGAAAGATGAATCTACTGGCTCTAACTTTAACACTCCCTTTCCCTCATGAAGAGCTCGGAAACAGAAACATGTCATCATGCATATTCATTCTCATGCAGCTGCATTTGTAGGAGACGAAATGGAAAGGAAACAAAGGAGGTTGCTTCGGGTTTCTCTAAAATCAGAGTGGTGGCGAGTGGCAAGCAGCCTCTACCTGCCCCTCCGAGGTCTACCTGCAGGAAGTCCCCACTGGTCTCTGCCCCATGTTGGCCCCAACTGACTCAGCCCTCCTCCAGAGCTGCCAATCGACTAGACAGCAGAATCAATATCAAACACACTGTAAACCCATTTCCCCAAACTGATCAAAGTTCCGATCCAGGGCAGATGGTGAAGAGGATTACGGAAAAGGTTAAACCTCTCATCCGCTTGCCTTCTGTCAGCCAGTATGCGCTGGACGGGTCTAACAAGTGCAATTAGCCCTTGTTTAAATGGGAGCGGGACATAATCAAGTAAGCACCAGGCCGCCTGTACTATTAAAGGCAAGCTCAACACAAAGAGCAAAACTTGCCTTAATCAAGCAAGAGCATCTGATCTTCTAGCCTAGGGGCTTTTCCTGTGAATCACAGGCTCCAGCCTCTGCGGTTAGAACCCAGAGTCTTGATACCTATAGACACATGTTAATGTCTTCATTTCTCTCTCTCTCTCTCTCTCTCTCTCTCTCTCTCTCTCTCTCTCTCTCTCTCTCTCTCTCACACACACACACACACACACACGCCCATCTGATCAGACAACACAGCACCGTACACCTCCAAATGCTCACAAGTCTGCTCACACACATACAAACACAAGCACACTTGCACAGGCATGTACTCGTACATGTTTATGCATATGCACACATGTGGACACTCATAGGGCCACAAATGTGTAATCATTTTATGAGCAGCACATCCCTCAACCAATGCCAAGATAGGAGCCTGGAAGATATTACTATTGCCTTCAACTCTTTCCCTCCATTTTCAATCTACCACCAAGTCCAGTCAGCCTCACTTCTTAAAAACTTTTTGGAATCCTTTTCATTATTTTCTTGCCAATCGTAAGTATTTTGGTCCAAATCCAAATAGCCATCACTCCTCTCTTGAATGACTGAATCTTTTATGTCCCCAGCAAAATGTTAGGCATGGCGTTCTGGGGACCAAAGGGATCAAGGCAGCTTCAAGGCACAAGTTAAAGAACTTGATCAAGAGACAAGATCAGAAACAGCAAATGAAGCCAGTCCATGAAAGAGCTTGAAGGAGCTGATATGAAAGACAAAAGGGACAAAGCCCAAAGCATGACTAATAGAAACCAACCATGAGAAATTGTCAGAAGGAAGACCCAAATGCAAAAAAAAAAAAAAAATTAAGAGGTTTAGAAAGATTTTATTGAGGCAGGGAAGGAACTCCCGGGAGGGAAGGGAGAGCAGAGAAAGGGACGGGGGCATGAGCCTCTGGGTGGTTCTGAGACCCAACAAGTTAGGTGAGTTAGGTCGGGGAACTCGTCCCAATGCAAAATATTACACACACACAAAGACATGGGAGATGAACCTAAAGATTTGACTAGCCGATGAGAGTATTTTCACATATATCTGTGTGCACACACACGCACACATTGATCACATACAATTTCAAGACTCTCAGATTCTCTGATACCTTTTCCTACACCGTGAACAGGAAAGGTACCTGGTTCTTGCGTACTTATGTCTTGTGCCTTTTCTTGGACCATGGTGGATTATTAACTAATTACTGCTGGAGACAGCCTCAGGGAATACCGAGTGCTTGTTCCATGCTAAGAGTGGTTATTAGTGGAGCTTTGGTTCTAGAGAACAGCCGGGAAGTCCTGAAACAGCCCTGAAGCTGTTGTGTGCGGAGGCTCCACTCACCAGGCAGGCCGTGGTGTATCATCAAACTCTGCATGGTTTTCTAAGATGCTTGCACACACCGCTTGCTGCTTCTGTCCTCACAGAGACTTTGCACATGGGAGAAGAAAGGATTTATTGATTGCTAATCAATAAAGCTAATTGATTACTTTTCTGAAGCCTCCTGGGTTTCATCTTCCTCTATCCTTTTACCCTCCTCCCTGCTCCCCCTCCCATCCAGCTCCTTTATGCACAAAAGGTAAGTCTATTTCTCCTTAAGGGAAGTAGAAGTGCCTAAGTTCCACCTCAATCTAATTCCTGCCATGACCTACTGTTTTTCTAATACTCTCCCTGTGCCTCCTGACCTTGTGTCTCAGAGGAAGTCAGCCCTTCTGTGAGTGGCTTGGGCAACTGACTACTCAGAAGGTCCCCACACTCGGTCTATTGCTCTGATGTCACCATCTTGAGATTCCTTGTATTTTTAGCAAGGAGGCCACAATTCTATTTTGCGCTGGATTCCCTAAATTCCAAAGCCAGCCCTGCCCACCTCTAACGGAATGTTCAATGTGAATTGTGTTGGAGACCGGCTTCCCCTGTTGACTCAGCCAGCTTAACCAGTGATACTAGCTAGTATCTTGTGCTTCCAGACTTTCCCACAATTCTGATCATGTTCATCTGTCTAACACGTGCTCATCCAAAACAACTGAACAACGTTCCTCCCATCGATGTAACAACTCTCAGACCAACACTAGGATTCTTTGAGCTATAAAGGCCAGAAACTGAACTCAATCAAGTGTAAGCAAAAGAAGGAGGTTTGTTATATTCTATCAACACGTTGTAAGAGAGGCAGGAGTGGACCTGACTTGCACAACTGAACTTAAGATCTGGCCAGTGTAAATCTTCACCTTGCATTCAGGTGCATTGTATTCTACCAGAACTATTTCTCTATGTGACGACAATCTGTCTGCAGGTAGAACGAGGCCAAATTCCTGCCGCTTGTGATCCAGGAGGAGAAGGAATCATTGTCATTTAGTTTGATTTTTTTTTCCCAAATATGACACCTAATTCTGATTGGCTTACCTTTAGGCACTTGCTTGGCTCTGATTGGTTTGCTCGAGCCACACTTGAGTGGATTGCTGTTGCCAGGGCGGCAGACTGCTCAGACTGGCTCAGAGTCTGAATTCAGTCGCTCAGTCATCTCATTCATTGGGATTTGAACGTCTTACTCACTGTTGAAGATTGGATGTCTACATTCACTCATTTTATTTCTCCACCTCCCATCCACACCAAATATTTTCTTGGATCCTCTCCAATCACTCTTGTGGACAGGACCCTGCTTTTTCATTACCAAGGTTCAATCACCTACAAGTTCTTGGGTCTCATACAAGTCTTTCCCCACTTGGTGACACTTTCCTTGTCTGTGAAATGGGGATAATCCCTTTCCCTCAAGGTGGTGAGGGTTAAAAGGCAGCCCTCTAAGTAAAAGTTTGGGCACAAAGTCAAAATCCAGCCGTATGCCAACTCTCTGTCATCCATGTTCTCATTAATTATTAACTCAATCACTATTTATTCAGCACATCCCATGTGCCAAGCACTGTTCTAGATCCTGAGAATATAGCAGTAAACAAAACATGATTTGTCTATCTGTCTGTGTAGCTACCTACCTACCACACATAAGCACACAAAGAGAGTTCGTTTATGGAACTGGCTTACACAATGGTGCCTGGGAGCAAGGGCAGCCAGTTATAAGAGAGGCAAGTAGCTCACATTATTGAGGGCCTGTACCCAAAGTTTTACTTACTGACATCTAAAAGTTTCCTCCTTGACTTTACTTCACGTCAACGTATTGCCGATGTTAATTACAGCAACAAAATAGTTCACAGAAACATGTAGACAAGTGTTTGACCAAATAGCGGCACGAAAACCTAACCAAGTTGAAACAACACAGGCTGTAACAACACTAACAGTATCATATCCTGAAAAGGGGGGCAATTTTTTATTATTTGGTTAACATGCTGATGTCACGGTGTAATGATTTCTCTTGCTCTTGTTTTAATTTCGTTTTGGCTGCAGAGTCATTGATGTCCATATGACAATGAACGTGTCATATCATTTGTATGCAGCAAAAAGCATGCAGGCTTTCTGGCACTCTGGCATGATGGGGTGAAGCTTGTTCTTTTAACTACATAGCTTCATTGTTGGCAATGACACCTAAATTTTTAGGCATGTTGACAAGTTTGAGCATTCTTCTCTCAAATGTATTTCATCTTTGAGCTGTGACACTTCAGAGCATATTAAACATTTTCCTTGTATAATAAGTAAACTTAAATACTGTTTGGATAGGCAAGCATATGAACCAGGGCCTTGAAAGAGACCTGTGTAAGGGACACATAGCTCCAAAGTGTCAGTCACATCTCAGTAAATCCAGACCTGAGTGAGTTTCTAAAGTTCTACCTAGACAGCCCTAGACACCACTCTCATCTATCCCCACCCCACCCCCCTCATCCTCTCTTTTCCAGGCTCTCTCTCCATTACTGCTGCTATCATTGCTGCTGCCAGTAAATCTACTCCAACTCATAGCAACCCTGCAGGACAAAATGGAACTGCCCCCCTAGGCTTTCCCAACCCTGTTATCTTAAAGACAGCAGATTGCCACATCTTTCTCCAGAGAAGTGGCTAATGGATTCGAACCCATGACCTTTTGGTGAGCAGCCAAGCACTGAATCAGTGCATGACCAGAGATCCTTCTAGCCCTCTCTCTGCCTTCATTTCCCTACTGTTCATGGTCCTGTTCCATTGCAAGTCCTTTCCATAGGCTGTGGCCCCCTTTGGGGAATTCACTTGCTACCATTTTTCATTCACTTACTGTGTATATTCTCTTTTCATCTCAGTCATCATTCATTCCTTCCCTTTATCAATCCCACTATCATAAGGTCTGTTAATACTATATATACTTTCTCAAAACACTAGATAGAATTTTACAAGTTGTGATGGATAGAGAGATAAATGATAGATAGAGAGATGATAGATAGATTAGATAGATGATAGATAGATAGATAGATAGATAGATAGATAGATAGATAGATAGATAGATAGATCCAGCTCATGTCAACGCTAGGACAAAGGAACGAATGAAATATCGCCTGGTCCTGTATCATCCTTGCAAGCACAAGCATATTCCAGCCCATTGTTGCAGCCTCTGAGCCATTGTATCACACTGAGAAGATGGCGCTCTCCTTCACCAAACACGATGTCCTTGTCCAGTGATCCCAGTGTTAGCAGTGATCCCTCCTAACAGCTTATTAAAATCAAGGGAGTGAATCAATATTTTATTGGATCCATAATGTTTGAATTGGATAATTTGGGGGAGTAGATCACCAGGCCTTTCTCCCAAGTCTTAGTCTGGAAGCTCAGTGAAACCTGCCCACCATGGGGGACTCTGCTGACATCTGAATTATCAGTGGTATGGGTTCCAGTATCCCAGCCACACTCAAGGCACATCAGTAGGACAAACTGACACCAGTGGATGTTGTTTAAGGATGATTTAATAAGAGTGTCTTTCCCCTGAGAAAGAAAGATGAGGCTTTCTACTCCCATAGAGAGTTACAGTCTCAGAAACTGCCTGGGCAGTTCTCTCATAGCGATGGGGTCTCTGTGAGTCAGTATTGACGTGGTTGCAAGTTTGGTTTTGGTTTCCCATGAACACTCTGGTTTTCTTTCCCCACTGTATCTCCAGGGCCTAACATAGGAACAGATTCATAGTAGAAGTTCAATAAATACTTGGTGATTCAGCCTTTGGATATAGGGGCATATACTTAAACTTAACAGTGATTCTCAGCAATATGCAAGGGGAAAAAATCTTGTTTCCCTTCAGTTTCATTTCACTATCCATTGGTGGATCTAAGCCAGTGGTCCTCAACCTTCCTAAAGTCACGGCCCTTTAATACAGTTCTTCATGTTGTGGTGACCTCCGCCCCCCACCACAAAATTATTTTCATTGCTACTTAATAACTGTAATTTTGTTACTGTTGTGAATCAGGCAACTCCTGTGAAAAGGTCATTGACCCCTCAAAGGGGTCGCGACCCACAGGTTGAGAACCGCTGATCTAAGCTATCTGGCCAGCTTCTACAAAAACATCTTCATCCTCAAACATGCCTTTTGCACTTTGAGAAGCCACAGATGTTGCTATAAATACCAGAAGAAAATAAAATGTGAAGTCTGAGGTGAAGGGAAATACGGATGAAATGATACATTTAATACTTCAGGAAAGGATACAGATGTAGCATAGCTTTGGGGAGAAGTTGAGGTTGGGCAGCTGTGTTTTCCAAAGAGATCAAATATTCCCAGTCCCACCTTCAGATGCTGGCCCAAACTCCACAAGAGAATGTGCCTTGTGGATGAATCATGGCCTGTTTGCACAGGGAGAACCCTGACTTCTTGAAGCTACTATGTCATCTACAGTGCTCGACCACTGGAGACACAGCCCGTTGGGTTAGGAATTGTGCCTGTAAGAATATTAGACCCGAATTTCTCCGGCTCTGAGCAGCCCACTCAGGGAGATGTAGCCCTCCTGACTCAGCCATTATCTGCCACTGAGCAACACGGATCAAAACAGGGACCCGAATCAGATGTGTTACCAGTAGATATCAAATGATGGAAGAGTCAGATACACTTATGCATACTCTTTGGTGTTGAAAAGCAAGGATGTTACATCGAGGACCAGGTCTATCTGACCCAAGCCATGGTATGTGCAATCACCTCAGAAGCACATGAAAGTTGGCATTGAATAAGGAAGACTGAAGAAGAACCGGCCAAATTAATCTGAAGCATGGAGCTGATGAAGAATATTGAAAGTCCTATAGACTGCCAAAAGGACAAATAAATCTGTCTTGGAAGAAGTGCAGACACAAAGCTCATTAGAAGCAAAGATGGTGTGACTTCATCTCGTGAACTTCGGACACATTAGCAGGAGCGATCAGTCCTTGGAGAAGGACATCATGCTTGGTGAAGTAGAGGGAACACGGGGCGGGGGGTGGGGGGAGACTTTCAACCAGATGGACAACACAACGAAGCAACAATGAACGAAATCACGAGAACAGCTGTGAAGATGGCTCGGGACCAGGCGATGTTCCTTCGGTGGCAGACAGGGTTTCGATGAGTCAGAAGCAACTCCATGGCACCTCACCACAACCAGAACAGATACACAGCCGCCCCATGGCTAGTTCCCATTCTACTCAAAAATGACTTGCTGTGGCTCAAGGAACCCTGGTGCCATTGGCCTGCTAACTTCAAAGCCAGCAAGTCAAAGTCACCTGTCACTCCGCAAAATCAAGATGAGGCTTTCTTTGTGCCCACAAGATTTACAGCTTCAGAACCCCACAAGAGCAGTTCTGTTCTGCGCTATAGGGTCACTATGAGTCATGCTTGATTCAATAGCTGAGAGGGAGGGAGGGCGGGTCGTTAGGTGCCATCAAGTTGCCTTCAACTTATTGTGACCCCATATGACAGAGTAGACCTTCCCTGGAGGGTTTTCTTTTCTTTTCTTTTCTTTGATATCCAGGCACCATCAGCTTTCCTCACCACATTTTCTTATGCAACTGCTTTGTCTTCAGTGATTACATTGGGAAGGTGAGCATCATGGAATGCCAGTTTAATGGAACAAAATGTTCTTGCATGGATGGAGAGTACTTGAGTGGAGGCCCAATGTCCATCTGCTACCTTAATACTAAACCTATAAATATATGCACATAAGTCTATCTCCCCATCGTCATATAAATATATTTACATATGTACATGCCTGTATTTAGACCTCTATAAATGCCTTTGTCTCCTAGCTCTTTCCTCTATTTCCTCTTGTCCCACTTTCATGCTCAGCCTTGATTTGGGTTTCAGTAACTCCTCTCGGTTACATCACCCTTGGTCAAGCCCTACCAAGCCTCCTACACCCTCCTCACCACCGACTTGGATCACTTATTATTCCCTTGTCCCTGGATTTGTTAATACCACTTCCTTTCTCCCCATCTCCCCCTCTTCCATGACCCCCCAGAACTGTTGGCCCCATTGTTTTCTTCTCCAGATTGTTCATCCAGCCTACCTTATTTAGACAGACTACGGAGATAATAACATGCACAAAAACAAGGCAGAACAAAACCAAGCAACAAAAGAAAGCAAAACAGCAACAACAAGCCAAAAATAACCCCAAAACACAAGAAAGAAAAGCTTGTTGTTATTGTAGTTAGTTCCAAGACTGTTTGTTGGCCTTTAGGAGTGTTTTCTAGTCGAGTCTGATGGGGCAACAAGCCCTGGCCCCAAAGTCTACTTTTGGTATTAACTGGGCACTTCATTGCTCTGTTCCCCTTGCTGTTCTGTTGTATGCCCTTAGTGTTTTGCCTCGGTGTGGTGGGATCAGATTGGGCAGAATTCCCACACTGTGTTTCCAGTGTTGTCCCCTATAGGGCTATGGGTCAGTGAGGGATGTTGTGTCTCATAGTGGGGCTGGCCATATGGTCTTCTCTGTGAATTGGCTGCTCTGAGCGGGAATCTCGTCATCAAGGGTTGGTGGGACAGGATGTGCTCCACTCTCTCTTCCTCTCCCTTCATTTGCTCCCCTGTGCTCTGATCAGACACGTCCCTCTCCCTTAGCTGAAGATTCAGTGCTGTCCTCTGGAATAAATTCTTCTAGTGGGAGGGGTGGCTGTCCACGTAGCTGAGATTGGGGCTTCCCCCCCCCCCACCGGCCCCAGAGGATTTTCTTGCCTGGTGCCGTGGTTACACATTGAGCTGTGATCCACATAGTTGGAAGTTTGAACCCCACCAGTATCTCCACAGGAGAAAGATTGGGCTTCCTACTCCTGTAAACAGTTACCATCTCAGAAACCCACAGAGGGTCACTATGGTTTGATGGCAGTGAACTTGAGTTTTTTTAAATCTCTACAGAAGCAGATCACCAGGTCCTTCACCCATGGAGCCTCTGAGTGGGTTCAAACCACCAACCCTTTGGTTAGTCGCTGAGTGCTTAATCATTTGTTCCATTAAAGCTCACTAAAAGATGGCTAATGGCTTTCCAATTTCATGATAACCTGGATACTTGTCAGGAATGCTAGTTGAGAAGGATTCAAAAATTGAGTCCCAGTTCAGGACATAATAAAATCATATTTGACTAGCTTTGTCTCCCATAAGGAGCAACAAAGCCCACATGGAAGAACACACGAGCCTGTGTGATCACATGGTCCCGAAGGGATCAGTTATCAGGCATCAAATAACAAAAAAAATCATAGCATTGGCTGCACACCTTCATGATACGATCGCTGAAGACAAACGGGTGCTTAAGCAAATGTGGCGAAGAAAGCTGATGGTGCCCGGCTATAGAAAGAGATAGTGTCTGTGGTCTTAAAGGCTTGAAGGTGAACAAGTGGCCATCTAGCTCAGAAGCAATAAAGCCCACATGGAAGAAGCACACCAACATGTGCAATCACAAGGTGCCAAAGGGACCAGGTATAAGGCATCATGCATATATATATCTATATATATATAGATATATATATATAGATATAGATATAGATATATATATATACCATAGTGAATGAAGGGGGAAGTGTAGAGTGGAGACCCAAGGCCCATTTGTTGGCCACTGGAGATCCCCTCAGAGAGGGGTTTAGGAGAGGAGATGGGTCAGTCAGGGTGCGATGTAGAACCGATGAAGAACACAGTTTTCCCCCATATCCTGGATGCTTCCTCCCCCCAACTACCATGATCCGAATTCTACCTTGCAGGACTGGATAGGGCAGAGGTTGTACACTGGTGCATATGGGAACTGGAGGCACAGGGAATCCAGGGTGGATGATACCTTCAGGACCAGGGGTGTGAGGAGCAATACTGGAAGAGTAGAGGGTGAGTGGGTTGGAAAGGGGGAATTGATTGCAAGGATCTACATGTGACCTCCTCCCTGGGAGATGGATGGCAGAGAAGGGGGGGGGGAGGAAGACTCCAGATAGGGCAAGATATGACAAAATAACAATATATAGATTATCAAGGGCTCATGAGGAAGCGGGGAGCGGGGAGGGAGGGGGAAAAAGAGCACCTGATGCAAAGGGCTTAAGTGGAGAGCAAATGCTTTGAAAATGATTAGGGCAAAGAATGTACGGATGTGCTTTATACAATTGATGTATGTATATGTATGGATTGTGATAAGAGTTGTATGAGCCCCTAATAAAATGTTAAAAGAAAGAAAGAAAGAAAGAACATACTACATGCCTCTCTTTGGCTCAAGATTTAAGATTGTGTTTTAGCTCAACTTTAACTTAGAAAATGTCTCCGGAAACTGAGGGTCTGCCCTGAACACAGTGGACATGCATTCCATGGCCTTGGGCTGCTGTCCTCCTAAGAATTGGATCCTCCCTTCACACAACCAGAAGATTGTGTCCATTTATTCCATATCACAGCGCTCTCAGTTCTCTGGGATGATTGCTCAAATATGCTGTTCAATTTCTGAAACAGCATTTTAGCTAATGGTCAGCTCAGTAGATCATCACTTCCATGCCTGGCACTTTAGAGTGTAGTTTAAGACTTTGGGGTCCAGGAATGTCCTAGTGGCCCCATGTTTGTATTTGAGCAACCACCCCCACCCCCCATCAGCACACCTCCTTCCTCTGAAATGTTCTGGCCCAAAGGCAACTGCAGGACTCACAAAATATCTGCAGGAGAGACCATTATAAATTAGACCAAACCAAACATGTTGCCATTAAGTTGCTTCTGCCTGCTAGAGACCCTAGAGGACAGAGTAGAGCATCCTCATAGGATGCCCAAGGTTGTAATCTTTAAGGAAGCAGACTAGCACAGCTTCCTCCCAGTGGTGGGCTCCAGCCACTGACCTTTCCGTTGGAAATCAAGCTCTAAGCCACTGAGCCAACAGGGCGCCTTCAAAGTTGACCAGAAAATTCACTTCCACATGTTTCTATGTATATATATATTCTTCTTCAGTCTCACCCTAGGTTTGCTTCTTGGGTGACAAGAGAGGGGATAATGTCAGACTGTCCCTTCCTTCATGTCAGACCTTGTCTTCAAATGAAGGGGTGATGTTAACCTTTTTCATAATATGAAATGGCCAATTTTCAGGGACCGCCTGCATGTAACAGTAGAATCACTTGGCTAGATTCATGTCATTTAGGAAAATCATTTTATAAAGAACAGTTTCTCTTCATCTATATGACTTTTAATGATTGCTTTTAAACGTTTAATTGTAAATAGCAATCTCTATGAAGTTAAAGGAAAATTCAATGCACATTTAACTGTAAGTATTGAGTTGGTGGCTGACTCACACAGAACAATTTCAAGTAATTTTAAGACACAGTAATCTGTATCTCCCCAGTGGGGTGTGCCAAAAATAACTTAAGAAAGGGGGTTCTCAATATTTTCAGCAATCATACCACCAGTGATAGTGTTGTTATTTTTACTCTGAGACATTTGCCTATCATCACCATAGAAAGTTAACATAGGAGTGGGACATACCACTTATTTACATAAAAATGTGATATATCTCAGAATAACCATACAGATGAAGGGAAACTTCTTTATAAAATTATTTTAGATAATAAAATAAACCAATGAGGGTCAGATGAAGAGAGTTCGGCAGACTCTCTAAAAGAAGTATGTAATGTCAGCTATGAAATGTTCTTGCCAAAAAAAATAATTAAATTTGAGCCTCATCGAAACACTAGATCTAATTTACTGAAAATAAAGGGGAGGAAACATGTTAAATTATGCCCCTAAAATGTTAATAGGCAGAACACAGATTGTGGGAAATTCTTTAAGACAGACAACATAGGTTTGATTTTGTGTCGTTTATTCAATTAATAAATTGCAAGAGAAAACTTACCAGACTCACCAGCCAATTGAAATGTATGGACCTTGTTTGGATCCAGATTTGTAGAAAGCAATTATCTTTCAAACCACATAAGAAAACTGAAAATTTTAAACAGATTGAATAAAGTATTGTTGCTAATAATATTTTGATTAGTATGAATATATTTTGCTTTTCTTTCTAAATATGATTCCTGCATTATAGAGATACATACTAAAGTATTTATAAATGAAATTATACATTTGAGACTTGCTTCAAAGTAATACGGGAGGAAATAAATAGAGCAGGGATTCAGAAAAAAACAAGACTTGACAGTAGTTGATGTTTAAAGCTGAGTGTTGGGTTTAAAATCTTATGCCATTGTGGGTGTCTGTTCTTCCTCTGCTAAATATTTGCATAATAAAAGTTAAGCATGCACTCAAAATAAAAATAAATAACTATGATAATTATATTTTGTGTCAACCAGGCCAGCATTGTCAGTAGTTGGGCAATTGACATCTCACTCCTATGGAATCTAATATAATGTGATCCACTCCGTGATGGTATTTACTGTGAGCAGCCATGGCATTGTGGGAAGATGAGGATGCAGCTCCTTACTCAAGTCACATTCCTAATGACCTTTCCAGAGGGTGCGGCCTACCTCATATATAATTAGCTGTTGTGGAGCGCTTCTTTGCTTCTTGCTAGTCCAGATTCTGCATCTGACTCATAGGCCCGCCGTTGTGTGGACTTGCACCAACAGCTCACCATATTGCTTGCTGATCCTGGGAGCCATCAGACCCTGCCATCTGTCCTGCCAACTTTCAACTCCTCCACCTCTACATCTGCCAACTGCATCTTCCTGTTTCCTGGTTCATCAGCTACCGCAACTATGGAGCCAATTCAACCCTAACATCTGGCCCATGAACTTGAACGGAATCAGATCTAAATCATGTGAACCACTTTCTTCATATGCCACTGTTTTTTCTGCTCTAGACAACTCAGCCAAGCTCTAACTGGTCCATTTGGCTAATTTGGCTCCAGGAAGAAAGTTAGAACTCAGGCAGGGCAAAGTCCAGAGCAAATTAGGAGGAAATGCAGAATGTCCTTTACCCTTGCAGGGAAAGTTTGGTGCTGTCCAAATCTGTGAAGCCCTCACAGAGTGACATGGTTAAGTTGTTCAAGAGCTTGGCCTTCACTTAAGACAGGATGCTCAACTCTGCCATTCAGGTTCATCGAGGTGCTCCAGCATCCTCACCTGATGAGTAGGGAGTGCCATGGTAACCAGATCCTTTCTGGTAAAGAGAATCATATGAGCTGACACATCCAGGATACTGTATTAGTCTGGGTTCTCCAAATAAACAGAATTTTAATAAAAGAGGTACTTAAGGATATGGTCCATGCTATTAAGGGGGCTGGCAAGTTCACAATCCATGGGTTACACCGACTGGGAACTAGGTCAGAATAACCACAGTTCAATCTCAAGGCAGACTCTTTCCCACCAAGAAACCTCAGGTTTGTTAAGATCATCAACCCCCCCCCCACCCATGTACCGAAGGCAATCTCCCATCCTTACAGATTGTACATGTTAATCTCATCAACTGCAACAGCTGCTTCACCAGATCCTGTTTGACCAAATAACTGGGCACAGTAGTCTAGCCAAGTTGACACCAAATTAATCATCACAGAGGGACAGCAATATTTCTTACTCTTCACACAAAAGTAATCACTGCTAAGTTCTGGTATCATTTGGTCTCAAACGCGACAACCAATGGTCATGAGGATGGAGCAAGATTGAGTAACATGGAATTCTGTCACGGATAAGGTCACCACAAGTCAGAATCGACTCCACAAGTCAGAACAACCACAGCCTTGTGTTATTCCATCTGCTCTGTGAGCTTCCGTGGCCAGGGCAGGAGCCACGGACACAGGGCCTTGGATAAACCACAGCTGAGGGCAGCACCACCAGCCCACCCCCTTGGCTCCTGCCTGCTTCACTTGTCAACTGGAAATTCCACGGGGCTTTCATCTTCCACTTGGATTTCCCAGAACCTCCCCGTGCCCCACCCCCCTTTCCCCAGTCTCTCTTCTTGTTTCTCTTCCCTTTCTCCTTCCGTCCTTCCTTCTTCCCGCAGAGCAGCACTTCCCACCATGGCGCGAGAAGCAATCATCTACGCGATAATTTAACTCCTTGCTTCCTACTTAAAGCCCCCCTAATTACTAGGTGATGGGTCCGCTGAGGCGGCTGGACCGGGTGAGCTCTGCCCCGCAGGCACAGCTATAGCTCATCTGTCTGCTTCCTAATAGCACTCTAAAGTTCAGCCTTATAAACATGTCACTGAGCTGGTAATTGAGTGACTGGTCATTAGGTTCCACTCTCGGTACCTGTGGGTCACCGCTCACTCAGGGGTGATGGATCTTTCTCCGATACCTCGGCTGGGCCAGCCACAGGGCTCTCTGTCACCCTGAGCAGGGCATGAATCTACTGAGAGCCCCAAAGGGAAGTCCTAGCAATGGGTGTCCACCAGCAAGGGCCAGGCAGAGAGGAGGGTAGAGTCAGAGCACCCATCTCCCTTTCTTCTCTCCCTCCTTCCCCAGCAGCCACCCCTGGGAGGTTCATCTCTGAGGCACCAGGAGGCAAGGAGGATTCCGTGTAAGCATAATTTGTACTGTGGAGTTAAAGTTGCTGAGAGTAAAGGCATTGTTTTCAGAAAGTAAAAAGGATGACAGCTTTATGTCACCAGATGCCACCTCGTGTACCAGAAAAGTCTGTCACCTCTGAGTCACTCACCCTTGAGTGAGCCGTTTAACTTCTCTGCTCCTCGATTCCTTTGTTCGTGAAATAGAGATGACAGGTGGTGGTGTCAGGTGCAGATAAACCAGTTTTGACTCATAATGACCACATGTGACAATGCAGAGCTACCCGTATAGAACTTTCCGTGTCACTCGGTCTTTCTCCTCCAGAGCTGTGGGATGAGTTCTACTCAGTGGCCTTTCAGGTAAGGAGGCCAGCACTTCACTGTTGCACTAGCTGGGTTTCCTTTCCAGAGTTATGCTAAAGACACCCTAAGATAACATACAGGACAATGTCTAACACTGCCTAGCAGGTAACCAAACACCTGGTGCATTCAAAATGCACCTGCCATTTTGCTCTGCTTCCATCAGAAATGTCCTTTTGTCCTTTCACTGATCACGGAGGCAAACTAAGTTAGCATCCAGGGCCCCAGGCTCTAAAATTAGGCCGATTGGGTTCATGTCCCAAATCCATCCCATGACATGACTCTGGACAAGTTACTTATCTCCCTCAACCTCGGCTTCCTCCTCCACACAATGTAAATGTTCACAGTAGCCAGTACCCATCTTATCTGATGTCTTGTATCATGTTCATTCCAATTCTTTGCAACCTTCCAAATTAAAACTCGAACCAAACTCACTGCCCTCCAGTCGATGCCGACTCAGAGCAACCCTATAGCGCAGGGCAGAACTGCTCCTGTGGGTTTCTGAGATTGTAAATCTTTACTAGAGTAGAAAGCATCTTCTTCCCAAGGAGCAGCTCATGCTTTCGAACTGCTGACCTTGTGGATCGCAGCCTTGCATGTAACCACTATGCACCCGGGGCTCCTTATCGCAACCCTATGTGCAACCAAACAAAACACTGCCTGATCCTGCACCATCTTCGCAATTGTTCTTATGACCGGACCCACTGGTATCAGGTCATCCCACTGAGAGTAGTCTTCTTTTTCACCACGCTTCTACGTTACCAACCATGATGTCTTTTATTGGAGACTGGTCTTTCCTGTTCACATGTCCAAACGATGCTTCCAAAAGAGCATTATGACTGCACTTCTGCCGAGAGATTGAGTTGTTCTTCTGGCAGTGCGTGGGACTCTGTGGGAGAGGGGTGGGGCTTTCTACTCCCGTGAGCAGTGCATCTTGGAAACTTGCAAGGGCAGGTCCACTCTGGGAGTCTCAATGAATTGGAAGCGACGCCCTGGCAGTGAGTATGACAGGCACCCAATCTAGGATGCCGTCCCTGTTCTCATTCATTCTCACCTTTCACTCTGACCTCACATCAGAGAGAGGCTTTTATATTTAGTGATAAACACAATGCAATAGCAAAAATCACACACACGGCATATAGAGGAAGAATCAGTAGACCCCTACTTAGACTGACTTCTGAAAGAAGCCATATCAATTTAGTGTTTCATGACTTTTACATACAATGTGCATCATGCATAAGAAGCCAACTCAAAAGGGAAATGGTACAGCATGTGCTATTTTCGAAAATATACAACCATGCTAGTTGTGGTATAGTTACACATTGGGCTGTGATCCATAAGGCCTGCAGTCTGAAACCACCAGGCGCTCTGGGAGAGAAAGACGGGACTGCCTATTCCCAGAAAGAGTTAGCATCTTGGAAACTCACAGGGGCACTTCCGCCCTGTCCTACAGGGTCGCCATGGGTGAGAACTGACTTGGTGGCTGCGGGTTTGTTGAGCACGCTATTTGAACTAATCCGAGATTGTTAGGTGAGGGCGGAATAAGAATCAGGTAAGTAACCCCAGAGAAGGGGTGTGTCGGATCAGATTCTCCAGAGAGGTAAAACCAGCGAGGCTTGTATGTGTTTGTCTATAGAAAGAGATTGATATTAATAAATGGCTTACACAGTTGTAGAAAGAGGTAAGTGCAGTTCACTTCAAACCGGGCTTCACCTGACTCATGGAAGCGGATGAACTGGAAGCAGGATGACGAAGCAGACACAGGGTGGGGTGGGGGAGCTCAGGCTGGTGGATGCTGAGGTAATATGAATCCGATGACGGCTCCTGGGATGGCAGGGTACGCAATAGGGGATCATAGAACCAGAGGCAAGATCCAGTTCCAGCTTTTTACAAAGGATCAAAGAGGATTCGACTCTGTCTCTCAGTCTCTCTCTCTTAGACAAAAAGGCTTATGACATCAAGATGTCTTCAGGCTGTGACCCAATTGATAGATTGGCTCTGCCCCTACTCTTACCACCTCCACCACCACCACCACTCACAAAAAAAACACACTCAGTGCCATCAAGTCAACGCTGACTCATAGTAACACCCTGTGGGATGCTGAGACTATTGATGGCAATCGAAGCCCAGACTTTCTCCCTCAGAGCTGATGGTAGTTTTGAACTGCCAACCATGTGGATGGCAGACCAACTCATAACCCCTACACTAGCAGGGCTCCTCTACTCTTACCCAGGAGTATCAAATTGACACACATGAGACTATCACAGGGGATAAAACAAATGTCTGAGGCAGAAAACCAGGCCTCTGACTCAAACTTGGCTATCACCGTTGCCTACAGCTGGGCAAATGATAGGCTTGCTCTTATATGCCCATTTTCTCATGAGTAAGACAAACCTAATAATACCTTCCCTCACCTCCTCAGAAAGTATGTCTGATGAAATTATATCTAAAGAAGGAATTTAAATAGGGGAAAAAACTTATTGAAGATATAATTACCATGAAAGAAAATGAATCGATAGCCTTTATCTTTTTCAGAAAGTATTCCTCACAGCAAGATGTACCTGTAATATTAAGGATTCTGGCTTCATGCTATGGTCATGAGTTTCTTTAATCTTGTAATACCTGTGACATCCCTTTCCCACCGACCCAGAAAGTCAAGCTTATGTTCCCTCCAAGAGGAGCCTTGGTGGTATAATGGCTCTGCTTGGCTGCTCACCGCAAGGTCGGCAGTTTGAAACCACCAAGCCATTCTAAGGGGAAAAGAGGCTTTCTACTCCCATGAAAAGTTAGTCTCTGAAACCCACAGGGACAGTTCTCTCTGAGCTGGGATCAACTCGAAGGCAGTGAGTGAGTTAGTGCCTCTGAGAGACACCCACTCAGCCCATCTGTCCATCCTCTCCTCCCAAAATGAAGTCTGTTGCAATATCAGGAAGACAGGTGAGTTTCTTGTACCAGCATGTCAATATCAATTAAAACCAAAACACTCTGTTGCCACCAAGCTAATCTTGACTCACAGTGACTCTGGGTGTTGCAGCCTCGAAATGCTTCCCTAGGACTTCCGAGGACTTCCTGGTCTGTAATCTTTACAGAAGCAATTCGACAGTCCTTTTCTTCCACAGAATAGCTGCCTGGATCCGGGCCGCGACCTTGAGGTTGGCAGTCAAGCAGAAACTTCATCACCCAGGGATCATTGGCAGTGTCAATGGCACCAAGAACATGGCTCTGGCTAATTACTCCGTGTGTGACAGGCGAGTGGGGATGGTTCTACAAAAGTCGACCTTAGGCTTGTCCCCTCACCTTTGATTCCACTTACTTAGAAAACATAGCCTTCTCCAGAAGTCACCGGAGCCTGCTCCAAGGAGTATCAACCATGACGTGATTGATGGATATCCTATAACAGGTCACCAGCACACTCTTGGCTTATTGAGTTCCAGCTCTTGGCCCTTGCTGAGGGCTGACTGCTAATCCATAGGACTCAAGTCCAATCAGTATGTTTATAGTTCAGTGTTAAGGATCTCTTCAATCTGGCCCATGGCATTCCCCTTCCCAGACATTGGTAAGATCTCTAGTCCATGCCCATACCTGAACTACGCCTTGCACCTAAGATGGCATGAGTTGACCTAAGAATGATACTGATAACCATCATGTATTGAGTTCTTACTATGTGTCAGACACATTATAAGCTTTATTGAATTGCTGAATTTTCCTAATAATAATGACTAGCATAAGCCTTATATTGAAGGCTGGAAAATGGTAGCTTGGTGGTGGTGATGGATTTTGAACATAGACACTGTGTTTCTAGACCGAAGCTCTTTTTTTAAAAATCATTTTAACTGGGGGCTCATACAATTCTTATCACAGTCATCACATATGTCCATTGTGTCAAGTACATTTGTATACTTGTTGCCCTCATCATAGAATACATCTTTTTTTAAGCACAATTGTACATTTGTTGCCATCATCATTCTCAAAACATTTGCTTTCTACTTAAGCCCTTAGTATCAGCGCCTCATTTTTCCCTCCCATCCCAACCCCTCCCTCATGAACCCTTGATAATTTATAAATTATTATTTTGTCATGTCTTACACTGTCCAACATCTCCCTTCACCCACTTTTCGGTTGTCCATCCCCCAGGGAGGGGGTTATATGTAGATCCTTGTAATCATTCCCTCCTTTATACCCTACCCTTTTGGTATCGTCACTCTCACCACTGGTCATGAAGGGTTAATCTGTCCTGGGTTCCCTGTATTTCCAGTTCCTATCTGTGCCAGTGTACATCCTCTGGTCTAGCCAGATTTTTAAGGTAGAATTGGGATCATGATAGTGGGGGGAGGAAACACTTAAGAACTAGAGGAAAGTTGTATGCTTCATCATTGCTACTCTGCACCCTGACTGGCTCATCTCCTCCCCATGACCCTTCTGTAAGGGGGTGTCCAGTTGCCTACATATGGGCTTTGGGTCTTCACTCTGCACTCACTCTCATTTACAATGATATGACTTTTTTGTTCTCTGATTCCTGATATTTGATCCCTTCGATACCTCGTGATCACACAAGCTGGTGTGCTTCTTCCATGTGGGCTTTGTTGCTTCTCAGTTAGATGGCCACTTGTTTACCTTTAAGACTTTAAGACCCCAGATGCTATAGCTTTTGACAGCCAAGCACCATCAGCTTTCTTCACCACATTTGCTTATGCACCCGCTTTGTCTTCAGCAATCATGTCAGGAAGGTGAGCATCATGGAATGTCATTTTAATAGAACAAAGTGTTCTTGCATTGAAGGAGTACTTGAGTGGAGGCCCAATGTCCATCTGTGACCTTAATACTAAACCTATAAATATATGCACATAGATATATTTCCCCATCCTCATATATAAATATATTTGCATATGTACATGTCTGTGTTTAGACTTCTATAAATACCCTTTGCCTCCTAGTTCTTTTTTCTATTTCCTTTTCCTTTCCTCTTATTTCACTATCATTTCAGTATGGATTTCAGTAATTCCTCTCAGTTACATTGCCCTTGATCAAACCCCACCAGGCCTCTTACACACTCCTTGCCACCGATTTTTGGATGACTTGTTGTTCCCTTGTCCCTGGGTTTGTTAACAACACTTCCTTTCCCCCATCTTTCTCTCTCCCATGTCTTCCTGGAACTGTCAGTCTCATTGTTTTCTCCTCCTGATTGTTTATCCAGCCTATCTTATCTAGATAGATCTGCAGAGATAAACAAGACAAGATGCACAAAAAGGCAGAGCAAAACAAAGCAACAAAAGAAAACAAAACAGTAACAATAAAAAGAAACTATGACAAAAAGAAAAAAGAAAAGCCTGTAAATAGTTCAAGGTCTGTTTGTTGACTTTTAGGAATGTTTTCTGGTCGAGTCTGATGGGGTGTCATGCCCTGGCCCCAAAGTCTATTTTGGTACTCCCTTGGAAGTTCCTTGCTCTGCTCCCCTTGCTGTTCTGCTGCACACGCCCTTAGTGTTTTGCCTCAGTGTGGTGAGGTCAGATTGGGCGCAATTCCCACACTGTCTCCAGTGTTGTCCTCTGTAGAGCTGTGAGTCAGTGAGGGATACCATGTCTCATAGTGGGGCCGGCCATATGGTCCTCTCTGTGCAGGGAACCTCGTCCGCAAGGCTTGCCGGGCCAGGATATGCTCCACTCTCTCTTCCTCCCCCTTCATTTGCTTCTGTGTGCTCTGATCAGACATGTCCCTCTCCCTGAGCTGTAGCTTCTGTGCTGTCCTCTGACGTAAATTCTTCTGGGAGGAAGAGCGGCTGCCCACATAGTTGGGATTGGGACAGGCTCCTCAGACCTCTCTACTGGTTTCCTGCTTCATGCTGTAGACTGAAGGTGTTAACAGCTAAATTATCTGTTTCTTATTCTTTGGTTATGTGTGCATTCATAAGGCATGTTGTTAGTAGGTACTGTCGAATGAGTTCCGATTCACAGTGACCTTATGTACAACATATTGAAAAACCGACCAGTCCTGTATCATCCCCACATCAGTTGTCACCTTTAAGCCCAATGTTGCAGTCACTATGTCAACCCAGCTAGTTGGAGGACTTCCTCTTTTTCCCAGATGGTCTATTTTACCAAGCACACTCCCCTATTCTGGGGACTGCTCTCTAATAATATGTCCAGAATACATGGGAAAATGTCTCACCATACTCACTTCTAAGAAAATTTCTGGCTATACTTCCTCCAAGAGTTATCTGTTGTTCATCGGGCAGTCTATGGTACTTTCCATCTTCTTCACCAACACCGTAATTCAAATACATCCATTTTTCTCCAGCCTAACTTATTTATTATCCAACTTTCACATACCTGTGATGCAACTGAAAATGCCATGACTTGGGTCAGGTACACCTTGGGTCTCAAAGTAACATCTTTCTTCCTTACCTGATGACCTGATTGCACCATGTCATTGAACCACCAGCTTTTCCCCCCTCCACTTACCATGATTTTGACTGTGGGTTGAGGGTGATGATTTGGGTTTCCTTTCATTGAGCTATAATCCATAGTGAAGGTTGTAGTCTTGGCTCTTCATCAGGACTTCCTTCAAGTTCTCTCAACTTTCATTGAAAGGAATTTTGTGTCATTGTATGTATCAGGTTGTTAATAAACCTTCTCCCAAGAGTACTGCCAAGTTCTCCTTCATCTAGCCCGGCTTCTCAGAACATTTGCTCTACATGGAGATTGTATAAGTATGGTAAAAGGATACAACCGTCACTCACTGCTTTCCTAATTTTTAGTTCTTTCAGCTTGAGAAATTCTGAAGGCGTTGGTGTTACAACTCCAAGTCCAAGCACGTTTCATTAGAATACTTTATTTTCTCATGCTGCCCTTTAAAATTTTCTGTTCAACCCCTTTGCTTTACCTGCACCATGACAAAGAGAAAGCATCATAGTCCCTTCTGACATCCATTTTGGTCTTTTATCTCTTTCCTGTCTTTTTAATGACCTTTTGCTTTCTTTGTGCATGAGGTCCTTGATGTCATCCCACAACTCACCTGACTTTGCATCATTAGTCTTCAGTATCTCAAATATGTTCTTGAAATCTCTAAATTCAGGAAAGATATACCCAAGGTCAGACCTTACCTCTTTCTGACTTGGTTTCATTTTCTTTAGCTTCACTTGCACTTGCATATGAGCAATTGATGGTCTGTTCCACAGTCAGAACCTGGTCTTGTTCTGACTAATGATACTGAGTTTCTCCATTGTGTGGTTTGATTCTTGTGTATTTCTTGTGGTGAGACCCATGTATAAAGTTGTCTTTTATTTGTTGAAAAGGGTACTTCCAACGAATAGATCATTCGTCTTACAAAATCCCATCCCAGGATTTCCTGTATCTTTCCTATCACCAAGGCCATATTGTCCAACTACTGATCTTTCTTTATTGTTTCTGACTTTCACATTCTAGTCACGATGGCCCATATCATATGAAAGATAAGTTCAAATGGAACCAAGAACTTAAGTATAAGAATTAAAAATCCTACAATAAAATAGAAATAATGCTTTGGACCCAAGTTTTTGACAATGGAGTCTTAAATATTACTAAAACCACAAGTAGCAGAATATAAAGCAGAAAAAGTAAACTTCATGGCAATTTTATGTGCATCAAAGGACTTTATCAACAAAGTGAAAAGAGCCCAACGTGAGATATAGGGGAGCAGAGATTCCAATAGGAATATTAATATCCAGCATCAGTGAACCTGCAGGGGTGGTGTGGGAATGGGCACCTCTGATTAGTGTTCTGATAACTGAGGACTCAGTTATCAGCATTCAGCACTCCATCTCAGTCCAGTACCAAGGAGATCCTCCTAGATCAGGAGCTGATGAACACTGTGAGACAAATAGAAGGTGAGTCTCGAGTCCAGGGCTTTCTGAACAGCGGGATGTGTGACTGCTAAGTTCAGAGAAGACCTTTCCCCCAATCAGTTCCCTGCAGGCTCAGCTGGATGCAGCTACAAGAGAACTTTGAAATCAGCAGCTCCTGCCCTGACCCAAGAAGCCCACCTGAGGCCTCGCAGCAGCCTGAGCTCAGAGGTCAGCCTGCTCCCCAGCACCATAACATCGCAGCAGCTCAGTGCGCTGCCAGAGCCAGCAGGTGGCTCTGAAAATGCCCGATGTAATTAGAAATCTCATTTCCATTCCTGGTTTCTGGTTTGCATGGCAAAGAGAGCAGTTTCATTTTTCTGGAATGAATTATCCCCTCCCTGCAGATGTCTTCAAAGGCTTATAATCCAAAACGGGCTCTTGGAGACCCAACCTCCCCAGGGCCGCCCATGCTCACAGGAAGTCTCTCCTTTGTGGCCACAGATGGGCTTTTGAAAATGTAAAAACGGTGCTGATACGGCAGAAAATGCCGGCCATGAGGGCGAGAGTCAGGGTCTCTGATGGTGGAGTTGAATATCTTGGGCAGGGGCCCGTTCAGAAGACCTTGATCCTCCCTTTCACTTGGGGTGGCCAACTCATTCCAGTTTGTCGGGACTACGGCTTTAGCGCTGAGCGTCCGCATCCAGGAAAGGCCCGAGTCCTGAAAAAAGTAGACAACTGGCCACCCTAGCTTCTCTCTCAAGTTGCTAGGGGTCTAGAGAAGAACTAAAGGCAGAAAGAAGAGGGGTTCCGGTCAGTCAGTACCAGTGGACAATCACCAATCTGGCCCCTTATCCTCTAAGTCACACTGGGAATCGTGTTATTATGCGAATCAACTGTGTAGCCTATTAGTCACGCATCCATTTCCCCCCAACGAAATGTGAGGCCCCACTGTTTGTGTGGACAATAACCCAGATTGCAGCATTCCAGGCGAGGGTCAAGAGTCTTACCCTGGGGTGCCTAGATCAAGCAAGGATTCCAGAATCCGAGGCTTCCTGGCGGTGGCAGGGGGAGAAGTTCAGGGCCTCGGGAATTGCTGTGAAATTCTCTGTGTGCCAGGGTCCACAATCTAAAGAAGTTTAAGGAATGCTGGAGGAAGGGCTAAACGGATGTAAGCAGATGATTACAACACGGCCTTGTGGTTGCTAAGGTGTGTTCTGTGAAGCACGGATATTAAAAATCCTTTAGCGTCTGATTCTTGAGTATGGTTCATGAACCAGCAGCATGGCCTGCCCCAGAAACTTATTAGAAATGCAAACTCTCAGACCTACTAAATCAAAATCTTGAGATTAGCATGTTGCCCAGGTGATGTGCAGGCACCTGGGTTTTTGAGAAGTCTAGTAATGGCGACACTGTTACGCCGAGAGCCCTCAAGGAGCCACACATTCTGAGACATCACCACAGAAGAGCCGTCCCATCATATTCACTGGTGCTGCCCACACTCGGGGGTAGAAGGCTGTGTTCTCAGTTGCTGTCGGGTTGGCTCCAATTCAGAGCGAGCCCCATGGACAAACGGACACCATGCTCACTGCTCCTGTGCCACCATCACAGTAAATCATACCCTCAAGTCTTTGATGTCGGTCTCTCTGTTGTTTGCGTGCCTTCTAATCTGAGGGCTCATTTTCCAGCACTTTTTTCAGACAATATTCTGTTATGATCCATGTAGTTTCCACTGGAAGTAGATCACCAGTGCTTTCTTCTGAGTTTGTCTTAATCTCGAAGCTCCACTGTCACCTGTCCCCCTCAAGTCACCCCGCTGGTATTTGGAGTACCAGGTACCTCACTCCAAAATGCACAGCAACACACACTCCACGACAGTATGACAAATTGACAGGTGGGTGACAGAGGGCATATATTCCAAGCATCAGAAGAACAAACAAATCTGTCTCAGAGGAAGTATACCCAGAACTCTCCTTAGAAGTAAGGATGGCAAAGCATCATCTCACATCCTTTGGGCATGTTATCAGGAAAGACCAGTCTCTATGAAGACAGGTTATCTTTCACTACTTTTGGTCATGGCAAAGGTCGATGTCAAAGAGGCATACCCTCAAGGCGATGGATTGGCACAATGGACTCAAACAGAACAACAATTGTGAGGAAGGTGGACAGAGTTTTGATCTGTGGGTCATAGGGTCACTATGATTTAGAGTCAAGTCATGGCACCTAACAACAACACCACCAACAATACATCAAGAAGCTAATGCTGTGAAGACAGCCACTGGAGGAATGGCTTTCTGGGGATATGGGGAGGTTGGAGAGAAATGGAGAGCTGATAATGAATACGGGAGGGAAGAAAATTATCTAGAACTGATCTACACCTCTTTTTAATATGAATAAACTATGGAACTGTGTGACATGTAAATTATATCTCAATAAAACTTTAAAATAATAATTTATATATATCAAGGAGCAGAATCGTAGGATCCATCTTAGGATTCTGACTATCATGGTATGATTATCCACTTTTTGCATATAAGGAAATCAAGCCTGAGAGCAGGGTAAGTGATAGGCTCTCGATTACACAGCATCTAAAGAGCAAACTTTACCTGATTTCCTCTCGCGGCCACCCCTGGCTGCGGATAGACTGCGTCTGAAACTGATCCCAGATCCAAACCTCTCTAACTTGCACAAATTTGCAGTTAGGGCTCCAAGAAGTAGGATGTACAACAGGAGGAAAGTAGGGGTTGAAGGTCCCCCAACTCAAATGCCTCTGGGGCAAGTCAGGAAATTGGAGTGGCCAACACGGTCCCGTATGAGACAGTATAGTGACTTTTGGTCAGGATGCCCAGTTCAAGGGCACTAAAATTTACCACACGCACACCTTTGCCCACCAAACAAAGCAAATAGCCCACTGGAACACCCCCTCAAGCCAACAATTTGCAAACCCAGATCTTTATTCCGTTTCCCCATCATGAAGGGACTTCAAGCTCAAAAGGAATCAGGAACAGGAGTCAGAACTTGCCACTCCTCCGTGTCCTGCCCCTGGGATCAGAGAGATGCAAACCGAGCTCCATTTGGAGCTTCATAAGGTCGAGCACTGGTCAGGAAACGGCCTTCTGAAAAGGGCCAGGGAATCCTTAGTTGGGGCTTTGCAACCATTCCGTTTCAGTAGCAACAACTCACGACTGCCGCTGGAGAGCAAAGCAGCCGGAGACAGCACAAGCACAGGGCGGGTGTCTAGTGAAAATGGACACGTAGTCCCCAGGTTACAAACATCCGCCTTAATGACACCATCAAGGTCAACCCCTGCAAAGTCTGCTATGTTAAATATCCAACGTCCACACACGTGAAAGGCTCCCAAAGGTCTCTGGATCGTTTCCATGATCGCTGCATTCCACTGATCCACAAACTTTCTGAAACACCTTTGAACAATGGTTCATAATAGCCAGCATACACTAATCTCAACTTCCATCAAAACATTATTATGATTATTACCGTGTTGTCACATTAAAGATGTCTTAGTATATCTAGAGGTGTTTCTTCTGTGGCGTTTATACACAGGTATACATTGACTAAGAATGGGCCATTTGGATATTTCCAACATCATTCACTGGCCATACTGGGCAAGCACTGAATTAACTCAGCCCTCCTGGGATGACTGCAGCCACCTCTCTTGGGTGAGGCATGTGATTTTAAGCAGTATTGATGACTTTGTGGGCCACTGAAGATACTCGGGCTGCGCGTTCCCCATCTCAGCTACAGACCAAGACGACCATATGATTAACTCAGGTTAGATATGAATGCTTTCAACTTACGTACACATTCAATTTCAGGAAAGAAGTGCTCATAATCCGAGGTCTGCCTGCACTCACCAAAACAGACAGTGGCCTGGATTTGGTGCACAAGCCAGTTTACCAACCTAATGTCACGCACAGGGGCTGAGATCAGGGGAACTGCCTTCAGTCACGGCATTTTCGCCGATCATTTATTTGTGACTCAGAGCAATGTGCTGAATTCTTCTGGACCATTGCTTTTCTGCTCCTAGAATAGAAATGGATAAATACATAGAATTGAATAGAAATTATAGGTAGCAGGGAGTGCCAGTGACCACAAGACGTCCATGGGTACTGAACATCTTCCAACCTCCCATATACTCAGGCTGGGGTCGTGAGACTTGAGTTCTGGTCAATGGCATGTGGATAGAAGTGATGTCAGCCGCTCCCACATCTGGTCCTTACACACCTTATGGAAACGTCTTCAGCGCCACCTTGGAGGTTGCGAGTTTCAGGTGTTGTAAGGGTGACCTAGAGAAAGACTGAGTGCAGGGGTCTGTGCAAGAGTGAGAAACAGAAGGTCACGATGCTAAACCACGGAGATCTCATGGTCTGCACGTTGGGTAGCTGGAGCAATTGCCGCAGTCGATCCTTCTGTGTCCTGGAGTCTTTGTGAGGAGGGAAAGAGATTGATCTGTAAAGAACACAGTAAACACAAAGCTTGGCACATGGAAGGTGTTTGATACACATTTACTATTGTGATTGATTGGTTGTAAAATGCATCACAATAACGTATTGGTCTTCTATCTTAAAAGAATCATCAGGAAATATGTTCATCCGGGTTTAACTGGAGCAGTGGTTCTCAACCTTCCTAATGCCGGGACCCTTTCATACATTTCCTCATGGGTTGGTGACCCCCTCCCCCCCCAACTATACCATTATTTTTGTTGCTAATTCATCACTGTAGTTTTGCTATTGTTATGAATCAGGTGACTGCTGTGAAAGGGTCATTCGACCTCCAAAGGGGTCACAACCCACACGTTGAGAACTGCTGGACTAGGGAAACACATTCATGGACACACATGTGTATAAGACAGAGCTTTACATAAAAGAGCAATTATATATTGAGAAACATCCGGTCCAAATCAAGTCCATACATCCAATTTTATCCCATATGTCCAACACTAGTCCATAAATTCCTCTTTAGACACACACCAGCCATGCACTAATGTCAAATGCAGGAAGATCACAGGCCAGTGGGGGGAAAGTCTCATAGATCTAGTGGTGGTGGAAGGATTTCAGCACTGGCCAGGATGTACGCATGGCTCCTCCAGTTCCAGGGTTCTCATTCCATCAAGATGTCTCCATGTGGCTTGTCAACAGGAATGTCTCTCACGGAGTGTAGTGTGTATCCTGCCTCCAGCAAGCTACTTATCTCCATAGCACCTCCACATGAGGTCATTAAGCTACAGCCTGATTCACAGGCTACACTCCACCCCTTCACTCTTAATAGTCTCAAGTGCACTACCACCAGAAACATCACTGGAAATCAGTCAAGTAACTTTCCAAAGGGATATCAACTCACTGAGATTTTTTTAATGCTGAAAATAACATTATGATAAGGAACATGCTGATTCTATATATTTTACCTCACACACAAAAAAGGCGCCACTCATTAACTTTCAAATCAGAGAAGGAAAGGAAGGAGGGAAAATGCCTTCTAACTTTGTGTCTCCAGTCATCATTTTCTAGACTCAGCACGAGGTTCCCTAGCAGGGCCATTCTGTGTGTGTCATGGAGTCGCTGCTGACTCAGCATGGTCCCACTGCCCAGTTGCCAGAGCAAGTGACCAAGGTTACTGATCAACAGTCAGAAAGCTCCATGCTGTTAGCTGGTGCCACAAGCTGTTTCTCACACCCATAGGCCCTTCACAACATGCTCTAGAAATGGATAACAGCAAATTCTGACTCTGGATGTCATTGTAGCATCCACCATGCTAGGAATTCATTGACCAGTGCTTTGATGATCTAAGGTCAGACTAACGGGAAGAATAAAAGCCTGTACTTTATTTAAAGGGGAGGCGGGGCGCACTGTGTTTGTAGGCTAAAGGGGTGAACCAAGATGGGAACGCAATAGAGCAGCAACGGGAGCAAAGCAAAGCCACAAAGCCCATGAGGAGCCTCCAAAATAGCTTGACTAGAGGGGCGATTCCTGGACACCCCACCCTCCCCAGGACCACTGGGGAGATAGTCATAAAGGTCAGGAGACAGACCTGGAATTACCTATGCTTTTTCATGGGGTTTTTTACTAGTTATTATTTTTCTTAATGCAAATGTATATTTTTTCTATTTCTCTTTTTTTTTCAATTTTTTTGTTTTCTTCGTGTATTGTCTATGTTATTTTTGGTTCATCTACCTATGTAAGATAGGCATGGGAAGCAAGCCCAAGGAGAAAGCAATGGGACTAAAGGTTCTGGAGGGACTTAAAAGGAGGCGGCGGCAGGGGGAAGGGAGTAGTGAGCAAACAACGCCATAGACAAGGGAACAACTAGGGAATTAAAAGCAACAATGAGGAGGACATAGAGATTCCAGTGGTATGGAGCAACAGCAATCTAACTGAGAGGAAATACTAAGAGACAGAAGAAGGACGAGTGAGATGATGGGGAAGGAGGAAGGTAAAAGGAGAAAGAGGAAAGATCTGGGAACCAGAGCTAAGGAGAGAGGTATAAACATAGGTGTGCACGTATGTAAATACACTAAGTCATAAAAACAGAGGTATTGGCATAGGTACATATATTTATATGGCAATACATCGAGGAAGTAGATGGACTTTGGACCTCTGCTCAAGCCCTCCCTCAACACAAGAACACTTTGTTCTAACAACCTGGCATTCTGTGATGCTCACCCTCCTGGCAGGATCACTGAAGACAAATGGGTACACAAGCAAATGTGGTGAAGAAAGTGGATGGTGCCCAGCTATCAAAAAATATAGCATCTGGGGTCTTAAAGGCTTGAAGTTAAACAAGCAGCCATCTAGTAGAGAAGCAACAAGCCCACATGGAAGAAGCACGCCAGCCCCCAAATCAAGAGGTGTCAACAGGATCAGGTAACAGGCATCAGAAGACCCAAAACAAATAAACAAACAGACATACTGTTGAGAACAGAGGGGTCCGAGTAGGGACCCAAAACCCATCTGTAGACAATGGGATATCCCCTCACAGAAGGGTTGCAAGGAAGGGATGAGTGAACCAGGGTGAAGGATTGCACCAATGACACACAATATTCCTGGTTCCTTGAGGCTTCCTGATCTCCTACTATCATGACCCAATCCTACCTTTAACTACAGGCTAGGCTGAAGCATTTACACAGGTATATCTCAGGACAAATAAATCAGATAAACCAGATCAGATAAATCCTTCAGGAACAGAAATGGGAGTAGCAATACCAGGAGGGTAGGAGGAAGGTAGGGAGGGGAGGAGTGAAGAAACCACTGGAGACAGCAGTCAGTGTAAGATATGAAAATAATTATAATTTATCAAGGGGTCAAAAGAATGGGATGGGGGAGAGGGTAAAAAGAGGAGCTGATAGCAGGGGCTCAGATAGAATGCAAATGTTTAGAAAATAGTGATGGCAACATATGTACAAATATGCTTGTAACAATTGACGTATGGATCATTATAAGATCTGTAAGAGCCCCAAATAAAATGATCTTAAGGAAAAGGGAAAAAAGGAGGGAACCTATGATTGTATGCATGACTATGTTAGGGTAGGTTCTCTACAGACACAAAACCAGTGATTTTTGTATGTGTATGTCTATAGAAAGAGATTTATATCAAGAAATGGCTCACACACTCATAGAAGTGGCTAAGTCCAATCCAGTTCAAGTCCATGGATCAGATGTAAACTTGTTTGACTCATGTAGTTCCAGGGACTGATGAATAGGAAGCAGGAGGATGAAGCAGGAAGACCACAGACTGGTGGATGAAAAGCTGGGTGAAACTAAGCTCCAAAGTACATCGATGGCTCCTGGGATCAGCAAACAATATAACAGGAATTCCACTAACCAGATGCAGCAGAAGTGAGCTGCAATTTATATGAAGAGTCGGCCATACCCTGAATGAAACCTCCCTCAGTCCTATCCAGGCTGTGACCACATTAAGGAAGTTTATTCTCCCTACAACTGCTTGGCTGCTATACATAAGATCCCCCCATGAAGTTGGCTACACCATGTTAAATAATATCATGGGAGAATTCCAACCAACTCAAGTTGATGTAAAATCTAACACACTAAGTAATGTGATCATTGTCAAAAATGCATCCACAACCTATAGATACAGCAAGAAGAATAAGGGGATTGGGGGGCGGGGGTTACTGTGGTGGAGGTGGGGTCAAAGGGAGCCAATGTCAAGGAGTCCATGTAGAAAAAGAACGTTTGGAAATGGGTTGTGGTAGCAATTGTACATTCTACTTGACATGATTGAAATATGGAATGATATATGTATCAAATCCCAACTCTTAAGAGTTGAAGTTCTTGAACAAGCTTGGAAAGATCTTTTCCAGCTGGACTGAGTCCAAACGAAGACTCATCATAGCTTCCCTCCATGTTGCTAAAATGATTAAACACACAGCAGTGTTCCACCCACCATGCTGAGGGCCCTCCCTCTATGACCTCCTTTCATCTAAGCATACCCACCCCTCGGCATCAGTGCTATTACTAGTTATTATTATCCATGGATTACAAGTGAAAACTCCAAACTCAGAGACACTAAAATGCATTTCCCTGAGTTATACGGCTGTAAAATGGGAGAACTGGGACTTCAACACAAGCCATTTCAATCTCAAAATTGGACCACTTAACTACTGGGCTCCAGAGTATCATGACTAAAATTGTTCATTGGCTACCAAGTGCCACCAAACAGCGTGCCCCATTCCAGGCAGCGTTCACCACCCTATGAGGTCGGCATTGCTACCATTCGCATTTTACAGAGGAAGAAGTCAAATCTCGGAGGAAGAATAGGTGATGACCCCAAGGTTAAAAGGCTACAGGAAGTGGTCAATCTAGAATTCAAAAGACTATCTCACTCCAGTTCTCACGTTCTTAGCAATGATCCAGAGTCTAAGGTCTTCCAAGTGCAAGTCATCAATTAGGAGGCTGGAGGTCTGTGGGTGGGATTTGCCACTGTCCTTGTCAGGACTTCCAGGCTGAGATTGTCGCCACTTCTCCTCAGAGGAGCTCGAGGCCTCTGATCTGGGCACAACATGTCTAGAAGCCCAGACCCCAGAGATTTAGAGAGTGCAGTTCTAGTAGCGGATGACCTTCCCCATATGCCAATTGACTTTAGCGACATGTAAATGATGGGCTGTAAATCAGGCAGCAGGCAGTCGCGTCCTGAATCATCCTATTCCCTCCAAGCTCATCAAGACAGACTCACATAAATTCTCCTGTGTAGGCCGTGGCAGGTGCTGTCCTTTAGATTTCCAATTAAATGAGCCCTAACTTCCCAGTGGAGAGGCTGTGCATGAATACAGCAATGCATGATCCAGGAGGTGTCTGTGGGAACCACCTTGTGCTGGCATGACCCGTCGCCGCCTCTGCTCTTCTCCTCATGGAGAATGGAGTAGGCCAGGCGGGAAACTCAGGCTGGTGGGCTGGAGAATGTTCAGCGGAGAGGCCACAGATGTGAGATGACCTCAACATCACTGTCCGCAAAGATGAGTGCATAGGGGTGCTGAGAGCATCTGTCATCCTGTTAGATAGGACTACACGGTGTGAGAATCCTAGGCCGCCTGGTACCGCCAAGTGATAATTCTGCCACCCCCTGCAAGACCCTCCCAGACCATGTTTTCCAATGGCCTTGGATGACAGGCAGAGAACATTCTTATTCAGAGGGAGAATGTCCTTGCCCTAAGCATGGGCCTTGGAGTCAGCATTCAGGTTAGAAACCTTTGTCCATGCCAGCGGTTCTCTACCTGTGGGTCTCGACCCGTTTGGGGAGTCCAACGACCCTTACACAGGGGTCGCCCAATTCATCATGGTAGCAAAATGACAGTGATGACGCAGCAACGAAAATCATGTTATGGTTGGGGGCCACCACCACAGGAGGAAGTGTATGAAAGGGTCGCCACAATTAGGAAGGTCGAGAACCACTGATCTATGCATTCTTGCTGTATGGCCTTGGGCGTTTCACCCGGCCTATCTGAGCATGGGGCTTGCAGGAGAGAAGAGTAAATGCTTTGACTTGGCTTTGACTTAGCTGTTCTTGTCTTCACAGCATGGCAGCCTGAGGAACCTTCTTCCCTTTATCTCCTTCCCGGCTCCCTCGGGAACTTGCTTGTCCCCCTCTAGGGCTCTAAGATTGTTCTCAAGAAGGGAAAACATGAAAGACCTTTGACATGGAGAAAGAAAAGGACAGAGACTCTGTGAGCATAGCCTCGTCAATATGAGCAAGAAGGGGGTGTGGCTCTGGGGTGAACCCGAGGGAGCATGCCTCAAACACAACTCACTGCCATCGAATTAATGATGCGTCATAAGACCCTGTGAGTTTGAGATTGGAACTATTCACGGGAGTAGAAAATCTCATCTTTCTCCATCAGAGAAGCTGGTAGTATTGAACTGCTGACCCTGCAGTTAGCAACCCAATGAATACAAGACCCCCAAATCTACATGCACGGAAGAGAAAATGAATGGAACTTCGTATCTGGGGATGCACGCAGATGAGGAGAGAGATGCTGGGGACCACGGAGGAGGAGGAGAAGAAAGACAAGCAATGAGAAAGAACTGTGTCAGTAGCCAGCCAGGGACGACTCGCTTGACACTCACCTGACACTCGGCAGAGAAAGCAAATGGCTGCTTTTGCTTTTCATCACCGTCTGGCCTCCATGGAACTGTCACGGGGTGAACATTAAGAATGTCTTTCTGTCTACCATCCAAGTCACGAAGAGACTACATTCCCAACAGAGCCAATTTCATCGCGGGATCTAGAACAGCTCCTAAAGCATCCCATGATTCTGTCTGTGTTTCCAGTTCTACTTTAATCTGATCGTGGGGCCCAAAGGGCAACGAGTTCTTTGTGGTGTCACCCTCTCCCCCTACTGAGCACAAGAGTCTCTGAGAGCACAGAGGAGGCGCCTCCAGCCCAGCACGGTGGGGCCATAAAAGACTTCCTAGAGAGGGTGAGGTCTACACTGTGTGCTCAAGGACGCATTTGGTGGACAAAGCAAAATAAGGGACCAGCTTGCAAAGAAAGGCCCAGGGGCAAGAGTCCCCTAGAGTGATCCTTAACCTGATGGCCATCTAGAGCCTGGACGCTGGAAAGCTGTGCCAAGGAAGGAGGAGGAGTGGAGCTAGAAAGGAAACACTGTGAGTTCATATCAAGATGTGCCGTGTCCTAACTAGCTCAGGAGCATCCAAATCGGCATGCTTATAGGGCTTTGGATGGGAGAGCAGGGTGGGGGGTTCTTTCTCAATAAGATGTTGAGCTCAGTCTATTTGGCAACCTATATATGTAAATTGAAGCCATGGGCAAGGTTAAAATCGGCCCGAGAAAGACTATAGGGAGGATAAGACATAGGGCTGGGCTCTAAATAGCTTTTGACAATTTCTCTCTAGATTTCCCTGTCAACAAGACTTATAAACCTGGCTGGAGAAATAGCTGAGCATATAATGCACTAAGTATTATAAATCACAGTCCAGGAGACAAGTACCAACTCCTATTGGTGAGTCACAGGCCTCAGTGGTTGATTTCATTGTGTCCATCCTTTTCAGCTAGTCATTTGGCCAGAGGAAATGAATGAACGTGGCTACAGGAGATAACACATTGGTGTGACAGATCAGTGTAAGGGAGTAGCATTTGATAGAGACATTTGCTAAGTTCTGCAATAGGGTCCCAACATCATCTGCAGGACACAGACAGCACTTGGCAATGCAACCAACTCAAACTGACTGCCACCGAGTCAGCTCTGACACATAGCAACCCGATAGGACAGACTAGAACTGCCCCATGGGTTTCCGAGCCTATAACACTTTACTGGAGTAGAAAGTCTCATCTTTCTCCCATTGAGGGGTAGTCTCAAAGTGCTGACTTTGTGGTGAGCAAACCAAAAGGTGACCACCACTCCTGTTTGCAATTGCCCACAGCTTCGACAGAATTAACAATCAGTATATAGGGATAGGGCGTGAGAAGCATTGGCCAACTGTGGGGCACCGGCCCCCACAAGCAAATGGGTCCAAGTGGTGGTTGTGTAATTGAGGAGTAAAATTAAAGAGAACAGACAAGATAAAGCATGCACGCACTCACCTCCGGACAGCCATGGTCTCAGCAGCCGGATCCATGCAGAAAGAGAGAATAGATTTCCAACCAAGACATGCAACCCCCCCTAATTTTACAGGCTACCACATGCGAAACAGGAAGAAGTTGTACAATAGGCATCCATGCAACAGGAAGGAGATGAGCTAGGGGTATACAAGCAACAGGAAGGGGAGGCACTAGGGGTGTGCCTGTGACAGGAAGGCATACACATCACAAGATGGGCGACTCTACAGTCAAGATGGCAGCCCAGCCTTGGTCCTTCCTGAGCTGGCTTGCCTTAGTCTTGGGGCTCTCCTTCAGGGGAACAATCCATTATCCTTATCAGAAGAGAATGAGCCCTACTTAGGGTGGGACAGACGATGGGGTCTGATTGCTCTAAATGGGTGACAACCCTCAGGGAGATAACCTTTAGGCAGTTGATTTCCAAGTGTGAAGTCATTGACCATCTGTTAGCAGGCAGAACCTTAGGCTTGGTATATATTATTGGGGGAGACAACCTGGGCAATAACTTCTCTGTTTCCCAAAGCCAACCATAATTCAATCTAATCATATAATAAGGTCTTGTGTCTGGAATACAGTATTGACAATAATCATATTTATCATTAATATTACTAGTAATAATTTTAAATGTTAGTGCTGTTATTAATAATTATGTGGTTAGGGGCCATTATCTTCCTTCCAACTCATATTGACCCCCTGTACAGTAGAACCAAGTACTGCCCGGTCCTGCGCCATCCTCACAATTGTTCCTGTGTTGAAACCCTTTGTTGGGGCCACAGGGTCAGGCCATCTGCTTGCGGGCCTTCCTCTTTTTCACTGCCCCTCTCTTTTACCAAGTACGATGTTCTTTTCCAGGGACTGGTCTCTCCTGGTCACATGCCCAAAGTACATGGAAAGAAGCTTCACCATCCTTGCCTCTCAGGAACATTCCGCCTGTTTCTTCAGTGTTTGCTCCTTGGGTGTTTTCAATCGTCTTTGCTAGCATCGTAATTCAAGTGCATCCATTCTTCTTTAATCTTCTTTAGTCTTCCTTATTCAATGTCCAACTCTCAGGGGCATACCAATAGGGCACATCATGATACACAGAGAAAAGCGTGAAGCTGTCGAGGATTTCATCTTACCAGGGTCCACCATCAATGCTCAAGGAAGCAACAGTCAAGCGATAGCGAGGCATTCCATTGGGCAAATCTGCCGCACAAGACGTCTTTAGAGTACTGAAAAGCAAAGATGTTACTTTGAGGACTAAGGTGCCCCCGACCCAAGCTATGGTATTTTCAATAGCCTCATTTGTATGTGAAAGTTGGACATTGAATAAGGAAGACTAAGAATTAATAATTAAACATTAATATTAATAAATAAATCTTCCAGTCTCCACCAGTGTTTCCCACTGGCCAGACCCTGGGAAACAGACCTTTTAGATTCTCAGGTGGAAAATACCTCGGTTCTTGGTTTTGCACGAGAAAGAATTCATGCAGAAGCCTGGGTTGTGATCCAAGTGGGTTTTTATAAAAGGCAGGAAAAGTTTCAGGCGTTACCGTCACTGAACACAGGCACCACCATCACTGAACACAGGCGCCCTCAGGGCACTGCACACCCACGTGGTGGCCTGAGGCCAGAGAGAGGGACTGCTTCACGGATGGCAGAGGAGCAGCTGGGAAAGGAGGCAGTGGCCTGCAAGTTCCAGCCCTTAAGGCCTTCAGCCAGGAGACATGATCGACAGTACTGGTTGACCTCATTGACTCAATTAAGCCCACCTGGCCTAGTTCGGGCCCATCTGCCTCAGGACCTGAATTGGCGCATACCCAGTAGATAACCCTGGCCCCTGTTCGGCTACCTGAGAGCCCTCCGGGGCAGGCCCCACCATACAGCTTAGAATAGAGAAGGGGCAGACCGGGCAAGCAGGCCCTGGGTTAACAATGGATGCGGTGAATGTCGTTTGCATCGGGAGAGGCCGGGCACTTGTGCAGCCAGGTGGTAAAAGCTGAGTCTGTGGTTGGGCTGACCACGCTGACACAGGACGGCTGTGAAAGAAGGGGACCCGTCCACTTCCAGCCCATCCCTTCCTCCCTCGGATTCCTGCTGCAAGTAAGTAGGAAATGGTCCACTCAGACCCCAGACTCATTCCCAGGAGACCCTCCCCCTGCCCCCACCCCCATCTCTCAGATCTTCTGCCCCTGATGCCCCGCAGTAACCGCTCCTGGGGCCCAAGGCTGGGCCAGGGGCGACATGCCTCTCTGTCACCACTCTCACGGTGCCTCCGGTGTCTGCAGCCCCGGAGTTATTTTTATATCTCATTTCCTCACATTATGGCAATTTACATACTTCAGCAGAGCCCATCCGTGTCCCCACCAGCCACCAGGAACAATACCACCTCACGGGGAGCTCCGCCGAAGCCCCAGCCCAGAGGGGGCTTCGGAAATCCGCCGCTGAAACCTGCCGAGTGGGAGCCTTGTGAGCGCCACTTGACAAGAAGTGGACGTGATGAGGACCGCCCGCGCCGTAATTCCTGCGGGATTGCACATTGAAGACTGCATTCAGCGCACGCAGCCCATCAACGCGGCCATTGTTGCGATGAATACTGCAGGGATTGCCGAGTGAATGGCTGCTTCATTGCCAAGTGCTTCCGATTCCCCGGCTCCCGCCATCTGTGTCTTCCGGAAGACACAGAAGCAAAGGTCCGGACACCGGGCTGGTTCCAGGCTCCTCGGAAAGGCGGATCCCCAAGCAGGGGGAGTCCCGAGCAAAGGAATGGGCAAACACAGGGGAAGGGGGAGGGGGGGAGGGGAGGGCGGAGCCTACAAGAAAACCCCCAGTGGCCCCTTACAGAGACACGACAACAAAAGCAGGGTGTGGCATTACCGATAAAGTTATGAAACCGAACACACTCCTTTCGCTGTAACTGTTTACGGGAGTGGAAAGCCCAGTCTTTCTCCTGACGAGCTGCTGCTGGCTTCAAAGTTCTGATCATATCTATCGATTGCAACCCAAGGAGTAACCACCATACCACCAGGGCTCAGGTACACAGACACATGTAGCTACACATCCAGACACACACCTCACACCTGCACACCGATATACATATAGACCCTCATCCTTATACAGACACACACACACAGATGCATATATACCCACAGACAGGTCACACCTCACCATGCTGACCACCCCAGGCACCCACAGAGTCACTGCAGTTCCGCTCACCCACATGCACACACACAACTGAAAATGTAATGCAACCAGAGGGAAGATGAGGAACCAACACACTGTCTCACTATCAGAATGAACCCACTGTTCGTTCTGAAAACATGGATGTCTTCTGGTTCCCTTCCTTGACCAAAGGTCAAGTGGCAGCAATTCTCTCAACCCGACTGAAATGAGGCTTGAGATGCGCGCCCTGGAAGGGTCTGCATGTGGCATCTGGTTCATTGACCTCCAGTTCTTAGAACTTGAGCCAATGTCTACCATATTGCCTACTGACCCCAGGAGCCATCAGCAGCCTGCCACCTGACCTGCTATCCACCCAGGTAACCTTGTCTTCATTTGCCCCTCCAATCACAAGCCTAGCCTACTGGCCTTGGATTCCTCCACCTTAGCAGCCACCAGCCTGCAGTCGTCCTGCCCTGCTCAGGTCCATCAGCCACCAAAGGCAAGCAAGTCAGGAGAAGCCTCCAGTTTAACATATGACTCATGGCCTTGCAACCTGACTGGATACAGTCCCTCTTCTACAACCGTGTGAGCCATTTTCTCCATAGACAGTTCTCTCTACGGATATAGAAGTAACACCAGTTTTGCTTCTCTAGAGAACACAGCCTAAGAGACCACCATCCCCCACTCCACCCCCAACCCTGGGTGCCTTTGAAGACTCTGCATCTTGGGACTGAGTCTGGCAGGGTCAGACACTTGGACTCTTGCTCCAAGAAAAACCGAGGGGGGGATATCATCTGTACAGACAGACAGCTCGGTGGGATCCCCTGCAGAGTCAGGCTTCCATCCCTGCAAATTATTTTTTTACTAATCAATATGTTTAATAAATAATATTCCAGTTGATTTCATTACCGGCAATACACAAATCAATAGAAGGTTATTGCATGATAACTTCCCATTGATATTGTAATCCTCCTGATTTAATAAATGTTGCTTTTCTGAGGATTGCTGTTTGCATTAGGAATTGAAGGAACGAGGACCAGAAAATAAATAAATAAATAGCCATTCCAGCGCAAAACGGAGGCTTCAGCTGCAAACAGAGTGCAACTGGGGCTTCTTCAACTGCTGCCCACAGCGCTGTGAGCAACAGCCAGCCTCACGACCTACCTTAACTCCACTGCCGGCTGCACTTTTCATCCATTGCCAGTTGCCCTTGTCCATTTGAAGTGGTTTTTAAATTTCCCAGTTGAAGCATACACACTGTTAGTGGATACATTTGGAAAGAATCCGCTCATGGCTTTTGTACACCTCTAAAGGGAAGACCTGTGAAAGAGTCAAGGAGCAAGTCAGTTGGGGGTTGGGTTCTGGGGAGAATCCAAAGCACCTCATGCTCAGATTTCACTTGACACACTGACCCAGGTGTGCCTCGCTGAACGTCCATGCCCAGTATCTCTTCCTGCAAAGTTCCAACCCACCTATGTCAGTGGCCTCAAAAGATTGTTTTTTGTTTTTTTCTTTAAAGGAAAGCAACTCTATTATTGTTTACTATTTCCTCTGTTCTGGGGTAAAGGGGGGGCGGGCTGGACAAGAACTCCCAAACTCACTCCCCTCAAGCCGATTCCTGTTCCTAAAGATAAAAATCAAATATCGTGTATAGACGCCCATTTGTTAAGGCAAATAGGACCAAGAGCAGATGAGGACACATCGTCTGGATGAAGGTGACCAGCAGCAAGCAGCCTGAATGGTGCCTGGGCCAGTGTCACAGCCATTCTGCCGCTTCCATAGGACAAGAACAAAGAAAGCTCTCACAAAGCCATCATTGAAGGCAGGGTGGTGCATCACAGTTGTGAGCGAGGCGACAGAAGCGAGAAAGGGACCTGGGTCTGGATGAGTGCCCATTCCAGATCAGAACACTGACGAGATGGTTCAAGGCCGTCTGACCACCTTGGTCTGGGTATGACTCAGGACCATGTGGCCTAAGTGCTCCGATCTCCATCCAGGGCACACCCAGGTAAGTTCCTGAAGGGCAGACAGCCCTTCCCCCAGCTGGTCAGGGAAGCTGCAGCATGCTCACCATTCCATTCCTGAAGTCAAAGCCTTTTTCACCTTTCAGGTAAATGGTCAGAAAGAGATGCCACTGAGTGGCCTGAAACTCCTAGTGTCCCTACAGGACAGGGCCGAACTGCCCCTATGGGTCTCCAAGACAGTAACTCTTTATGGGAGTTAAAAACAAAAACCAAAAAAACCCTCACCTTTCTCCTGGGGAACTGCCGATGGCTATGAACTGCTTACCTTGGGATTAGCAATCCAGTGTGTATACACTAAGCCACCAGGGCTTTGATTTCTAATAAACACTAGATTTTGGATACCACTCTTGGGACATTATTCTAAATCATCTCCTCCTCTGTTTTCTTGGGCAATCTCTTAATCTTCGTGGCAGAAAGTTCAAAGGGAAGAAATGGAAAGAAACTAAAATATTCCCCAGAAAGTAAAAAGGAGGAAAGAATCTATTGAGCAGCATTTTGAAACTATGAAACCTTGCTTTTTAACATCACCATTTTGTGGTTCAATTCACTGTCACCATTTATTGACTCCCTACTAAGGACTTGGGTCTTTACAGGTGTTTCTCAAATCCTCTACCAGATTACGATTGGTTCTCCGCATTTCTCAGATGAGGACAATGAGACCCCAAAATGTTACCCTGCTCCAGGCCACACATCCATGAGGAGGTGGTGCAAGAATCAATCCTGTAGCGGTGTGCCCTTGTGTCGATTACAACCCATGCATCCCTACAAGGCAGAGGAGAGCTGCCCCGTGATGGTTAAGCTGTAAACCTCTTCAGAAGTAGACTGCCACCGCTCTCTCTGGTGGGCTCAAACCATCAACCCTTCAGTTAGCAGCCAAGTATTTAACCACTGTGCCACCAGGGTTTCTTAGAATCAAACCCAAACGAAACCCATGACCATCCAGGTGGTTCTGACTCACAGTGGTGGTTCTGACTGTAGAGGACAGAGTAGAATGGCCCAGTAAGGTTTCCAAGACTCATCTTCACGGAAGCAACTGTTGGCCACAAAATGACAGATGAGTTGCAAGTACTGCTCTTTGACAGCAGATCAGTGCCGTAGAGTATAGGGTAGAGTGCCAGTGTCGTTGCTGTTGTTAGTTGGGTTCTGACTGATAGCGACCCAGTGAGTACAACAGAAGGAAACACTGGCTGCTGCCGCGCCGTCCTCGCAACCACTGTTCTGTCTGAGCCCAGTGTTGCAGCCCCTGCGTCACTCTACCTTCTCGAGGGCCTTCCTCCTTTTCCCTGAGCCTCTTCTTCACCACGCATGATGACTCTCTCCAGGGACTGCTCTGTCTCATGACAGGAGTTAGCAGCCTAGAGAACTGCCTCAGTAGGGTTTCCAAGGTCATCTTTGTGAAAGCAGATGACCTGTTTCCCCCCAAGGGGTGGCTAGTATGTTATAATCACCAACTGTTCCAATGACAGCTAAGTGCTTACCCGCTGCACCAGCAGGGATTCTCCTGGATGACAGCCGAAAAGAACTATGCCCATCGAGTTGATTCCTACTCAGAGTAAACCTATAGTATGAGGAAGAACTGTTCAATTCTACAGTAGCTGCCTGCTATATTCTTCTCCTGGTGAGGGTGAAGCAGCAACCTTTTGGTAAGCAACCAACTGCTTAACTACTGTGCTATCAGAACTTCCTCCTGCTATGATCAAACTCACTGCCATCAAGTTGATTTCGACTCATAGGGATCCCATAGGACAGGGTAGAACTGCCTCTGTGGGTTCTAGAACTCTTTACCAGAGTTTCTAACTCTTAATCTTTTAATAGTTAGATCATGCTTTTGGCTACTAATCAAGAGGCTGGAATTTGAGTGCACTCAGCGGTGTCGCTGAAGAAAGGGCTGGTGAAAGATCAGCCTTGAGAATCCCATGGAGGTTGGACACACATAGAGTTGTCATGAGTCAGATTCAACTCAATGGCAACTGCTCTTTGTAAATGTTTGGCAGGAAAAATACTTTCTTATCTCACACACCCAAAGTGGGAGCTACACCCCAGTTTTCTACCTCTGCTCTCCTGGTCCCTGGCTAAGGGTTCTCTCCTGTATCCTAGAATAGGTTTCCAGAAAGTGGGGAGGATGCTAAGACAAAGGGCTCCTTTCACCTTCCTCCCAAGTCATGAATCAGGGTGAACTTGAACATGTAGATAAGAACTGGCTCTTCTACAAGTTCTTCAACCATAGGCATGATGCCGATGTCCTCCAAACTGGGACTCCAGAGGCATGACAAACTGCCCCAGGGCAACCTGCATCGGGTAGTGCTTCCCCAGGGTTGCCAGCCCTTGGCATCACCCAGTCCACAGGACGGCACCAAGAATGAGCAAGGCTCGTGAGCCCTGGAAGAGCTTTGAGCGTCAGCAGGGGGCGCTACTGCTGGACTGCCCTCCCTACACACACAAACACACACACACACAATTAGCATTATTATTGCCCTTTAAATATGCCAGCATCTGAGATTGGCTGCAGCCGCCAGTGTAGTTGGCATGGATTGTGTTAAGCCCACGCCTTCTTCCCCAGCGAGAGGCATCGTCAGCACAACGGTCAAAGGAAGTGGAAAAGAAGGGTTCGATTTCTCGCTGGTCCTTTATGGCTTGCACAAGGAGCCCTGGTGGCGTGACGGGTTAGGTGCCGCGCTGCTCTGCCAGAGAAAGATGAGGCTGTGTCCCTGGAAAGATTGACAGTCTCACACTGCACTGCCACAGAGTTGATTTTACAACTCAGAACAACCCTATAGGACAGGGTAGAACTGCTCAGAAAGCTTCATCTTCCTCCCTCAGAGCAAGTGGTGGTTTCAAACCACTTACCTTGCGGTTAGCAGCCCAATCAAGGGGTAGCTCCCTGGGCTACCTAGGCGCCTGTATGAGAGTCATGATCAGTTGGCAGGGACTCAAAGGCAGTGCGTTTGATTTTGAGTTTTAAAGCTCACAAATGTAGCTCTCTTAGTACTGGCCAGTAATCACTGTGCTGCTAACCATAAGGTTGGTGGTTCAAGCCCACTAGTCGTTCCATGGGAGAAAGAGGAGGCTGTCTCTTTTGGTAAAGATTTGCAGCCTCAAAAACTCTATGTAGGGTTGCCATGGGTCAGAATTGGCAATGCTGCCCCAGTGGGCCTTAAAGCAATGCTTCGACAGTGGGCCAGAAGCCACCTGTATCAGAACCACCTGGGAACTTGTATAAATGCTGATTCCCGGCTCCCAAGGAAACCCTACTGCACCCCATCTCTGGACCAGGACTAAGAGCAGGTGCATGTCTCTAACAAGTCCCCCAGTGGTTCTAAAGTGTGCTGTGAGACCATCCCACCAGGAAATCCAGGCAGCAGATGGCTATGTCTTGCTTTGTTGTCCAGGTATCCAGCCACAGGACTCTGGGTTTGAGATGCCCCTGCAGGAGATGACTGCCTGCCCCTATAAAATGAGATCCTGGGCAGCCCCAGCCTGGCCATCATGAAGACCAGCCCCCTTCCCTAGTGGGTGAGCCAGAGGGGTTTAACTGTGAGCAGAGGCGGCTGGGCCTGGGCCCTGGAGTGGGCAGGTTCTTGGCTGTGGCATCTGCCAGGAGGAGCGGGTAATGGGCCTGATTTATGACACTCAGCATGGGACCTGGCTGCTGAGCTCAATCACTGTGGCTCCCCACCGTGGGGTTCATGCGCTGTAACGGGCCTGGAAATTGGAGAGGAATTTACCTCCTGCTGCCGAACATTACATAACAATCAAGAGAAACAAGCAAAGGCAGGAGGGGGCCTCCTCCTCCTGCCTCTGCTAGCACCGCTGCCCAGAGCCGCAAAGGATGAAGGCTGGGAGTGTCTGCTGGACTTCTCAGGCCCTGGGCAGCCAAGGGAGTGGGGTCAGGGTGCCCAGCCGCTTTTAAGAGAGACAGAAAGCTGGGCTCAGAATGGTAGACAGCTGCTATCGAAACCCACAGTGGCAGACCTGGTGCGGCCAGGTACGGAAAGTGACCTGTGTGACTGTGTACAACTGCCCCACTGGGTTGTCTAGGCTGAAATCTTTACAGAAGCAGGTCACCATGTCTCTTCTCCTGCAGAGCAGCTGGCTGGGTTCAAACCATCAACCTGTAGTTTAGCAGCCAAACGCTTAACCATTGCCCCACCGGGCTCCTTTCAGCAGGCCTGCCAGCTCCAATTCTAACTGCCCCATAGACCACAGCAAATCACGAGGCCTGGATGGTGTGCAGCTGGGAATCACTCAGAGAAGGCCTGGGGCTGACACCCGCAACCCGGGAGGCCAGAGCAGAGGTGAGGGTAGGCACAGGGATGGTATTTAAGTGGCACCTGGCAGTCATATGGGTCACATGAGGCATAGAGGTGTCCCTCTAGGGACCCTGGGCAGCCACTGAGGGTCTCTCTTGTCTCCATCAATTTGCCCAAAGGACAGAGGGGGCTTTAGGCAGCTGATTAGGACAACTGAGTTGTGTTTCTCTGTTCACTAAAGTGAGCCCGCGAGGAGGCCAGGTTGGCAATGCTGGAGGTGCTGACTCACCATCCCGTGTGCATCAGAAGGGCCATTCGGTCTAGATGGTTGATCCTACGAGGCACTTGTCCGTCAGTAATGCAACTTAGGAAGATAGGATTCCAAGAACCCATCTCGACTGCTGGCTTCACCACCAACAAAATGTTCTGGCTGAGCAATCCACCATCTCTTTTCCAATAAAGAGCATTATCTGCCAGGGAAACCAGATTGAAGTCCAATGTCTCAAATGCCCAAATTATGGCCTTAGGGTCCTGCCAGCTCTGAAGATCTGTCTACTTACAGACTCCAGGGCGGCAGGCCCCGGCCCCGACCCTGGCAGGGAGCTGCAGCTGATGAAAGAACCAGTGTTCCCTTGAGATTTTTGTTAGCCCCCCCACCCCCCCCCAGCACTGCCTCATCCTAGACCAGTGGTTCTCAACCTGTGGGTCACGACCCCTTTGGGGGTTGACCGACCCTTTCCAGGAGTCACCCGATTCATAACAGGTTAGAAAAATGACAGTGATGAAGTAGCAACAAAAATAATGTTATGGTTGGGAGGTCACCACAACATGAGAACGGCATGAAAGGGTCATGACATTAGGAAGGTTGAGAACCACTGTTCTAGACACTCCCAGTCCGCCGTGCTGGTGGCTCCTAAATGGGCTCCCCATCTGACTATGGATTCTCTGAAGAAGGTATCTCTTTACCTTTACAGTTGAAATGTGCGGTCCGTTTATCTAATTCCATGCATTCCACTGAAAGTAAATACCCACTGAGAGTAAATCAGAAAGCATGTCCTTGGACACAGAGATAAGCAGGCCATGGTCTCTGCCCTGCTGGAGCTCCAAGCTTAGTGAACACAGATGCCACATGGGAACAGTTAGCATGAAGGTGTTGATCACTGGCCAGGTGCTAGACTAAACGCTTTGTGTGCATCACCTCCTGTGATTTTCACAATCATTGAGGCGAATACCACCCCCCATTCTGATTTGAACAATGGATATCAGAGAGGTTAGAGATTAGAGGTCACAGCTTCTTAGGTGGGGAGCCGGGATTTGAACTCAAGTCTGTCTAACCCCAGAGCCCACACAGTCACGGCCATCCACTGCCTTGACCAAGGAGATGCAAAGCGGCAATGATGTCAAAGGAACCATCGTTGACCTGGGATCAAGTTCCAGTCAGAATCTTCTTAGCACAGCAGGAAAAGAGCCCAAGCAAGAACAAGATCAGCAGCAACAACTGCATCAAAATCTCAAACATCCACTTGTCAAAGGCGCATATTAAAATGTAAAAGGTAAATGAGAAACAGTTATATTTTTTAAAAACTCACAACACGCATACAAGATTAAAAGTTCTTATAAATCCCTAAGAAAAAGATGAATTCTCCAGTCGAACCATGGACAAATGAGAAAAAGAGAGAGCCCATTTTCAAAATAGAAGAAATAAAAATGGCCATTAGGTTCATCTAAAATTAACATACAATTATTAGCAATCAGACAAGCAAAAAAGCAAGTCATGTCAGAAACAGTTGCAGACCCTGTTTTTTATTATGGTACTGGCAAAGGTGAGAAGTTAGTCAAAATGATGCAAATGTTGACGGGGTGCTAAACATGAACACTGTCACACACTGCCAGTGTCCAGTGAGCATTTGACAGTGTGAATCAGGAGCCTTCCAAAAGACTGGCTCCTTTAACCCGATAGCCTTACCTCTAAAAGAGATCTACTGTGTGGGAAGACAGTCCTTTGAATCAATGCCCCCCAGTTGGTGGACAGTTGGTCAATGTTGGCATAGCCTGGGTGCAAGATTACAAATCATCACTAAGCAATGTATTTTTGAGGACTACTTAGTAACATGGGGGAAATACTCATGATCCGTCTATTTGTTTTCCTTGAAAGGAATATAGGCGAGCTGTGTTAACTACTTTCAAAGGCTGTAATGGTGGTATTAAAGTTTGCTGGTTTTTCTTCAGAATACTTCTCTATTTTTTAGATGGCCTGCAACAGATCTGCTTGTCTTTGCTAATAGCCCGACAGATGAATGTCCTTTATCTTGTAAATAAGCACGCACAAAAGTCAGCTCTCCATTCTCTTGGCTAAGCAAGCAAACAAACGAGTTTCCCTCCCGCCCCCCAGTGCTAACCTTCTTGTTGAATTCATCTCTATCTTGGTCATTTCTATCATTTTCATTTCTCCATTTCAGGTCCCTGCAGTGTAGACTGGGTCTAGCCTGTAGCAAACCTAAAATAAATAAATAAAGCCCACTGCCAATGAGTCCGTTCTGACCCCTAGCACGCAAGGGTTTCCAGCACTGGACACCTTTATGGGAACAAATATTCTTACCTTTCTCCCAGAGTGCTGCTGAACCCAAAGTGCTGACTTTGTAGCTAGCAGCCCAATGCTTACCTGACAACACCCCCAGACAATACCCACATTAAAAAAGAAAGAACACACGGTCACCAGGTCAATGCTGACTCACAGAACACTCTATGGGGTTTCTGGGGCTTCGTAAATCTTTACAGGAGCGGACAGCTTCCTTTTACTCCCTAGGAGCGGCTGATGGGTTTGAACTCTCAAGCTTGAGCATCTAGTGCTTACAGGACAGCACCGACAGCAGCAGCCTCTAAATAATGTTCTTACTTCCAGCCTCTCGTACCCCCCTCAGTCCTCCTCAAATCCACTTTATATCCTGCTGCCAAATTAACAATGCAGACCCAGGGCCTTGGATCCAGTCCTGCTCAGGGTGACCCTGCCAGCCAGAGGCGATCTGCCCCACCCCTCCTGTTTCCAAGGCGACCGAAGGCCACCTCTCTGGTCCTGTGGGCTGTTGGAAGCACCCATTTCTCAGTTTGCAGCCCAGCATTTACAGCGTCTGTGCCACCAGGGCCGCTCCGCTAAATCATGACCCCGCATTTTCACAATAACTTTGGATTGGATTACTTTGTTCCCGGATCTAATTTTCCCTTCCACCTTTCTCTGCCATCCACCACTCCCCCAAAATGTCTCCTCCTCCGAGCTTTTCACGTGGCCTTAGCACACAGTAGGTGCCGAATCGACACCCGTGGGTGGTTGAAGGTGTTGTCAGGCTTAGAGACAAGCCGGCACTCTGTGACCCTACCCTCGCATCGCCCCTCTCTTAGACTAGAACTTCGCGATTCTCTCTTCCTTAAAGCATAGAGAAGGGGCTATGACCTGAAAAAAAGAAAGAAAAAAAATCAATGACTCTCCGCTAATAAAGGTTCTTATGCGGTAAATGTGCTCTTGGGAAGCTAGATTCTGCCCTTCTCCACGGCTTTGGCCTGATGCCCTGGAGTGATTTACTCTGCGGTAACATGATGGAGGCTCCACCATGGAAGGGAATTAAATAAAAATGCAATAAAAGAGGACAAAATCAATCTGCTTACAGTTTTGTTTAATAAAAATTCATGAAGGATGGGCAGGCAGGCCCATAAGCAATGTACCAGCTCTGCCAGAGGCTGGCTGGAGAAGTTCACTCAAGCCCCAGGCACGGGGCGGGGGGCCAAGTCGACAAGGGCTGAGTGTGCCCCCACCCTGCCAACGCTGCACGCTGGGTCTTGTGGCCAGGCAAGGGGGCAGGCATGGCTTCCTCAAGGAGGCGCAAACCAGCTAAGGTCATGGCGGAAGGATTCTCTAAAGTCCAAGGCAGGCACGGGGCCTTTGTCAGTGGACTCATCTCCCTAGATCAACCAAGAAGTTCCAAGTGCTTTGGGCCGAAAGAACCTGAACTGAGGCCTGAACTGATGTTCTCAGGGTCAGAGAGAAAGGAAAACAAACACGGATATTGCCTACGGGATATTTCCCTAAAACGCGTGAAGGTTTCACCTCTCTGGGTGGAAGTACCAAAATTCCAAAGATCTCTAACAGAGGCAGCGTAATATGGACCACAAGCCACAGATCTGGCCACCATTTGTTTTCTTGCTGTTGTTGTTAATAAAGTTTTATTGGAAGGCAGCCATGTTGATGTTTTTACAAGTTGTCTATGGTTGATTGACCCTGCAATACAACAACAGAGGTGAGTCAATGTGATAGATGCTCACAAAGCCTAAAGTTTCACTACCTGACCCTTTACAGAAAAAAAGTTTGCCGATTCCTGATCTTTCTTTTTTCCTTTTTTAAAAAAAATCATTTTATTAGGGGCTCAGACAACTCTTATCACAATCCATACATACATCAATTGTGTAAAGCACATTTGTACATTCATTGCCCTCATCATTCGCAAACATTTGCTCTCCACTTAAGCCCCCGGCATCAGGTCCTCATTTTTCCCCTCCCTCCCTGCTTCCTTCTCCTTCATGAGCCCTTGATAATTTAGAAATTATTTTGTCACATCTTGCCCTGTCCGACGTCTCCCTTCACCCCCTTCTCTGCTGTCCGTCCCCCAGGGAGGAGGTCACATGTAGATCCTTGTAATCAGTTCCCCCTATATGCCCTAAGAATTCTTACTCACCTCCCATGCCAACTCGTTGTGTGAATATGCAAAGAAAACTTCATAAGTTCTCATATGCGCGACCTGATGCTGGAACATCAGGGGCAGCCAAGAGAAGGTTTCACGGGGTTGAATCGGTTTCCTATTGTTGCATAGCAAATCACCACATATTCAGTGGCTTAAAACAACACCCATTTATTATTCCACGGTTGTGTAGACCAAAAGACTCGACTGGGTTCTCTGCTCAGGGTCTCACAAGACAGAAACCAAGGTGTCAGCCTCCTTGAGCTCTTCTCTGGAGGCTTTGTTTCCAAGCTCACTCGGATCATTGGCAAAATCTAGTTCCTGACACTGGAGGCACTGATTCCCTGCTGACTGCTAGCAGGGGCTTCTCGCTGCTGCTCTAGGCTGCCTGCACTTCCTCTCCCATGGTCCTCTCTGTCTTCATGCAAATCACAGTGCCTGGAGCTCTCCTTGGGTCTCTCTGGCTTCCTCTTCTGCCAAAGAATGTTCTCAGCTTTTAAGGTCTCATGTAAATACACTTATCCTTCATGGATATTCCAGGTGGATCTCTCCATTTTGAGGTCAACTTGCCATATAATATAGCAAGATCATGAGAGTGACATCTCATAATATTCTGAGGACTGAGACAGGACTTTTTTGGGGGACCATTTAGGAATTCTTTCTACCACAGATATTGAGAAGTTCATTAAGTAGAACAGATTTCCAAACTTCAGTCAATGAGAAAAGCAAGTGTATTGATTCTCATATAACTATTCCAGGTAGACATTCCAGATCAGCCAAACTCTGCTCCATGTAGTCATTCAGGAAACAGAGCTGATGTAGCCTTGTCAACGTCTACATGCAGCTTCCAAGATCACCGTAGCTGTAGCCATCCAGATCATTCCCAGGGGCAAGGTCACAGAGGAGTAAATGTTAGGGATTTTGTGGGCAAAGCTGGAGATGGCTCCTATCAGCTGTGCTCATATGCCATCAGAAATAAATTACCACAGCAGCACACCTGACACCATGCACCCAGCACCTCCATCACAATAGAGGAAAGAACATAGGCGTTGATGCTTAGACAATCTCCTTTCCAGATAAGGATGAAGGTCCAGTCGATAGCTATGCATTGACATCAGAGTTCAGCTTTTGCCACTGAGACCACGTTCTGTCCTCATTTATAAATATATTTGTTGCATTTATGAGCATCTAACTTGGTCTGGCTTAAAAAGTTGAGAGGAGATAATGTACCTAAACAAGATCCAAAAGTAAATAAATCATAGATACTAGCAGGGAGAAATGGGGGTGATGCTACAGGAGTTACGAAAAAGAGATTTCTATTGAGTAAAATCAGGGAAATTATATTCACAATCTTCACTCACTCACCTAAGCATGCGGTGCATTAATTTTACCCAGGTCTGACTGGCTCCACAGCCTACACCCTACGTGTATCAGAAACTCCCTGAAGGAAAGGATGCAGGAAGAGGTTGGTATTTGCATGAAGTATTAGTAAGCAGCAGAGTGGCTGGGCAAGAGAAACCCGAATTTGACCAGAGGTATTGGGTGAGTGGGAAAAAGAACTATCAAAGGGCGTTAGCTCGTGGGGCAGATGTTTGAGGTGGGAGGGCCCAGACCAGTGCAGAGGTGGATTCAAATAATTTAACAACTAGTCTGTTGCACTAATGACCATACTAAGTGTAAAGGAGGATATACCGAAAGGTAGCTTATTATTTCACACAGTTAATTCTTAGCGAAGAACAATAAAAGAGATACACAAAACTAGATGATGCTATAAGAAAAGATTTCAAAGTATTACGTAATGAAAAATAATAAATAACACCCATAACAAAAATATAAAACTGTTATTTTAGATACTTCTTTATTGCTTCTTGATTTGCAACCTCGTTTGCAATATTCTGAGCAACATCGTCTGCTGAGTGATTGATCCCTACCCACCTTTTCACCGTCGCCATAGCATCCCGCTCCTTTAGACTGGGAAGGCCCATTAGACAGAGTCGTTGTGCTCGATAGACTAGAAACAGGCGGCTTCTTTGAACCTAATGTGCTCACCTTTGCAAACCCACTTTCTGCGCCTGCTGAGCCCGCAGCAATTGTTCTAATACTATTTTTAGCTCTTTGAACACTTTTAGGAATTACATCATTCCTCATACTATCTCGTGGGAATCTGGGGCATAACACAGTGATGAACGTGTCATTAAACGTTCGTGTCATCTACGACGTATCATCCTCTGATGGTCTGGCACTTTCTCTCTTTACATCATATGGTTGCTTACTGCAGTAACAAATGCCAGGGAATAAAAAGGTCATATTTCCTCAAAAGTATAACAGGTTTTATGACATGAATAAGTAAATGCTACAAGGATAGTCCCATCTGATTTTTTACACCTATGGGCAGAATGAATATTACTCTGGATGCTTAGCATATACCATTGCACAGATAAATGTTATAAAAGAGTACGGAGTGTCAACTTGTGATTTCCACATGGGCTGGCTGCCCGGCTGCCCCACCCGAGAGAGAATCCTGATCACAGCTGTCATGTTAACAACTGGTTTGCTGAGCTCAACAAAATCTGAACCAGTGGAGGAACTGGAAACACAGGGAATCCAGGACAGATGATCCCTTCAGGACCAGTGCTGAGAGTGGGGATATCGGAAGGGTGGAGCGAAGGTGGGGTAGAAAGGGGGAACCGATTACAAGGATCTACATATAACCCCCTCCCTGGGGCACAGACAACAGAAAAGTGGGTGAAGGGAGACATGATACAGTATAAGACATGACAAAAATAATAATAATTTGTAAATTATCAAGGGTTCATGAGGGAAGGGGTGGTGGGGAGGGAGGAGGAAAATGAGGAGCTGATACCAAGGGCTCAAGTAGAAAGCAAATGTTTTGAAAATGATGATGGTAACAAATGTACAAAAGTACTTGACACAGTGGATAGATGAATGAATTGTGATAAGGGTTGTACAATCCCCCCAATAAAATGATTTTTTTAAAGACAAAAAAAAAGCCTGGACCAGTGGAAATCAGCAGAATCCCACCACTGGCCCAGACCACAGAAGGGCCCAACAGGAGAAGAAAGCAGGTGGTGGAGAAATGCTGGAGTTTGCTAATTTCGGGGAGAGGAAAATATAGAGTCAAGAAAGAAAGAAACCTTGGTGACTTTTAAAATCTCAAGTCTGCATGAAACTTTTTTTTTTTTAAGCAGCAAGCATGAGGCAGGAAGCTAGAGCTGGCCGGAGAAGGAAGAGAACGGACAGAATGTGAGACACACTGGGCTGAGGTCCAGGCAAGCCTCGCTTGATCAGGCTCCGCAGACATTGTGTTCTGAACAAACTGAAAAGTCTGTGGCGTCCTGCATCCGACAAGGCTGTAAGCGCCATCTTTCCGCGGCATGAGCTCATGTCACATCTCTCTGTCCTGTTTTCGTAATTCTCACAACATTTCATATGTTTCCATAATGCTCCTGCACACCTAACAGACTCCTGTCTAGTGATGTAAAGACAGCATTTACAGCCATCTAAGGGAGGCATCTACTAAGGTCACACGAAAGCACACCAGCCTGTGTGAGTCAAGAATTGTACATGATATAACCCAGATCCAAAGAAGGGAATGGTGTCAGAGCATAAACACCCCGTTTGCAGAGGCTGTGGATGGCGGTGGAACCCCAAAATCATTTTCAGGGTCCACCCATGGATGAAGCCTCCGGTGAATGCCCTCTGACCACAGTAGAGGGATGTGAATAGTCCTGTTATCAGACAGCACGGTAGAGATGGTTATGGGAGAGAGAGTTAGGCGAAAATGTAATACCTTACTTGATCTCACGTTTGACCCATTTAAAAGTTGTTCCAGTTTACAAAAAGTGAAGGGGATTCTGGGGAATCTGCTCTGAACACAGACCAGGGATGTGATGAGCCTTGGAAAGAAGATTGTGGCAGATGTAATTAGGTTAAAATTAAACCTATCATTTGATGTCCCTTTGGACCCATTTTAAAGTTGTTCTAATTTCTTTTCTTGTTTTTAAAATCATGTTATTGGGGCTCGTACAACTCTTATCACAATCCATACACCCATCCATTGTGTCAAGCACATTTGTACATCCGTTGCCATCATCATTCTCAAAACATTTCCTTTCTGCTTGAGCCCTTGGTATCAGCTCCTCATTTTTCCCCTCCCTCCCCACAAACCTCTCCCTCATGACCCCTTGATAATTTATAAATTATTATTATTTTATCATGTCTTACACTGTCCGAAGTCTCCCTTCACGGCTTTCTTTTCTATTGAAGCTTTTCTCTATTTTATTTTGTTATTGTTGTTAGCTTTTGTGATTCTTTGTTGTTGTTGTTGTTATCTGGTATGCTTTCAGTATGTGACATCCAGAGAGACAATAATTGGATTAATGGGTTCTTGGGGTGATGGCAGGAGAGCTTAGGGGGAAATGGCGAGCTAATAACAAGGAGTACAAGAAAGAAAAAATGCTCCAAAATGGATTGTAGTGATGATTGTACAGGTCTTCTTGATGTGATTGAACTACCGAAGTGTATGATACATGGATTATATCAAAGTACAGCTGTTTTGTTTTGTTTCTTAAGATAGCATCTATGAGAACTGGGAAACCAAAAACAGTGTGTGGCTCATATGATTGCAGGACTCACTGTATCACAGTGGTCTGGGACCCAACCTGCTATAGTTCCTAGGTACGCCTGCCAGGTCAGAACTCACATGTAGATGGCCTCAGGCAACTGATTCTTCTTCTTTTTAAAAATCATTTTATAGGGGTCTCTTACAGCTCTTATCACAATCCATACAAACACCCATTGTGTCAAGTACATTTGTACATTAGTTGCCATCATCCTTCTCAAACATTTTCTTTCCAGAGCCCTTTCTATCATCTCATTCCCCCCTCCCCTCCCTCCTTCATAATTTATTTTAAAATTTTTTCATGTCTTACATTGACCACTGTCTCTCTTCACCCACTTTTCTGCTGTCTGTCCCCCAGGGAGGGGGGTATATGTCGATTATTGTGATTAGTTCCCCCTACCTTCACCTTCCCCTCCTGGTATCCTTACTCCCATTATTGAACCTGAGGGGTTTATCTGTCCTGGATTCCCTGTGTTGCAAGCTCTTATCTGTACCAGTGTACATACTCTGGTCTAGCTGGATTTGTAAGGTAGAATTGGAATCATGATAGTTTGGTGGGGAGGGACATTAAATAACTAGAGGAAAGTTGTATGTTTCATTGGTGCTACACTGCACCTTGACTGGCTCATCTCTTCTTTGTGACCCTTCTGTGAGGGGATGTCCAGTTGAATACAGATGGGTTTTGGGTCTTGACTCTGTACTCCCCTTCATTCACATCAATATAATTTTTTTGTTCTGGGTCTTTGATGTCTGATATCTGATTCCATAAATACCTCATGATCACACAGGCTGGTGTGCTTCTTCCATGCGGGCTTGGTTGCTTCTCAGCTAGATGGCCACTTGTTTATCTTCAAGCCTTTAAGACCCCAGATGCTATATATTTTGATAGCTGGGTACCATCAGTTTCCTTCACCACATTTGCTTATGCACCCATTTTGTCTTTAGTGATTATGTCAGGAAGTTGCGCATCATGGAATGCCAGGTTATTAGAACAAAGTGTTCTTGCATTGAGTGAGTACTTGAGTAGAGGCCCAATGTTCATCTGCCATCTTAATACTTAACATAAATATATGTACATAGATCTATTTTCCTATAATTATATAAAAATATATTTACATATGTGCATGCCTGTATTTAGACCTCTAAAAATGTCTTTTCAGGCAACTGGTTCTGCTGGAAGGTAGTGTCATAGAGGTCTAGGCCCCAAGACATCTCTCATGGATGTGAGAAAAGGACTTGTGGAGCCATGGCACAGAGGGCATCCAAGAGAAGCCAAGGTGAGATCTGAAGAAAAGAAGCTCTCCCCAAGGCACTGTGGAAATGAAGGAGGAGGAGGAGCCCTCAGCACGACACCCAAAGTCACCCAGCCCAGGGGAGAGGGGTGAGGCCTGCTAAATGAGGGAAGCTGTGGGCTTCACAAAGAACATTTGTGGAGAAGGGTAAGGATGGACCATAGGGATCAAACCACATGAAGAAGACCACTAACGAATTAGGGAGCAAATATGAGAATCACAGGTTTGTCTGGCTTAGAAGGCACAGACTTCTACTTTCATGACAGTTCAAGATCCATCCACCACCCCGCCTGGGAAACACTTCCTTTTCCATCTCTTAACATCAACCACAGTGTGAGTGCTGACTCATCACAGTGAGGCCAGACCGACTTGGAACTGGGGTTTCAATGCAACTTCAGGTAGGGGAAATAGAGGGTTGGTGTATCCTCTGTATGAGCGTGGCAGAAACAAGGGGGTGTCTCTGAGGGCACAGAGGTGAGGGCAAGGACGGAGACCCCTGGTCTAGCTGCTCCCCTCTCCCCAACCTCCCTGCCCCCACCCCCAATTCTTCCTCCGGTGCTAACTTTGCAGGGACACTGGTGCGTTTTAATGACCTCTATCTCTGGTAGGGGCAAAAAGTCAGCATGCTGGGTGTCCCACCTAATGCTGGAGATCCTAGTCCATGCGGAGTCACCTCAGAGGAAGCCTGGCAAGCTGCTTCCCAAAAATCAGTCACTGCGAACCCACTGGAGCACAATTCTACTCTGGCATCCAGGAGATACCGTGAGCCAAGATCAACTCCAAAGGGACTGCTTTTCATGCGGGCTATGCATGTTTGTATGCCCACATGCACTCTCCCACGTGGGGCGCTTGCGTATCCTGGGGAATGAAAGGTGGGGACTGCTGTTTGGGATTAAAAGCTGGTTGGCAGCCCCTGGGTGACCTGCCACAGACTGCTCCAGTGAGGGTATCCCTGAAGCTGAACTCAACTCGGGCCTCCTTTCTCTCTCTCTCTCTCTCTCTCTCTCTCTCTCTCTCTCTCTCTCTCTCTCTCTCTCTCTCTCTCTCTCTCTCTCTCCTTGGCCCAGGATGAGTGGTGGCAGTTGGTGGAGTGGAGGAGAGTTCAAAGAGAGGAAGAGGGCTGGTCGTGCTACAAGAAACCCCTGGCTTGGGGTACAAAAAGGGCCTTGAAGAAGAAAACGCAGGCAATTCCTTACCACCAGAGAGGGAGGGGCTGACAGGCTCACGAAAGAGAGGAACGTAGAAGAGATGGGCCTTAGAGCCTTCAATAATCACCAGGTGGGGTTGCAGGTGGCCAGCTGGAGACAAGCCCTAGGGAGACTTCCAGAGTGAGGGGAGATATCTGGGCCCCTCGGAGCAGGGGACAGAGCAGAGAGTGGGCCTCCAGGGTGGGGAAGGTGCTGCCGGCAGCTGTGTCAGGAAACAGGGATGAAGCTCCGGGAGAACAGCCCACACAGGCTTCTCTGGGGAAGAGCAGAGCAGGGGAGTCCAGGAGGCTGGGTGGGTGGGTGCTGGTTCGGACCCAGGCACACACACACCCCATTCTCCTTATCAAGCTCAATGGTTTGTTTAATTTTCCCATCAGTGATCAGCTGGCTTCTCTTTGGCAGGAGGACATGCTCGAGGGGACCTGACCCTCGAGAGGCTGTCAAACATCTGCTCTGTTTCCTCCGGTGTTGGCAGAGGGTGCCATGTCTCCTCCAGTCCACGGAGAGCTGCCTCCGTCATGTTGCCGGGACTGCCCAGTCTGTCCAGTGAACGTGCTGCCAGGGCAGAGGGCTGGACAGGGTCTGTCTGCTCCTCCAGCATCCAAGCAGTCAGACCCCTGCCCTCCTCCTCTCCAGCACTCTCAGGCCCACCATGTCCTTTGTCAGGTAAGGCCTGGCACACCAGAGCTTGAGTGAAGGTGGAAATCCAACCCCTGCCTCACCCAGACGCAGGGTGACTTGGTCTAATTCACCAAAGGCACCACATGGGCCTGCAGCTGTCCTGGCTCCTTCCCTGAGCCCCAAGTCTGAGAGGCAGGAAGAGATTCACCAGCAGATGCACCCTGCTGGCTGGCTGGGAGCACTCTCCCTCCCAGGGCTTCTGCAAGCTCAGCTTATCCCTCTAGGACAGCTGTGTGCTGGCCTCTAAGAAAGTCCCGCACAGAGCCCCAGCAAAGAAAGCCCTTCGCCCTTCGCCCTTGACCAGGGAGGTCACAGCCAAGAGTCCTCTCTGGAGCGGTTCTACCTGCACAGCCGAGTCCTCGTGGGCCGAACTGGCTCCACCGTAGTGGGCTTCCCATCGGGTTGCTTAAATAGGGGTCCTCAACCTTCCTAATGCTGTGACCTCTTAATACAGTTCCTCATGTTGTGGTGACCCCCAACCTTAAAATTATTTTTGTTGCTACTTCCTGCCATTTTGCTACTATTATGAATCGGGCGACCCCTGTGAAAGGGTCGTTTGACCTCCCACAGGGGTCGCGACCCACAAGTTGAGAACCACTGGCTTAGAGCAACACATCCCAATTTTCAACAAGCTTCAGAATGTCCTGGAGAGCCTCATGAAACAGATTTCCACGCCCTGCACCCCGAGCTGCCCAGTCAGGAGGCTGGGGCTGGGGACTGGGCCTGCACATTTGTAACAAACGTCCAGGCAATGCTGAAGCGATAGGCCCCTCACTCGGGGGGTCTTAGCTGCTTCCTCCTATCCCAGGGAGAGGCAGACGGCTCTGGCGGACAGCCTCAGGCCCTGAGCGGACTCGGAGTCCTATCGACGCACGTTGGTTTGACTGGATGGAGGCAGCGAGGGATAGTTTATGGATTGACGCTGGGATCCCATGAACAACTGGCCGATTGATTTCCAAACCGTGGGCAGTAGGGGAAACACTAATGTCGCTGCATGGGAGTCGCGCATCTATTCCAATGCACAGGGCCGCTGACGGAGCGTTCCCTATGTGGCCATCTTCGGGGGAGCGGATTGCCAGGACTGTCTTCTGCAGAACCACGTTGTGGGTTCAAACCGGCAACCTGTAGGCGAGCAGTCACGCCATGAGTCAAGACACCAAATCCAGAGCTCAGCCCAAGGTGCAGCGGAATGCGAACACGGGAAAACTCTAAGTGACACACCACAGGCAGTGGGTGACAGCGAGGGGACTCAGGTCACATGTTTTCACCTTCCAGCCTCACTGCTTCACCTCCACGTCAAGCTTCCTGCCCCCAGAAACTGAGAACAACGCAGGAGCCGCGAGTCTGCGGGCAGAGGGCCAATCGGCTGTGCAGAGGGGCCTCGGGCAGACCCTCAGCCATCGCTGGCCAGTCGCCTGAACTGGAAGGAGCCGGCCTTCAGCACCGGTCTTCTGAACTATGAAATGGGGTTGTGATTTGGACGCATCCGGAGTGGTTGCAGTGAACAAGCTGATGCGTGCCAGGCGTCTGCTACCGTGCCTGGCCCTTTGCTTATCCCTCCTGAAGCAGGACAGGCGTCTTCCTCTTCCAAGGACCAGGCAGGGCTGCACTCAGAAAGTAGTTCAGTCTGAAGGCCGGGAGAGGAGGAGGAGAGACAGATCCTGTCTAAGTGAAGCCCCAGCCCAGTGTGTGTGTGTGGGGGGGGGGGGGGGGAATGAGTGCTTACAAAGCCCACAGCCGCTTGCTGAATCCACTCTATGGAAGCCGGAGGCAGGCTCCCAGGTTCCTGGAAGGGAAGGGGGGCCATGCTGGTAGCTGGGAGCCAGGGAGTGGCTGTGCCTCGCTCAGCTGCAGAAGGCAGAGAGTGGATTCAGAAGACCGCCGCTCCTCCAGATGGACAGCCCTCGCGGTCCAGAAGCCCTCTGCCCAGCCGGGCAGCCCCCATGTGGTTCGTGAGGCCAAGCAGGACTGGAGGGGTGGTACCAGAGAGAGATGCTCCTGACCCGGAATCACGCTCCTCTAGCACCCCCTCACAATCACTCTCACTGCTGTGCGCCTCGGTCTTCTCACCTAGGAACTGGGAACGACCTCGAAAGGGTGGCACACGTGCTCCTCACCGAGAAAGCACTCCCTTATCGGGGCTACTGTCTTGTTTCGCCACCCCTCTGTGCTGTTAGGGACTTGCGGTGCCTTGCTGCAATGCCGGAAACCATGCCACTGGATTCCAAGACCAGCAGGGTCCCCGAGAGTGGACAGGTTTCAGAGGAGCATCCAAACCAAGAGAAAGAACGAAGAAAAGTGTGGTCTCCGAACATTCGCGATGAAAACATATGCACCGCAACAGAGGCAACCATATGCCATCGAAAGAGGCAGCCGACTCGCTCTGTCTCTCTGTCTCTCTCTGCTTCACCTTCCTGGTGAGGAGCCACATGAAGACCAGCGACTGTGCCAAGATACTTCCACTGGCATTGGATCCACAAGACTTTCCCCCACTGGCCTGCGACCTTCCTGCATTTGGCATCATTGCATGTGTTCTGTGAGCTTGAAGAGGAATTCATGGGCTAATAGCAGTGATGGGCTAACCCAGAACTTATGGACTTGATCTGGACTGGGCTGGGATGTTTTATTGATGCACAATTACTTCTTGATCTAAAGTTCTCTCTTACACATATATGAGTGTCAATTAATTTGTTTCTCTAGTCAACCCAGTCTCACACAAAGGATATCAATAGAATGCATGTGCATATAACTACTTTGATAGTGAAACAAGATCAGGTATGTCAAGTTCCTGCCTTACAGTCAGCAGTCAATCAATGTTGGCAGGAGGCACAGATGTCCCAATCACACACTGTCCCCATTTATTAACACTGTAAACTTCAGTTTACTTCAGTGCCAAGCAAGCTGGGTCAGTGGTCATCCTACAACACAGGCCCACCTGGCCGGGTCTGTCTCTGCTACCCCAGGCAGTACAAGAAGATTTCTGGGCCATGATACTCTGCCCCTGGCCTCCCTGCGGGTCTGAGTGGCCTCGGGACTCTGACCCCTTGCATTCAGGCCCACAAGGCTTGCAGAGACCAGACACAGGCGCTGAACCCATAGCCAGGCACTTGCATCCAAGGTCCCAGGCTGCCCCACAAAGAGCAGAGCAGAGCTGAGGGGCAGTGGAAAGCATGCTGGAGGAGGGTCCTGCTGGAATCAGAGAAGGGAGGGGGCCGTGGCCCCCTCCATGAATAATGCAGGGAGGGGAGGGGACGGCAGGGGCGGGAGGAGCTGCTGCCTGGCCCCAGCCTGTTTCAGCCAGGCTGCCAGGAGCAGGAAGCCTCCCAGCTGAGCCTGGGAAGCAGTTATCACTGGTGGGTGATTAAGTTACTAATCCTTCAGGGAGAAGACATTTAGAGGCCCGTATTAAAGCAGTGCGAGGAAAAATTACATTCCGTTTCAATTTAGTTTAGCAATTCCCGTGATTTAGTTAAATGAAAAGCAATTGTTCCAATTAATAGTATTGAATGTTATTCATCAAAAGTGTCAAAACAGCTCTGTGGCTGCATTAGTAACCCATTCTCTTGTCGGAGATCCGGGTAATTCCCCAGGATAGGGTGGTGAGAGAGCGAGCAGTGGGGCTTTCGGGAGAAGGTCAAAGTCGGCGGGGGGGGGGTACTCACACACATGCGTGCGTGCAAGTTCATGTGCATGTGACCTCTGTGCACGGAGGAGCAGCTAGGTGGGCACATGTGGTCTTGCCTCCATGTGGATACACACTACACCCAAGTATACACATTCATGTGCATGCATGTGCCTATGCCAGGGTGCCTAAGTGCACACGTGTGTGTACCCATGTTTTTCTGGGCTCTTACACACATAGACACAAACATATACAATTGCCTCTGCATGGCCATGTCTGCATGTACAGGATGCAAATGCACGCAAAGTTGTGCACAGTCAGGTGGCTGTGTGAACTTATGTGCAGGTGATTGTATGCACACATGAGTCTGTAGAAATGTTGCTGTCCAGGGGGATGGATGCACTGGAAGTGCACGTGGGGGTGCACATTCTGTGGGGACATTTGTGTTTACCATAGCTGTGTCTGTCCACCTCTAGGAAGATGGTGAAGAGAGGTAGGTATCTTCTAGCATGAGAACAGGCCCATCTCTATCCTGCCGTAGGATGTGTGGGGCCAGGAATTCTCTGAGATGCTGCTGTCCAATCACCATTCCCATGAGGAGAGAGACCATCTCTGCCAGATGCATGGTTACAGTTTCGGGACCTAAAAGAAAGCCTGCCAGAGAGAAGACATTTGTGGCATATTTGATCGAATGGGTGAAAGGATGAAAGAATAGGAAAGCCGATGAATGGGACAATGGATGGATGGATAGATGGGGCATAGATGGATGGATAGAATGATGGACCAAAGGATCATCATGGAGGAATACATAACTATAAGCCCCTGGATCTACCAGGCCTTCCATAGTGAGTGGACCCCCCAGTATATTCTCCCTATCATGTGTTCCAAGCCCCTCTTGATGCCAGCAACGGCCCTACAGCACAATGTAGAAGGCCTCCCCTGGACAGGCAGGCAGCTCAAAGGTCACACTGCCTACTAAAACTCACCAAAGTCAAGAATAGTGCAGCAGTAAGAGCAGGAATGTCAAGGGCAGCTTAGGAGAGGCTGAGCCGAGCTCAATACTTCAGACAGCCCCAAGAAGGCACAGCCCCAAGAAGGGCCCTTTGAGGGTTATACACCCGCGGGTCAGGGTTTCTGCATCCGGCCTGTGTCCCTGGATTCATCTACCAACCCCTGACCCAACCCCAGCCCAGGCCTGCCCTTCTCTGCCTCCGATTCTGCACTCCGGAACTCGGCCCTGATACCACCAGCCACAGGAGAGAACCTCTTCTCCAGCCCTGTCCAGATGCTGAAGCAGTTCTTCCTCTTCTTGTTGCTGAGTTAATGGCTGTCTGGCTGGTCCAGCCATCTGTCTGCCACCCGGGGAGGCCCAGAAGCACCAGGGCAGGCTCTGAGGCTCAGGAGCCCATTGTGTTATTAAGCAGAACTACCTCAGAGATGGCCCTCCCACCCCATCCCCAGAGACAGTGTGGCCAAGGTCTGAGCTTTATCACAGATAAAGACCATCTATAAAGGGCCTTCTGTCTCCAAGCTCTCCACTTCCAGGGCTCCTCCAAGCCTCGGCTCTCTCTGGAGATGACCCTGAGGAGGTGGCTTTGTGTGGCCATCAGCACTCCCCCCTTCATTCTGAGAGCTGACAGTTCGGTGTGGGCCACCTGCTGTCAGGGCCTGCCCCCTAGTGGCTGCCTCTGGCACACACTCAGGGCCCTACCCCTTGCCTGGTACCAGCTCTGAGCCAGGCAACCCCTTACCCAGCCTCTAGAAGAAAGGACCCTGAGTTCCTGCAAAGGCTCCATGAGACCCAAAAGTGAAGTCAATTCTGATCCATAGCAACCCTGGGAGATGGAGTAATGTTTCTCCCACGGGGATTCCTAGCCGATTCTCTCTGTAAGCACAGGACCACAGCTACCTCCCACCCCCTCAGAGCAGCTGGCGGGTTTGAGTCTCAGACCTTGCTGTCAGCGGCGGAATGTTGTAACCATGAGCCACCAGGGTTCCTTAAAGGCTGCACAGTGGCCACAATGGCCCCTCTTCCTGGCCACGGGAGCCCACATGCACCCGCACGGGACTCAGCTGCCCAGGGTTTACATTGCCTTCAGCTTGGCCGCTGTCTGTGCCAAGCGCCCAGCTTGGTCGGTGATTAAGCAGAGAAAGGATGTGTTAGGATGTGACCCCTGAACCCAAGAGGGTCATAAAGACAATAGCTGAGATGATAGCCCAGGGAGCAGGCGTCCTGTCTGTTTGGGGGAGGCCCGGAGCAAGGCTGGCCTCCACTGGGGGCATCCTGGGGCTCTGTACTCTCTGTGAGAGGGACGGAGACAGGATGGCAGGTCCAGGAGGGCTTCCGCCAGCCGCTTCCTCCCTCCTCCACTCACAGAGCCCCAGGTCCTGGCCTCCGGAGACCCGGCCTGGCCAGCCCACTGGTAGACCAGCCACCTTTCCTCTCCTTTCAAAGTTGTACTGGGAGATTAGAGGTCTTGACTCTTCGGAGCACCCGTCTTTGTTTTCTCCCCAAAGGAGGCAGAGGAAGAAGTACTACGCCATCCTCTTCACGCAGGCTAAGGCACTGGAGCAACTGCCCTGGAAACATCCTCCTGGTGCCCATTCCCACGGCCTGGTGTCTGTGCAGCCCCAGAGCAGCAAAAGGTTAATTGCTGGGACTTTGGGCCCAATGGTGGGATGAAGCCAGAGACCAAATTGTTCAAAATCCACTTGTTAAAGATATCTCTCGCCCTGGTCTCCTTCTCTCCCAGTTGTGGAATGGGTAGAAGTTTAAATGTAGTCATGGTAGAGGAATTTACATCAGAGAAATGAGCAAACACCACAGATCAGAGGCCTCTCCCACCAGTCCGTGCTGGTACCATGAGCATTCCTAATGCCACCGTGGACAGGTTTCCACAGACTTTCCAGGTTAAGGCAGATTGGGGAGAAAGATCTAGTGATATTCCACAAATTAACCTATGGAAACATCATGGACTGCAAGAGAACATGGTCTGATCTGCTCGCTTTGGACCCATCACCAGGATGATTCCGTGGCTGAAGGAGGAGTCTCTTTTTGGAGAAGGAGAGGGCCAGCAAGGGCGAAGGAGACCCTGGGTGACACGGCCGGGGAAACCGCCAGCCGTTGTGAGGAGGATACAAGACCAGGTAGTACTTTCTTTGTTGTCATGAGTGAGAGCTGACATCTGATGGAAGCTTTCAAAGATTTCATCTTCCTTGGATCCACAGTCAATAGTCACAGAAGCAGAAGTAGAAGTAGAAGAAATGAAGTGTGCCTAATCTGACCCCACCACACCGAGGCAAAACACTGAGGGCGTGCAACAGAACAGCAAGGGGAGCAGAGTAGCAAAGGCCCCAGGGAATACCAAAAATAGACTTTGGGGCCAGGGCTTGGCATCCCATCAGACCTGACCAGAAAATCCTCCTAAAGGACAACAAACAGCCCTTGAACTAACTACAGGCTTTTCTTTGTTGTTGTTGCTTTTCTCATTGCCTTTTTATTGTTTTCTTTTCTTTTCTTTTGATGCTTTGTTTTGCTCTGTCATGGTTTTGTGCATGTTATTATCTCCACTGGTCTGTCTAAATAAGATAAGTTGGGTGAATAATCTGGAGGAGAAAACAACGGGACCTATGGTTCAAGGGGGGCATGGGAGAGGGGGAGTTGGGGGGAAAGGAAGTGGTGTCAACAAACCCAGGGACAAGGAAACAACAAGTGATCCAAATCAGTGGTGAGGAGGGTGTAGGAAGCTTGGTTGGGCATGATAAAGGGTAATGTAACCGAGAGGAATTACTGAAATCCAAATGAAGGCTGAGCATGATAGTGGAACAAGAGGAAAGTAAAAGGAAATAGAGGAAAGAAGTAGGAGGCAAAGGGCATTTATATAGTCTAAATAAAGGCATGTACATATGTAAATATAATTATATATAAAGATGGGGAAATAGATCTATGTGCACATATTTATAGGTTTAGTATTAAGGTAGCAGATGGACATTGGGCCTCCACTCAAGTACTCCCTCAATGCAAGAATACTTTGTTCTATTAAACTGGCATTCCATGATGCTCACCTTCCTGACATGATCGCTGAAGACAAAGCAGATGCATAAGCAAATGCGGTAAAGAAAGCTGGTGGCCCAAGCTATCAAAAGATATAGCATCTAGGGTCTTAAAGACTTGAAAGTAAACAAGTAGCCATCTAGCTCAGAAGCAACAAAGTCCACATGGAAGAAGTACACCAGCCTGTGTGATCACGAGGTGTCGAAGGGATCAGGTATCAGGCATCAAAGAACAAAAAATCAAATCCTTGTGAATGAGGGGGAGTACAGAGTAGAGACCCAAGACCCATCTGTAGGCAATAGGACATCCCCTTACAGAAGGGTCATGGGGAGGAGATGAGCCAGTCAGGGTGCAGTGTAGCAATGATGAAGCATACAACTTTCCTCTAGTTCCTAAATGCTTCCTCCACCCACCCATCCCCCCGGCTCCAACTATCATAATCCCAATTCTACCTTACAAATCTGGCTAGACCAGAGGATGTACATTGGTACAGATAGGAACCAGAAATACAAGGAATCCAGGACAGATGACTCCTTCAGGACCAGTGGTGAGAGTGGCGATACCGGGAGGGTGGAGGGAAGGTGGGGTAGAAAGGGGGAACCAATTACAAGGATCTACATATAACCTCCTCCCTGGGGATGGACAATAGAAAAGTGAGTAGAGGGAGACATCGGACAGTGTAAGATATGACAAAATAATAATAATGTGTAAATTATCAAGGGTTCATGAGGGAGGGGAAACAGGGAGGGAGGGGAAAAACAAGGAGCTGATACTAAGGACTCAGGCAGAAAGCAAATGTTTTGAGAATGATGATGGCAACAAATGTACAAATGTGCTTGACACAATAGATGGATATATGGATTGTGTTCAGAGTTGTACAAACCCCCCCCCCAACAAAATGATTAAAAAGGAATGAAATGAAATGACATATTGCCTTGAGTAAGTCTACTACACAAGTCCTCTTTAAAGTGTGGTAAAGAAACCCAAGTCATAGAGTTTTCCATCACCCCATAGACATATGAAAATTGAACATTGACTAGGAAGACAAGAATAAGAATTGATGCCTTTGAATGATAGTGCTGGCAAAGAATATGGAGGGCACTGTAGTGGCAGAGTGTTTCTGAGTTGGACTGCTAACCACAAGGTCAGCAGTTCGAAACTACCAGCAGCTCATTAGAAAAAAAGCCAGGCTTTCTGCTCCCATAGGAAGTTCCAGTCTCAGAAACCCATAGAGGCAGTTCTGTCCTGTCCTATTGGGTCGATATGACTCGACGGCAGTGTGCTCTTTTGAATGACTAGTGGACTGCCAAAGAAGAAACAGATCTCTCTCAGAGGAAGGATAGCCAGCATTCTCCTTCAAAGCAAGGAGAGTGAGATTCATCTCACACACATTGGACATGTTATCAAGAGAGGCCAGTCCCTGGAGAAGGCTATCATGTTTGCAGAAGTAGGTCAGCACTAAAGAGGAAGGCCCTGAATGCGATGGACTGGCCCCATGGCTGCAGCAACGGGCTCGGCCATACCAATTGTGAGGATGGCACAGGACCGGCGGGGTTTTGTTCCATTGTACCGAAGGTCTCTCTGAGTCAGCACCAGCTTGAAAACACCAAACCATCACAATCTACCATCTATTTATACACACACACATACATATATATAACCTATCAACCCACTAGAGCAAAATTCCCTAATTCAAAGTCAAATACTCAAATTAGTTGGAAGCCATTTCTCATGACAGCTGTCGGTCCACAGGGACAGAGAGTACAGCGAGTGTGAGGTTCTCGTGGCCCTAATCCCATTCCACACACCCCTACAAAGTCTCTAGCTCTGGACCGTGCAAGGACATATGATCAGTCCTGAGGGGCGGAAGATGACCTGCTTCTACCTGGAGCCAACCTGTGGCTGTTTGCCCACCTCATCCCACATCACTTCACCACGCCTTCAGTTTTAACACTTCACTAGGAGTTTTTTGAGGATGTTGTGAGAACTTCATAGACTACTGCATATGAAGCGGGTCGCACAGAGCCTGGCTCACCGTAACTGCTCAAGGAGCGTTAGTTGTTGTCATTGCTTTGGTGGATATTCATTTCCTCCTGCAATAACTCAAGGCTAACATGAATGTTTCTTAAAAAAAATAAGTGCACCGACTTTTTCTTTAAAATGTATTCAATAATATAAACCAAAATATGGCTTAGTGACCTTCACCAACTTGGCTTCTACCCCAAGTGCGAACCCAATACTTGGGACATAATACATGGCCTATGCGTGGCAAATGGAAAACCACACAATTTAGTGGACCAGGGAGTCCTCACCCTCTTCCTTTACACTTGAGATACATACTTAAGTATATGAGGGGGTGCCCCCAAATACCTGGAAAAAGCTCTGCTGGGTGGAGCTTACATACTACTCATTTTTCCCCACTAGGAAAGCATCAAGCAACTCACTCAGAGTTAGTGAACCCAGTGGAGTCACCTAGGAAGGTTCTCTCTGGTCACAGCGAATTTTTTCATCAAAGTAGTTTCACTCAAACCTCATTTTTTGTGATGGCTGATTTAAGAGAACAGCGTACTGCTGTGAAATTTTGTTTCCTGCTCAGGAAAAATGCCACAGAAACTGTTGAGATGTTGAACATAGCTTACAAGGACAGCAGTAGTGGAAAAACCCAAGTGTGCAAGTGGTTTTCTTATTTCCAAAATGGTGAAATGTCAATTAATGACAGACCTTGTTTCGGACGTCCGTTTTAACTTCCTGAACTGATGAAAATGTCAACAGAATTCATGCACTTGTGCTCGAAGACCAACGATGGACCACTGAACAGACGGGAAGTTATCTGGACTCTCTTGGAGCTCAGTTCAGTGAATTTTAATGGAAGGTTTGGGAATGAGAAGGGGCTCTGTGAAATTCAGTGGAAACACGCTGTGCTTGGAAAGAACACCTCCAAAGTGGACGAGACTTTTCCCCCCAAGATTATTACTGGTGTTGAGACATGCTGCTATTCTTACGACCCCAAAAACAAACAGCAGTCAAGCTAGTGGAAAATGCAACTATCACCTTATCCCCCAAAAGCCTGTCATATGAAATCAAAGATCAAAACAATGCTCGTGTGTTTTTTTGATGTGAGGGGGATAGTGCATTTGGAGTTCATTCCACCAGACCAGACTGTTAATCATGCTTTCTATTTAGGTTCTGAAAACATTTAATCACAGTGTGCAACCAAAAAGGCCTGATTTGTGGAAGATGGGGGACTAGTTTTGCAACCACGACAATGCACCTGCTCATGCAGCCATCTCCGTGCACCAGTCTGGGGCAAAAAAACAAGCAAACAGCATGCCTCTCTTGCCCCATGCACCTTACTCACATGACCTTGCTCCGTGCAATTTCTTTTTGTTTCTGCAAATGCAGAGGGCCTTGAAAGGACAGCGATTTGATGACTTTGAAGAAGTGAAGAAAAAATGAGGGAGGTGCTGTCAGCCATCCAAACAGATGAGTTTGAAAAGTGTTTCCAAAAATGGAATCACAGATTTGACAAATGTACTAAGTGTACTGAAGAGTACTTTAAAGGTTGTTTTGTTTTTTAAAAATCATTTAAATATATAGCTTTGGTGGGGGGTTGGATTCTGGATTTGGGGGAGGGTACCCCTCATACAGTGCTGCACACCCAGAACTTCAGAAATAGCTAATCGAGAGGAAAGAATGGTGAGGAATAGTTCATCCGGAGGAAAGAATATTCTTTGCTATTATTTCTTTACTTTGGTGACAATCCACACAACAAAATGTACACAACTTCAACCACTTCTCCCTGTACAAGCCCATGATACTGGCCACTTCCTTCAGGCTGGACCACGTTTCGGGACAAACTTTCCCAACGGATTTTATCACCATGAATGCAAAATTGCTGCTCCTGCCTCAGCTGATCATGTATCCTTTCCATTTGATCCATACAGATGCCTATTTCAAAGAGCACAATGCCGGCATAGGAAATCTCCTCTAATTGAACAGGCTGCACTGTTTTGGGGTAATCAATGGCATCGGGGGACAGTTTCAGTTCAGGATTTGAAGGTTTCCTTAGGACAGTAGTTCTCAACCTTCCTCATGCCGCAACTCTAGTACAGTTCCTCATGGTGTGGTGACCCCCAACCATGAAATTACTTTCACTGCTACATCATCACTGTCATTTTGCTTTTGTTATAAATTGGGCAACTCATGTGAAAGGGTCTTTCAACCCCCAAAGGGGTTGAGAACCGCTGGCTTGGGGCAATAGTTTTGATGACCTTGATGGCTTCCAAAATTTTGAATTCTGTGAGAATTTTGTTCTGAAATTTCCCCCTTTTGATGGGGACTCTTCAATTGCATGCATGATCTAAGTCTTCAGTATTAGTAGATAGGCATCATCCAGTGCTTCTGCCTCAGGACAAGCAACTGGACACATGGTGAGGAAAGAATATTCTTGATTTCTGGAGCATGCCACCCTGTGAGGACCTGAGATATGTGACCACTCAAATCCCCAGAAAGTATGTTTCCAGGTGAAAAGATAGCTAAGATGACATTGAGAGCAATTATGAAGGCCAGGTAAGGTGAAGCATGGCTTCCCTGGGGAGGGCCGTCTCTGACACTTGGGTGAATGAAGCATCTCATCTTTTGCTCTTCAGCCCCCAAGGGATGCTTCATGGGCAACGGAGAGGTGCCAAGGATCATCACTAACCCTCTCTTCGTCTTGCAGCTACCCCAGAAGACGCTAGGCTGCAGAGAACCAGCAGGAGACAAGGCAATGCTTTCCTGAGTTGGGGGCTAAAGAGAAGAGCAAATAGTCCAAAGGATCCATCTGGGTTCAGAGACCACTTTTCAGGGAAAGGGGCTGGGGGGCGGGGTGGGTAGGGGGTGCATCTGTAGCAAAGGTCTTCATTTCTTTGAGCCTCTCTATCTAAGTCTGCAAATCAACAATTAAGCAAACGTCTGCTCCAAGTTTCTGCTAGAAAGAGCCATGCGGAAAAGCAGATGGAAAGATGGAAAGTTCTGGTACTTCACTGGTTCTCAGCACTTGTTTTCAGTGCTCCTTATCACCACCCAGAGCCTTTGCCTGCAGGTCCCAGAAACAGGGTGCTAATTGGCAATTGCTAAGTGCTCAGGGCAGGGTTCTGGACCCAAGGAGGCCCAGGACCACCACTGACCACCCATTCAGGCCTGCTGCTATGATAGGCACAGTCCCCTTGCTTTCTAGCTCTCACTGGCCTGCAGCCTAACAAGTCGGCATTGCCCAGCAGAGGCTGAGCCACACAAGGGCAAGACACCAGCTTAATGGAAAAAAGAGCCCAGCTCAAATCCTTGGATGAGACCCAAATGATAAAGGGCTAAGATGGTCAATTGAGTCACCCAGTGGAGCAAACACCTGCTGACCAAAAGGTCTGTGGTTCAAGTTTGCCTCAAGGCACTTCTGAAGAAAGGCTTGGTGATCTTTGAACAAACCAGCCCTCAAAGTCCTGCGGAGCGTTTCTGTGCTCTCTGACATGCATGGTGTTGTCTGAGTTGAGATGGGCCGTACAGCATCTGGTGGGTGGGTGGGTCATAGGCCCACGTACATGGACAGATGTGCACACATCCACTCCTACTGAGTGTGGGGTCTGCGCACTCGGGTTTCCTGGGCATGTGTGCACAAGGGAATGTTCACACGTGTGTAGAGGTACAGGTGTGCACTCGCAGGCAGGACTGCGTGTGTGTGTACCTGTGCAACCATGGGGTTACACTCAAGAATGAGCAGACAAGAATGACGGCACTTCCCTCCGGGCACTTCGGTGGCTGCAGGTGAATGGAGGTGCACTGTGCGAGCATGAGCCGTGGTGCTTGTGTGCATTTGGGGAACTGATAGTACAAATAAGAGTGTAAACAAGTTGGTCGGGAGAAGGGGGTGCTTTAAATAGTTAGGAAGACAAACAACTCCCACAAGGACTTTGGAAGTTCTCGTTATGTACAAATAATGTATATGCTAATTATAAATGACTCCTTTCTGCTCATTAAAGCAGAACTGATGCACTTTATTAGTTCTGTGCTGGCCACTCTACACACTGGAAAGGAGTAAACCATCACCTTGGGGTCAGGAAGGCACAGCAGGGAGTTGAAGGCACCATCTCAGGAGATGGGAATGGTCGCTCGGGCCAGGGACCAGGCATCGGTATTGACTCCTCACTGGCCACCCCACCTCCCATCCAATAGATCTCTCTCCAGACTCAGTGGAACGTACCACCTTTGTTCCATGTCCACTGACGCGGTGCTAGTCCAGGCCCCTCTCCTCTTCCCTGGACACCTTCCCAGATTGCCTCCCAGACAGCTCCCTTCAAGGCGTCACCACTCCCACACTTACAATCATCTACTGCCTTTCCCATCACTACAGGAGAAAGTTCAAACCCAATAGCCCATCCAACAATGACTGGGACCCTGAATACCTCTGCAGCCCCATCCCCTACTTCGACTGTCTCCTAGACACTTTCCTGAGCTCATACCTGGGCATACCTTTCCCTCCATTCCCAGTACATTTTCTGTTCTTTTTCTGTCCTGCCGGTAGGGGAGTATGGTGAACTCCTACTCCATCTTGCAAACCCTCTCTTTCATGCCCCCAGTTTATACAATATCTACAAATCACACTCAAGTGAAGCGAAATTAAATGAGACGTGCCTGCATTAATGAACCACGCTGTTTTTGGACTGGAGCTGGACCTCAGGTGCACCACCTAGAGGCTGGAAGGTAAAATAATTCAGGAACTGGAGGCACTAGAAGACACCTCCTGGGTGGGATGCACGAAGGCGTCACCCCAGTCATTGACTTCAGTCACCACCTCTTGCGGATGGTGAACTCCTGTGTTGAGTTCAGAATGAGTTACTGACACACATTGGAGGCCCTGATCACAGATCCGGACCCTTGCCCCTTTCCTGTTAAATTCCTCTTTCCTACCCTTTCAGCCCAGCTGACTTCTGCCCTATCTTATTCAGGCAACACCTGGGATGTTTCATAACCTGGGAGCCATATAGAAAATATGTCTCAACTGCCTTCCTTCTGTGACGCCCTCATCCCCATGGGGCTATGTCTTCCTCCCCTGCCCCGCAGCTCGCACGTTCTACATGAAGAAGTGGGGAGATATTTACTTGTCTGCCTAGAACGTTTCACGCTATATAATCATAATTAAGGTCCGCTCAATCTCTTCCCAGAGTTTCCCTCCACAATGAACCCTTACCTGTCCCTCTAACAGAGACAAGGTGGTCAAATTTTAGGAGCCAGTATCTTAGCTTAACACTAACCTATTTCACCAAATAGCTGTTTTATCCTGATATATCATTGTTAGTTTGTCGGTTAGCATCCTTGAAGATGTCTCAAGGCTCTTAGAAGATAGGCTTTACCCTATCAGTCTCTCTGTCCTAAGATCCAACCCAGGTGTTTTCCTGAAAAACCAGCATATGCCTATTTCTGCATCTTCTTCCTAGCTCAGGGGTCTAAGAATTTCCTAAAGGGCTAGTGTCTCATGGTCAAGGTATCCAGGAAGACACGAGAGTGGAAAGTGGTTCTCAACCTGTGGGTCATGACCCCTTTGGAGGTTGAATGACTTTTTCACAGGGGTCACCTGACTCATAACAGTAGCAAAATGACAGTTATGAAGTAGCAACAAAAATTTTATGAAAGGGTCACGGCTTTTAACCACTGTCTTAGACCAACATTAGAAAGATGAAAGGTTGATAAACTGACCCAGTATTCAGTCCCAAAGAAGAGGGCTGTGCAGGGTCATGCAAAGAGCTGACTAGCTTCGCATGTCTCCATAAAGGGGTGAGGCTGAGGTCTGTCAAAATGGCACATAAAGAAGACCCAAACAAATGGAGAGATACACCATGTTCATAGACGGGAGTCAATCATGTGAACAGGCAATCTTCACCCAAAGCAGCAAACCTCTAATCTCAATCAAAAATCTGTCTAAATAAAAAACATCTCATGACATATCCAAAGCTGATATTAAGACTCACCTCACTGGTATGCTTCCTACTCCCCCTCCCTCCCCCATCCCCCCTCCCCCAACCAACACACACACACTACCAAATCTGGCTACACCAGAGAACACACTTTGGCAAAGATAAGAAAGAGCTCTTGACACATGGAATTCAGGACAGATAAACCCCTCAGGAACAGTAGTGAGAGTAGTGATATCATGATGGTATGGGAATGGTCGAGGAGGAGGAAGGGGGCGAAAGGGAAACCCATGACAAGGTTGGATTTATAGGTCCCCACCCCCAAGGAGATGAATAATAGAAATGTGGGTGAAAGGAAACAAAGGGCAGTGTAAGATATGAAATAATAATAGCAATATATAATTGATCAAGGATTCATGAGGGTGAGAGGGTGGGTAGGGAAGGGAAAAAAGAGGAGCTTCTACCAAGAGCTCAAGTAGAAAATGTTTTGGAAATGATGATGATGCTTGATAGCATTGAAGTATGGAAAGTTATAAGAGCTATAAGATCCCCCAATAAAAATAATTTTTAAAATAATAAATAAATAAATAAAGTTTACCTCGCTACTATCAAGTCAATTCCAATTCATACAACCCTCTAGGACAGGGTAGCACCGTACCTGTGGGTTTCCAAGGCTGTTTATGAGGTCAGCCTCATTTTCCTCCCACACTACAACTTGGGTGTACTCATAAACTCTGATGAGGGTGTGCAGAAATGGGAACGCTCATTCATTCCTGGTGGGAACGCTAAAGGGCGCAGTCACTTGGGAAGCGGGCCCGACAGTTTTTCACGAAGCTGTGGCTGTGAGGTCCATCAAGTCAGTGCCGACTCACAGCGACCCTAAGCCCAACAGAAGGAAGCACGGCCCAGGCCTCCACCGTCCTCGCCCGCGCTATGCGGGAGTCTATGCGGTAGCTATGATGCAACCCATCTTGCCCAGGAGCTTACCTCCTCTTTGATTGACCCTACACTGTCCTGGACATGATGCCTCTTTGTAGAAACTGGCCTTTGCTGAGAACACAGCCAAAATGTGTTCTCTGTGGTCCCTTTGCAGGAGTATCGGGACTGTACTCCTCCCGGGTCAGATGCACTTGTCCTTGCGGCAGTCCATGGAATAAGTCCTGAGCCCATGGACTTAAGCCGGTGACTGAGGCCCAGAGAGATGAGCCCGGGGTGGTCACTAGTCTACCCTGTCACACATCAGGACTGGCCCAAGAGCTCCTGCCTACTGAGTTTCGTTAAACAGGCAAATGTCCTCACTCCGTGCTTCAAGACCCCAAACCACTAGGTCAAAGACGGGAAGTCTGAATTGCAACTCCCACCAGAGTTCGGAGGTCAGGACCCCAGATCCTGGGGCAGAGCTCACCCTGCTAGTGGCTGGTGCAAGGTTTCAGCTGTGTGGAAGATGGAACCAGCCTGGGCGTGGCAACTGGCATCCCCATTCCAAAGCCCCCGAGGGACTGAGAAGCTGATAGACCCACGACATCCTCAAAGACACCAAGGGGTTAAGAACAGCACTGGGAACCTGCATACTTTTATTACATTATAGGGATGTTATTGCATTATAAATAATGCCACGGGATGCATTATTTATACATTTAATATTGGGCTTGCTTATAAGTCAGATCTCTTCACTTTTAGATAAATACTCCATCTGCAGCCCACCTCCAGCAGCCGAGAAGACAGGAGAGTGGATGGCCCGGGCACTCTGACTCGCTGAGACAGGAGGGAGGGCAGCCGCGTGTCAGGGATGGCTCAGGCCTGTTATGGGAAACAGATAATGTCTTTATGAAAACTAACAGATGGCTCTTTTGAAAGCCCTTTCAGTTCTCCTCCTATTCTGATAAGAGCAGGTAAGAGAGACCCAGTGGAGAGCTTTATGGGATAGTACTTAATGTCCTAAGAGCACAGGGAGTGGGGGCTGGGGAGGCCAAGAGCATGGGGGAGGGGAGATGCCGCCCTCTGGATGGCTCTGCTGCGGATGTGGAATGGACCACCCACTGGTACCACAGCTGCACCAGGAGAAGCCATGGAAGCTGTTTCCTCTCATTGACTCCAACGTTTGCGCATTCAGAACGATCGCCACGATTGTCTTCTGTGAGCCTACTTCTAGTCTATAGGCTAAGAGAGATCCAGCTGTAGGGGATGAGGGCCATTAAGGGACTCTTGGTATGGATGATGGTGCTGTGACAGGGGTGGCATTAGATGCCGTCGAGGCCGCTCCAACTCACCGCAACCCTGTGTCCAACGTAACCAAACACCACCCATCCTGCACCATCCCGTGGTTGTGAACTGCCATCAACATGACGCCCAATCATGGTGCTCTGTGAACCACAGAAGAGACTGTTGCCTCGCGTCTTCTTCCTGATCACTGGCATGCTGAAGTCCAGCGGTGTGGCTACCAGGACAAGCCCTCTCACCTAGACCCTCCATTGTCTTTACTGGACCTCCACTTCACCAAATCTGTGGTCCCCTGCCGGTAACAGATCCCCCTTGGCAGCAAGCCCAAGGCAAGTGAGCTGGGAAACATGGTGATCTGTAAGGTCTTCGATGGCGATTATAGGTAAGTAGATGGCCGAGGTTTTCTCATCTGTCTTAGTCTGGCGGCTCTGCTGAAACATATCCACCATGGGTGAAATGCCAGGGCCATAGCATCTAGCATCCTGCCACGATAAGCCATCACACAACACACTGGCGGACGGGTGGCAGTAGAGAGAGACCTATACTTTGATAGACCTATTCCATCACTGTGATTCATCCGAAAAGGCAATCTGCACCATCAGCTGGAAGAAAGAGTTGTGGATTCCAGAACTTTCCTATTGTTATTATTATTATCATCCTCACTAAAAGTAACATTCATTGGGTCGACCAGTTTCTCAACAGATACACAATGAGCAGCTAATGAGCATCGAGCTCTGTCCTGGTGGTGAGATAACAGCACAGGCCAAGACACCGGCCCTGCCCACGTACCTCTCTTTGTCCAGCTGGTCTCCATGCCTCTGCTGGAACTTCCTCTACCGTCACCTTCCAGGAAAGCCTTCCCCGAGCTCCTTGGTGAGAACAATCCCGCCTATCTTATGTTCTCCTGACAGTACGGACCTTTCCCAGGTGAAATTCTACACATGTTAATTTTCAAGGACCTTTGATTACGCTTCCCCTTCCCAGTGGGAAGTTGTCAGGTGAGAACAAGGTCGTCTTCGGGGTGATTCCAGCTTAGCCTCAGCCTTTGTTGGCGTTCTCTGGTCTAGCTCATCAGCGAAGGCCAACTCCTGGCCCAGTGCCCGGCACAGATCAGAGAATGGAAGAGAAATAAGGAGAAAAAGAGCTGGAAAGGAAAGGAGAGCAGGAGGAAGGGAAAGACAAAGTCAGTGACGAGGAGCGGGGTGGAAGTAGAAAGCAAAAGGACCTACTAGAGAAGGTGTAGTTACCCAGGCTATGTCTGGAAACACACCTTAGATGGGCAGCAGCAAGAAGAGTGGGAGGGAGGGAACTATGGGGGGCGGGAGGCAGGTAACCCATAGCCTGCAAGAGGGATCGAAGCCTAAGTCTTAGAGATACCAGGTGGTTCCCATCTTTTCTTGGAGGGTAATGGGGGGGGGATCAAAATGACCTGGCTCTGACAGATAAGACATATGTCATCCACAACTCTCCAGGCAAGTCGGAGCCAATTGTCTTGTGCCTCTGTTACCAAACGTATGGATGCAGAAAATTCAGATCTAGGAAACGAGCCTTCCAATGAACCAGCTGACCAAGCACATGTGTGCCCAATATCCCTAAGAAGACCTGAAAGAGGAAAAGGACTGAACCCCAGGAGCTGTTACTGGCTCAGGAAATGACTGGATCCCTCAAGTCTTTCCATTGCACCTGCAGAGGGATGGGTCACTGGCTTGGACCTGCCAAACCTCTGGCCTCTGAAAATAGAGCAAGAAGAGAAAGAGAGGCCTTCAGCCTCCTGTAAGTACACATATTTTCCAAAACTGGCCTCCAGCCCCAGCTTGGCCTCCTACTCCCAAGGCCTCCGTTTCTCCGTCTGCAGGATGAGGCTGAGAATCAGATCCACGTGGGATGGCTGTGAGAATCCTACCAGGCGAATGGAGAGTAATCTCTTACACATGTACGTATTCAGTTCGTTGGTGATATTGTTGCTGTCATGATGGGCTTTTCCAGCCTGAGGCTAAACGAGTTTGTGATCTCTCTGAGAAGAAGAAAAAGGAGGAGAGGGGCAGGGGGGAGTGGAAGAAAGAGGGGTGAGCCAAAGAATGCTCATTGAGATTTGTGCAGAAAACTGAGCCCATGACTTCTAGGGTCACTTCTACCACTGATCATTGGGACAGCCAGTCCTGTGCCCTTGGGGATTCGTGTGGCTTCTCTGAGCACATGAAGACATTATCCAGTGCCTGCTCTGGCTGCCCCACCTGCCCCTTGGGGTGCCCCTCAGGTACACACACACTGGATCACACACCCGCACATGCACACACAGAAGAAATTGTTGCCGGGTTTAGCCCCAAATTCCTTGCCCGCAATCCAAGTCTTAATCCAATTGGAAGAGACAGACACCCTTCCCTGACCTCTGGGAGAGGTGAGCTGAGGCCTTCCCTCTGCACAACAACGCATCCTGCCCCCGCCCCCATCCCATTGCCCCAGCCCCTGGATCAGAGCCTTCCCTCAGCAAATCACGGTAATAAATATGGGCTGAAGCAACTCCAGCTCTTACAGCCTTAATAGATGGGTTGCCATAGTGGCAAATTCCGACGCGGAGAGCATCTTTTCAATAAAGGCTGAGAGGGTTATTAATAACGTTAATGCAGTGCCTTGAGAGTCACGGCCTCGCAGAGAGGGCCCTCGTCTTCCCCCCCAGCACAACCCTCCCAGGACGGGCGAGCAGAACCACCCAGCCATGGCCACTGAGGGATGTGGCCAGTGAGAGAAAGAATCGCGTGGCTAGAGCGAGCCAGCAAGAGCCCTGCCAACAGTCCACAGAAGGGCGCAAACTCCTCTGTTTGACCATCCAATGACCTTCCCCGCACCGTGGACCAGGTATCCTGAAGGACACAGCTGTATAACTTAGAAGTTGAGGGAGCGGTCCTTCAAGGTGGCCAGTGTGGGCTCGAGTCTCAGCTGAATTCTCCCTCAGGCCCTTCCTGGCTGCACCCCCCCTCCCCCCATCAACTTACCCTGATTAGTTACTGGTCCAGAGCACTTCTTGAGTCGTCAGAGCAGCCTGGAATATACATCAAGCTCTCCTCCTTCCCACCACGTCAGAGTTGCCCTGGTTATGTGGCTTTCTTGACTTGGATGGAGCCAATACATTCTGAGCAGAAAGGACCCAGGACACTTCTGGGTTAGGCATGTAATTGACCATAAGGGGCCTTCCAGAACCTTCTTTTCTCTTACAGATGGATGCCCTCTTGGCCTGGGTGCCGGACTGACTGACAAGCTGTGCTTCTCGGCCTATCTGCAAAGGACATGAAGCACGGGCAAGAACGAATCCTTGGGGATTTGAAGCCAGAGGCCAACAAACTTATTTTGACTTTGTGGGCATGCCCACTCATTGTCCTGCCATTGTTGCCTGAAAGTTGACAGCGGGCATGGAAGTGGTGGGTGTGACTGTACTCCAATAAAACGGGGTGTGCAAGAAGAGACAGCAGGCAGGACTGGGTTTGTGGGCTATACTTTGCTGACCTCTCTTTACAGCCATTGAGACGTGTTACTTTGAGCCTGACCTGATCATTGCCACATGTAATCCCCTTCGAACATCATGTGTCGGATACTCATTTGTCTACTCATTGTCTACCTTCCCCAATTACAAGGTAAGCATCATGTGGGCGGAGTCTACTATATCCTCAATGACACAAAAGCATCTAACAGAACCATTGCTCAATATACCATTTTACATCATGTATCCTCCTTGATCCTCTATGTGCTCAGCTGTAAAGCAGGGAAAATAGCAGGACCTACCTCTGGCGTGTGTGGAGTCCCCTAAGTGGTAGCTGGTGCTTTTGACTCCCCCCCACCCCCGAAGCAGCAGCCTGCCAAGCCTCGTTCTGCAGCAGATTCCTCGTGCCCACCCCTCTGGTTCTCCTCTGTTCAAGGGGGGGAGGGGTGTGTTGCCAACATAACAGGCTTGGGAGTTGGTGGAAGCTGCTACAGCAGGAAGCTCAATCCCTGAAGCCATGCTCTCTACATCAGGAGATGGGAAACAACGGCCTAGGGTCCAAAGCCAAGTGGCTGCTCGGTTTTGTGAAGAAAGTTTTATTGAAACACAGGGTGCTCGTGTGTTTACACATCATCTATGGCTGCTTTCAGTATCCCATGGTCGAATTGAGTCACTGCAGTAGAGACAAAATACCTTGTAAAGCCTAAAATATATACATGAGGCCTTTTGCATAAATTGCTGGCCAATCCCTACTCCAAAGAACTATAGAATCAAGGCCACAGGCAGCTGTCTTTCTCTCACAAGTTCAGGTTTGCAGTGCTGGCTCGCAGGGCCCCAGTGCCCAATGCTGTGGGGTGAGATTTGAGCCCGGGCCTACCACCTGAAGAGACTTTCTTAAGTCCTAGCGCTATCACCCAGAATCTCTAGCCTGCTCATCTGTGCCCACTCATCATGGCACGGAAAGGCCATTGTTGGTCACTCGTCCCTCCATTGGCCAGCCATTCTAGAAGCATCTGTGGAGCATTTATCATCGTGATGAACAATACCGAGTCCCTGTCCCTGTGGCAACTGAGTCCAGTCGGCAAAAGAAGCATTGCACCATATTTAAAACCAAGGAGCATGCTAGGAAGGAGCACTGCAAGGTGCTCTGGGGACTACTAATTGGACTCCTCAAAATACTCATGGCCGTCAAGTCAGTGCTGACTCATGGTTACTTCTATGGGTCTCTTTGACTGTAACTTTGCAGGAGTAGAAAGCCCAGTCTTCCTCCCAAGGAACTGGTGGTGGATTTGAACTGTCAACCATGCAGACTGCAGCCTAGTGTATATCCACTATACCGCCAGGGCTACCAACTGGGCTCCTGCTATATTCCTGTTAAGGATTCGCAGGGAAGGATCAAAGATTGAGTCCAATGAAGGCTCGTTGGAAGCCTCCCTCCAAGCCCATACAAGGCAGGAGGGTTCACAAGTTGTTGGTCACTCCAGGAATGAAGGCATGGACGCCAATCGGTGTCCACTGACTACCTATCATGTCCCAGAGAGATCCGGGATAGGAAAGGCCCCTTGAGTTTACCAGTCATAGAAAAAGGCCAGAAAGAGCAGGATTCGTACTGCACCCTTGCCAAACACCCTTGCCAAGCACAGAGAAGTTACATGTCTCATTCAACCAGTAAGGACACGGTCCAGGGTCCCACCCGGGAGCCTGTGCATTCTCTTTTCGCTCTATCGGATCGCCAGCTAGGATACCACCAAATGGGACTGCAGCATCTCCACTTTCTCTTCAAGGATACAGGGGATTTTGCATAGTACTCAGTTTACTCATTCATTCATTTTGCAAGTGTATGCTCCTATTTAATGCCAGTGACCACATCAAATATGCTATCTGCCTCTGAGAGCGTATCGTGCCTGGCGCGTGGTGGTGGTCAATAATCATGTGTTGACTAACTAGCCCGCCTTCCTGGGATTTAGTTACTCTCACCAGGGTGCTTGCTTTCACAGCATGATGTGGCAGAAAGGCCTTCGAAGCAACTCGAAAGCAAGGAAGTAGCCCATGTCTGCCAAGCATTGGCTAGGTGGCCTGCACAAATCACTTCATCTCTCTGACTTCAACTTTCTACCTGTGCCATCAGCGCCCTCTCAGCAACCCACGCAAATGCCATGGGGATTATGTGAGATAGTACAGTGTCCCTGGCCCGGAGTCTGGCCCTTAAAAGTACCAGCATCACATCCGGGAGTAACGAGCTTGTTGATGGTCAAGCTGGTTCACCTCACGGTGACCCTCACAGGAGAGGCCCAGGTGATGGCCTGAGAGTCTCTGTGGCTGTGTGGCAAGTCGTTCAACCTCTCTGTGGCTCCCTTGTCACACCTGTAAATGCCAGGCAACACTGCCAATCTAGAGAAATGACTGTGAGTTGTAGAGAGGGCACCTAGCAAGATGCCTGGAGCACCCAGTCAAAACGAGAGAAGAACAAAGACCGTCTTCACTCTGACTCATGGCAACCCCATGGGCATCAGAGGAGAAGCCTGCTCCCCGGGGGCTTCCATGGCTCTGTTCAAGGTTGAATGCATTAGCCGTTGGCACCACTCCGAGACACCAGGGTATAATGTGCTCATTAAATGATTGGGGGTGGGGGTGGGGTGGCTGGTGGCACGGTGGGTCAAGCACTGGCAGCTCAAATTCATCCACTGATCCGAGGGAGAAAGATAAGGCTGTCTGCTCCCATAAAGATGTACAGCCTCCGAAACCCTGTGCCGGGTCTAAGGGTCACACTGAGTCATAATAGACTCGAGGGCAGAGGGGTTGGGGGTTGATATCCGTGTGGTCGTGCATCTTGAAGTGCATGCCTCAGAGCCAAGTTTACCTGCACCCTCAAACAGCCACGCTACGCATCACACTTGACTGAATGAGTCTCTTCATGGCAACCCTCTGCTGTAGTCACAGTGCTGAGCCTACAGGACAGTGAAGCACAGAGAGGGCTAGCAGTTTGCCCAAGATCACACAGCCAAGAGGTAACAAAGCTGGTATGTTCCAGAAGGAAGATCCTAACCCACCACACTCCATCACCCTCCTGGGGCTTCCCAGCCCCGCTCCCAAAGATATACACCCCCCACTGAACCCCTCTTGTTCAGCCTGGCAGCCTTTGCCTCCTCCCCATTTTCTGAGCCAGTGCCCGAGAAGTGACCCACTCCTGGCAGAGCCCCCCTGAAGCCCTCGGCCTGACCCCCACGTAATGAAGGGAATTAATATGGCCGAGCCTCCAGCCCGGCCGAGCTGCTTCCCAGCAGCCCCGGCCAGGCCTCTAATTGATTAGGCCATAAAGCCTGGGCACTAAATTGAAAGGAGCCGCACTAATTCTCTTTTATGTTAAATTTCTGTCTTTCCCCTTTATCGAATCCCCCGTCCAATGTCCCTTTCCCTCCCCATCACGGGCTTGCTGTGGGCCTGTTTTTCCCGTGCACAGATTAAGTACCTAATCAAAATCTTGTCTCCCCTAATGGTATAAAATTGAAAGATAGATATTGCACTTTACACAGCTGATTAAACACTCGAATGTGCCTAAATGCTTAAAGGGCTTGTTACATTAACTAACTCTGTCATCTGCCCACTGGCTTATAATTGCGTGCGTGCGTGCTGCTTAGGGGGAGGCCCGGCAGGACCGCTTTGTGCCCACCTCCTCCGGTGGCCTCCCAGCCCCACCTCCCCAGGGAGCCTCCTTCGCCAGAGTCAAGCCACGGTACAGGGAGACCAAGTCACGGAGGGCTGCCATGCTTGCCTCTGGCCCTGGAGAGAGGCTGATGGACTCTCCTGCTGGATCCGAGCACCGAGCCCATCCCCTTCGGTTGGTCTCCAGAGCAACAGGCTCTCTCCCACCCACCACACCCCCAAGCCTCCACAAGTGCCAACTGCCAGCCAGCCCCCCTTCTAGAGGGAGTAGCCATTGGGCATGCCTAACCAGTAGTCACCGGGTCACTTGCTTTGCTGGCTTCTAGCCCTTGGAATCCCTCTTCCTTTGGGGGCCTAGGTGCTTAAGTCCACCTGGTCTATGAAATCAAAGGATCCCGAGGCCTATGGCAGTGGCATAAGGCGGGAGGGGAGGGGAGAGAAGGGTCTCAGCTGGTGCAGACAGGTAAATGCTCAATGACTGACCAGGCACTTAGGCGTTTGAGATTACGGGCTCCTGACGAAGTGTTTCATGTTCATGATGCACAAAGGCACAATATAGATCCCAAGAAGGCAGGTGACACGGTACAGAGATTCAGCCCTGCTCCCAGTGTCTCTCTCGAGACCGGGGCCAAAGTGCCGCTGGAACTCGGTGCCATTCAGGGAAAAGGGACATGGTAGTCCTTCAGGGGCTTCTCTCACCCTCTGGGTGATCCACAGCCCACCCTCCTGACCAGGGACTCAAGATAGTGGTCCGCCTTGAAAGCATATGATTCTGCCTGAGCAGGTATGCACACACACACACACAGCAATAGGGACACACTCAAACATACACCTACTCTCCTGTGTACACACATGCTTACACTCACTCACTGGGAGAAGTGACTCAAGACTCAAACACACATCCATTCACACATTCCCACCTGCATGCACCTACATAGACTAACACAGTCATGCCTCATGCATACACACAGCACACACATGTACAGGCATACAGACACATGTGCACATGCATAGACACCCTACCGAAGAGTGCATTCAGGATCCACATTTACATTGGACTTATTAACAAAAGAACAATAATAATAACCAATACCCCCACCTGGGTACTTACCATCTGCCAGGCCTCTACGTGCATTATCTCATTTATATTCTTGATAAAGCATCGTTATTTCCATTTTATAATCAATGTACCAACTTCTTAAAAGAAAAAAAAAATGCCTGCTGGTATTTTGATTGGAAGTGTGATGAAGCTATAGATCAATTTGGAAATAATTGACTTAACAATATTGAGCGTGCTGACCCATGAACAAGGCATTTCACTATTTATTTAGATCTTCCTTAAATTTTCTCAAGGATATTTTATAGTTTTCAATACACAGATTATTCACACCTCTTATCAGACATGACCGTAAGTCGCTCATCTTTTTGTGCTATTGTAAATGACAGTGCCTCTGTCATTTCAATTTGCAATTCTTTGTTTCTCTGGTGGAGCAACGGTGAAACTCACTTGGCTGCTACCTGAGGGTTAGTGGTTTGAACCCAGCCAGCACATGCATGGGAGACAGCCCTGGCAACGTGTTCCCATAGAGACCACAGTCTAGGAAATGCTGGGGGACAGTTCTACTCTGTCACATGTGGTTGAAAGGGACCCAATAGCATCTAGCCACAATATATGGAAGTGCAACAGATTGTCCAATATTACTCTAATATCATGCACACTTAATAAACGCATGTGTTCATTACAGTAACTATTTGTAGATTCCATGGGACTTTCTATCCAGGCCACGCCGTCATGCATGTCATGTGTGCATAAAGAGTTTTACTTCTTCCTATCTGACCTGAATGCCTTTTCTTGCTTATTCCCCAAAGGCACTGACCAGAACCCCAATAGGTCCCTGAGCTGAGGCAGACATCTGCACAGTTAACTCAGTTGCATATAGAATCGATATGATTCCCCCCACCCCACCTGACGTGGCTGTTAGAATGGACTGGCGAGGTCAGCTGGATGTGGGGATTTCATTGTGGGATAGCTTTTTTCACTACAAATCCACTTTTCTTCTTAGACATTGGACCTTTCTGTTATCATGGATTTTTCTCCACTGATTTGTGTTTCCTATTTGATTAATTTACAATCTGATCTTTATAATTTTTTTCATTTGTCTTCTAGTTTTTGTTTTTAATGGAAGTGGAGGTCACTGGATTAAGAATTTTCCTTTCTTTTTTATTTTTGTTGTTGGTAATATAGAAAATTGGGGCTATAAATTTTTCTCCTAAATACTTCTTTTAAAAGTTTCAATGTGTTCACTGTGTTGTGATTTAATTTTCATTCCATTCAAAACTACTTTTTCCCACCCACCCACCCACCCCAACCCCAACCCTTTGACCTAAGGCTTATTTATTTTAAATCATTTTATTGGGGGCTCATACAATTCTTATCACAATCCATCCATCCATCCATTGTGTCAAGCACATTTGGACATTTGTCGCCATCATCATTCTCAAAGCATTTGCTTTCTGCTTGAGCCCTTGGTATCAGATCCTCATTTTTTCCTTCCCTCCCTGCTCCCCCCTCTCTCATGAACCCTTGATAATTTATAAATTTTGTCATATCTTACATCTCCCTTCACCCATTTTTCTGTTGTCCATTCCCCAGGGAGGAGGTTATTGGTTGTAATTGGTTCCCCCTTTCCACCCCACCTTCCCGCCATGCTCCCGGTATCACCACTCTCAGCACTGGTCCTAAAGGAATGATCTGTCCTGGATTCCCTGTGTTTCCAGTTCCTATCTGTACCAGTGTACATCCTCTGGTCTAGCCAGATTTGTAAGATAGAATTGGGATCATTATAGTTGGGGGCAGGGGGAGGAGAAAGCATTTAGGAACTTGAAGAAAGTTGTATGTTTCGTCGTTGCTACACTGCACCCTGACTGGCTTGTCTCCTCCCTGAGACCCTTCTGTAAGAGGATGACCAGTTGCCTACAGATGGGTCTTTGGTCCCCAATTCACTATGTTTTGATTTTTTGTTCTCTGATGCCTGATACCTGATCCCTTCAACACCTCGTGATCCCACAGGCTGGTGTGCTTCTTCCATGTGGGCTTTGTTGCTTCTGAGCTAGATGGCCACTTGTTTACCTTCAAGCCTTTGAGACCCCAGGTGCTATATCTTTTAATAGCCAAGCACAATCAACAGCTTTCTTCATCGCATTGGGAAGGTGAACATCATGGAATGTCAGTCTAATAGAACAAAGTGTTCTTACATTGAGGGAGTACTTGAGTGGAGTCCCAGTGTCAATCTACTACCTTAATGTTAAATCTATAAATATATGCACATAGATCTATTTCCCCATCATCATATATAAATATATTTACATATGCACATGTCTTTATTTAGACCTCTGTAAATGCCCTTTGCCTCCTAGTTCTTTCCTCTATTTTGACTTAGGGTTTATTTTTAAGTGTTATTTCATTTCTAAATATCTGGAGATTTTCCAATTATCCTTCTATTATTGATGTCTAACTTAATATCTTTGTAGTGGAAACCATATTATGCGTGACTGAGGTTTGAGATCAGGTTCACAGCCCAAACTATGATCTAGCTTGGTAGATATTGCATGGACATTTAAGGAGAATATGATTTCTACTGTTTTGTGGCTGTGTGTCCTATGAATATCAATTAGTTAAAATTGATTAATAGTGTTAAGAAGGATCCAAACAACCCAATCAAATTCACTGTTATTGAGTTGATGCTGACCCAAATAGGGACTCAAAATAGCAGGTACTGGGTCCCTGAGTCACACACTTGGAAGAAAACAATCCAGGAAAGCCCCCAGAGGGGTACACACTCACTGACATTTTTCTAAATGAGAAATCAGCTGTTAGTACATTGCACCTTTAAGATCTGGAAGCTGATGTGTTACAGCAGCGCAACCTCACCTACTCTAACTAATCCAGGTCCTCACTCCTGCAAAGCATTGCCTACTAGGCCCCTTCCTCCAGTGGAAACACAATGAACACTCTAAGAGGATGGAAGTCTCTTTTCTTATTGAAATCCCATAAAATTAGCATTAGACAGAATTAGATGTGAGACTCGGGAAGTGATTTAACAACCAGCAAATAATTAGCCTTATTTTAACATCTATGCACCTTTCTCACACACTCTCGGGTTTCAGACAACATATATTCTATCAATAATTTGTGTATCAGAATGACAGTGTTGGGTCAAACTCTTGGCCCATTCAGAAGCTTGTAATTGAACATACTAATACCTGAATTCCTTCAGGGAGAGAGGGAGGAGGAAGGAAGATTGTTAATATATGTGATCTGTTTCTTTTCACTTTCCTATGTAAGGTTCTCTCAGAACTGACTTCCAGAATAAGTTGCCACTACATCTCCAATGGATGGATGGATGGACCGATGGACAGAATGTGGCTGGGATGTCTATGCGACTTTTCCAAATACAAGTAGAAAAGAAAAGGTCCATGTCAACTCCCAGCATACAAGGTGAAATGATATGTGAAGTTGCCAAGTAATCTGAAATTGAAGAAGGAATATTGCCCAGGGACTGACTAGTTAGCCAGGCTAAGGAACAGTGGTGTGGGGGGAGCCACAGAAGGCTGTGTCTATGTCATCAGTTTCAGGCCTCTGTTATGAAACCAACTCAACATGTTCTAATCCCTACTGACCCGCAGGCTACGGGGAGTGGTCCCATGACCTTCAAATCTTTCCCTGGGTTCTTCTCAATGCACAGTCACCAGAAGGACTCATGTCTAAAATGGTGATGAGAGGGCCTCAGTTAAGAACCTTCTCCAAATGGGAGGGCCTCAGTTATGAACCTTCTCCAAATCATGGTCCCTGGGCAACGCACAAGTACAGGAGCTCCATGGAAAATCCTTGGGACAGAACCCAGGATCCTGAAGCATGCCAGGAAGATGTCGGGATGAGCCTCCCTGGTGGAAATTAAAATACTGGGTCAAGTTTAGTCTACAGAGCTCCCCAGAGCCATGCATAAATGAGAGGAACAGAAAACAAAGTCCAAACCTCCTTCAAAGTTGTGTGCCTCTTAGGGAAACCTCCCCCACTAGCAGCATTCCAGAGGTCTCTACTTTCCATGGACGAGTGAAGCATACTCCCTTCTGCCAACTGCCAGCACCTCCAGGAGACCTGCAGCAAATGATGCCCTGTCACGGAGCAGAGCAGTGTGGGTAAGGAGTCCTAGAAAAGTGGTGACCACAAGCCACCCATCTAGTGAATTTGTAGCTCAAATAAATTCCGTGTGGGGTCCAAAAGAAACCCACAAGCTGTAAATTTAGAGCACAGTGACCCTGATGGGCAGCATCCCTGGTGCTGGGCAGAAGCACAAGCCAATAGTCTCCAGAAGGAAACACATGCAGCATAAGCCACAGACTTTCCGAAACAATTTCCCAGCAGAATCCCTAGGACAGCACTTAGTCTCCCTGCCCACTGGGCAAGAAGTGTCAGCTAACTCCAAGTTATCCTGTGTAGCATCTCTCTCATACCGGTGGCCAGCATGGCGTTGACAGAGCCAGGCTGAGGCCAAATGCCAATGCCTCTTTGTTTAGTTCATGAAGAAATTTACTAGAAAGTCATGATGGCGGTAAGAGTCAGGGGAAGATGACGAAAACCGCCTAAGAAAGCACCGTGCTGAGCCCCCACAAGTCCTTCAGAAGCGCCAAGTGCTTCAACACAATTGATAGGCTGCTTAGCAATCCTTCTGATTGATTGATTAAAATCATAAGCAATTCTGGGTAGCCTAATTCTGATTACGATAGATCCTCAAGCACAAGAGAATTGCATCCGTGAAAATGGAATCAATGACTGAATGGGTTTCTCACTAACTCAGACTAGTGCGTGCAAATCTGCCCTGGTGTGCCTGTGTCCTGCGACGTGCCCCACACTTTGCACAACATACAATACACACTTGCCTCGGTTTGCATCTCCCTAAAAGTGAACCTGAGGACTAGGATTTGAGTGCAAATGGTTTCTCTCAGAAGCGAGGGGCTGGGGTCAAGAAGACAGGTGAGGGAGGAGGAGCCGGTCATGAGCACGTTTGAGAACAACACCTCTGTGGGCAAGTGGTGTTCATTCCCACTGGGGCTCCTTGGGCAGGACTGCGAGCACACTTCAGAGTTGTCCTAATGGTCTACGTATGACCCCTCCCTGGGGGACGGACAACAGAAAAGTGACATGAAAAAAATAATAATAATTTATAAATGATCAGGGGTTCATGAGGAGGAGAGAGGAGGGAGAAAATGAGGAACTGATACCAAGGGCTCAAGCAGAAAAAAATGTTTTGAGAATGATGATGGCAACACATGTCCAAATGTGCTTGACACAATGGATGGATGGATGGTGATAAGTGTTATATGAACCTCCAATAAAATGACTTAAAAAAATAGAAAGAAAGAAAGGTGGGCCTCACTGGTTATGAGCTTGAGGTCTAGATCATGGAGCAGTGTACCTTGGGCAATATACTGGTGGTGTGACCTTGGGAAATGTACTAGTGGTGTGACCTTGGGCAGTGCACTAGTGGTGTGACCTTGGGCAGTGCACTAGCTGAGCCCAGGTTGCACAGTGGTTCATCAGTCAACCGTGAAGCAAAAGGCTGGCAGTTTAAACTCATCACCAACTTCCCTAGAGAAAGATGTGGCCGTGTGCTTCCATGAAGATTACAGGGTTTTTATATCTGCTGAAAATTCTATGGGGAAGTTCTCCGTCCTATAGGACTGCCAGGAGTCAGAACGGACTTAATGGAAATGGTTAGAGTTGGGTGACGAGATTTGTGTTTCTTATCTGGGAACGTGGGGCTGATGAAAATAACTACGGGGAAGACCAAAGGCGCAATACACATAAAGTATTCGAAACAGGAGGTAGCAGACCATTCTAGAGCTGCTGAAGAAAAGACCCAGCCCACACCTTTGGGGTTCCAGAAGCTAGAAGGAGAGTTAGGTCGTAGCAGATAATCATCAGACAATGTAGGTAGGCATGGTCCAGGGATAAAGCAAACCATTTTTATTAGGCTCATAGATCATTAGGAGTCTGTAGCTGAAATAATCTAAACTTTGTCTGCGAGCCACATCCATCCACGCTCATACATCTGCCTTCGGTCACTAGCAGTGTCTGCACCGTAGCAGCGGAGCTGAGTAGCTTCAGAAGTTCACTGACTCCTGTGCGAGAGGCATTTCATCCACACGATTGGCAGTTTATGCAGACTGGGGACTAGGAACCCAGCTCGACTGTCAGCTGGAAGAACATGTGACTGTTGTTACGGGTGTCTTTCTCCACATGAAATGATTTGGGCTTCCTTTCCACATGGTGGCTGGCTTCCGAGGGGGAGTTTCCCAGGAGAGCAAGGGATTTTGATGAGCCAGCCTCAGCAATCACATAGCATCACTTCCAGAAAATTCTCTGGGTCAAGGCAGTCAAAGTACCCTACTCAAGTTCAAGAGGAGAAGACCTAGGCCCTACAGCTCCATGGGAGGAGTGGCAAAGGCAGACTGTAAACGAGCTATGGCTTGAGGGAGACTGTGGTTCTCCTCTTTGTAAAGTACGATATTCATTTTTCTTATTCCTGTTAGCTGCCAGCGTCAATGTCAACTCATGGCAACCTGATAGCCACACCAACTAGTTGCTGTAGAGTTGATTCCAGCTCACAGTGACCCCAAGCATGTCAGAGTGGAACGGGGCTGCCTCTGCTTGTCAACAGCTGACTTCTCAAAAGTAGATCACAGACCTGTCTTCTAAGATGATTTGGTTCGGCTTGAACCTCTAATCTTGCACTTAGCTATGTACGCTTGCTAACCAGTTACACCATGCAAGACCTCCAGATAGATAGATAGATAGATAGATAGATAGATAGATAGATAGATAGATAGATAGATAGATTAGATATATATTTAGATATTTATATCTTTTATTTGCAAATTTTATCTAATCCACTTATGTAACTTTGTATTTATACAAATCTTTTAATCGTATTTTAATAAAAATGTTAAGTTTGGTGTATTATTATAAATGTTTTGATTTTCTGATTTGTTATTGATGATATAGAAGAATGTCATTTCTTTTTTATCTCTTTTTAAAATCATTTTATTGGGGGGCTCATGCAATTCTTATCACAATCCATCCATCCATCCATCCATCCATCCATCGTGTCAAGCCCTTTTGTACATAAAATGGATTGAGGCAGAGAAGGATGCACCTAGGGGAAACTTCCCAAAGGAGTTGAAGCTTAAGCCGAGGGTAAAGTCATGAGTGGGAACCAGCCAATCAGGAAATTTCCTTTGATGATACGCAGGCTATCTCCATGGTGATAGAGATCCATAATCTGCCTGTGGTGGGGACATGGGAGAGGGGACAGGGAGTAGGACCCTCCAGCATTACTACACATGAGAACAAAGAAAATGCCACTTTGGACTAAGGTGGATAGGAAAGGCCAGTGGCATTGTGCCTGAAATAGTAAAGATGCTGTGGCAAGGTGTCATGGAGTCAAGACCCTCCATACAACCGAATGGTACCCTGGCCAGTCCTGTGCCACCCTCACCAGTGTTTGAGCCCGTTGTGGCAGTCGCTCTGTCCGTACATCTCGTCAAAGACCTTTCTCTTCTTCACTGCTCTTCTCCTTCACCAAGCATGATGTCTTCTCCTGGGACGATTTTCTCCCAACAGGTCCAAAGTACATGAGACAAAGTCTCACCATCCTTGCCTCTAAGGCAGTGGTTCTCAACCTTCCTCATGCCATGACCCTTTCAGACAGTTCCTCATGTGGTGGTGACCCCCAACCATAAAATTATTTTTGTTGCTCCTTGATAACTGTCAGTTTGCTGCTGTTATGAATCAGATGACTCCCGTGAAAGGGTCATTTGACACCCCACCCCCCAAAGGGGTCGCGACCCACAGATTGAGAACCACAGCTCTACGGCGTATTCTGGCTGCTCTTCTTCCAAGACAGATTTGCTTGTTCTTTTGGCATCCATGTTGCTTTCGATATTCTTAAATTGTATTATCAACTATAAATACAAAAATTATACTCTATATTAAATATGTGCAAAGTGAGATTACCATCGATATCTGCTGAGCCCTTATGCAAGGGGACTTCAGAAAGTTTGTGGAAAAGCTGACTGAAAAGATAGTGGGAATTTTTCACCAATTTCTCGGGACCCCCTCATAGGTGCTGAACCCCCATGTCAGGTTCTGTTTGTACAATGTTTCACTGTATGCTCCCCAAATCCAGTAAGGTGCTTTGTGGTTTGGTTTAGTTTTCTGTGCTTTGTTTTGTTTTAATATTGACTGAATAAAAAACATCTTTAAAGACATTTTCCGGACAAGCATATCAGAAGCCAAGACACTGACACCAGTCCTTTCCGCATCTCTGGGCAGGGCCTCCTGCTAACAGGAATCCAGGGACCTCGCTGACAGTACCATGGTATATCTTCTCTTTCAGACGAGCCGTTAGACACAGCTCACAAAGCCGGCCACGGCCAGAGATAAAGAGTGTTGTTTTTCACGCCTGGAGAAGTAAAGTGTTTGACTTACAGGCAAAGTTTCCCTTGAAGCAACTCCTCTGACATACAGCTGCAGCCTCTTCGCTGGCGGGTGAAGGAAATCAGAGGGAATTCAGGGTCAGGTTGCTGGGGAGGGGCCCCTCTGGCTGGACCGCCTATGACCCTTACAGCCCTGAATGTGCCCCATTCCCTCTCGCCGCAGCCCTGCTGCTGGTGCCAGGTGGAGCCCGGAGCCCTGGATGTCAGAGGGACTGGCTCCACTTCTGTGAACTCGGGCTATCTGGCCCTGTTAGGTTAGGGAGGGTCCTGGACGCCCTGGGTTCTGGACAAGGCCCTCATGATGGACTCCTTCTCTAGGGTCCTCTAAGCCTGGCACCTTTTCCATCAAGGCTGAGCCAATGAGTAGAGAAAGGATTCCTTTAAGGTGAGCTGATCTTATTGTCCTTGCAAGTTTATACCCAAGCTGGGAGTTCAGGTGTTGGGAGCCCGGGGTAGCTGTTGCCGCATCCAAGGTCAGTGGCTGCCAATCACTTCAGGGGCCTGTGCAATCCAGTTATTCTCCGGGAAGAAAGGATCCTTTCAGAACAAACATCCAGCCTGCAGTCATCAGAGGACCACCTGCAGTTGGATAGCTGGCCCTTGGAACCCCAAACTCTCTGCTCAGGTGGGGCAGACTGGAGATCAGCAGCCAGTCAGCTTCCAGCTGAGTCCGAGCATACAAACCTCTCGACCTGGTCAGCTGAGTGATAAGTACCGCTTCTCTGAAAACGAAGCCTGATCTCCATGATGCCCCCTCCAAGATAACTTGGCGATGAAACACCTTCTATAGAGATGCCCAGCATTCCCTCCCTGCCCGTTTCCCAGGATTGGCTAACCTGCTCCATTCCACGGGCCTTGAAGTATTAGAGCTCATCATCGCTCAGTCCCTTTCAGACCAATCATATTCTCCATTCAAGAAGCGTGGGAGCTGGGTCACCTGGACCCTGAGTAGTTGGCTGTGGTGGTGGCGATGTTAGTTGCTCTCAAGGGGGCCCCAACTCATGGCAACCGCATGCCTAACAGTACAAAATGGTACCTGGTCGGTTGCAGGTTGGACCAGTGTGATCCACAAAGTGTTCACTGGGTAATTTTGGAAGTCGATCATCTGGCCTCACTTCCTAGTCTATCTTAGTCTGGAATCTCTGCTGGAAACCTCTTCAGCATCAAAACAACACACAAGCCCCCAGTGACAGACAGGGGGTGGCTATGCATGCAGCGCTTCCACTAGGTGCCACCCTTGAGGCTCCTGCGTGGAAAGCGAGCATCTTATCACAGAGGCACTAATGCCCATGGGCACTTGGCTATAAATGAGCACCAGCCTGTCTTTAGTAGACATGCTCTTCATTCATGTGAGCATTTTAGAAACGTAGAGATCATTGCGCTAGATGTGAGTGAGGATGTTCACCACAAGTTCAAGTAGGGTTGAGGCTAGATTCAGGCCTGAGAGAGAAGACCACAAGGCAGCAGCAATGGGGAGCTTTGCAAAGAAACGAGACCCCAGAAAGAGCAATGGGATAGAGCTGAAAGAAGAGCCCCCGCTACAATGCCTACAGTCGAGTCATTGGGCATAGCCAGGCAATGCTCTTTCGAACCTGGCTGGTTTGGTCAGCTCCTTGCAGCTGTCAATTTTTCCATGTCTACATGCTGGACGTCTTTCTGCAAAACAAGACTGAGATCAGCACGCTCTTTCCTCCTAAGAGCCAGCTTCCCCCTACCGATCTAGCGAGGGCAGCTTCCTGGCCTTAGCATTCTCAGATGTTAGAAGCATCTCAGGAACAGAATGAATAGTTGCTCTTCGACTACACTCAGGTGGGGGAAATAGAGCCGGGGTACCAGGGGTGTCTCCAATCCCCAAGGGGAGTGGGAGCTACACCTTCCTTCCAGGTAAGCCGAGGGCGGGGCTGTACCGGAGGCTGCCCCCTGGGGTCTCATCAGCCCAGGGTACCTGATGCTCAGTGTTGGCTGGAAGTGCTCGGGAGAAATCAGGTTGCATCCGTCACTGCTGGAACAAGTCATTCACACCAGATCTATCTCCTTGCACCACGCTGCCACTCCGTGATGGGGCCCGCCAGCAAGTGAGGGAGGATGACGTTCACACTTGTGTTGGCAAACTGTCACCTTTGTAAAACAGGCGGCTTTTTTCAATTACTATTAAAAACACTTATGTCAAGCTTTGCTCTTAATTAAATCCTGTGCCTTCAGCTTGCTAAAGAGCAGCAGGGGACGAGCGGCCCGTGATGGTGCCGGAGGAGATGAAAGACTCCGATAGAATCCTCTCAGAAGGCTGAGCACCTCTCAGATATGGAACCAGTGCTGGCCCTTGGTGGTGTCCAAATGACAAAATCCGTGGCCTTCTGGGAGGTAGATGGGAATGTGGAGAGCGTAAGGACACCCCCACCAGCCCCTTCCCCAGGATTAACCCACTTCCTGCCTGCCAACAGAACCCCACCTTTGTTCAGAGATCAAGTGGGAGTCTTTCGCCCTAAGTCATCACCATGCCCTAAGCACAATGACATGGTGGAATACGTTAAGAGACGTTTCCCGTGATGATGATGTTCCTGAGTAGAGCAGCCAGTCCACAGAGAGAACAACATGGCTGGCCCCACTATGAGACATGATGCCCCTCAGTGACTAAGGGCGATACAGGGGACAGCACCGGAGACACAGTGTGGGAATTGCACCTGACCTGATCCCACCACACCGAGGCAAATCACTGGGGGAGTGCAGTGGAACAGCAAGGGAATGGAGTGGCAAGGTCCCCAGGGAATGCTGAAAGTGGACTTTGGGGCCAGGGCGTGGTGCCCCAACAGACTGGACTGGAAAACGCTCCTAAGGGCCAGCAAACGATCCCTGAACTAACTACAAGCTTTTCTCTTGTGAACTGTTTTGCTCTGTTCTTTGTCAGTGGTTTGTTTTTGTTGTTTTGTTGTCTGGTTGTATACTGTTGCTTTGTTTTCCTCTGTCTTGTTTTTGTGCATGTTAGTGTCTCCACAGGTCTGTCTGAATAGGACAGGCTGGATGAACTATCTGGAGGAAAAACAACGGGACCGACAGTTCCGGGGGGACTTGGGGTGGGGGGGTAGGGGGGGTAAGGAAGTGGTGTTAACAAACCCAGGGACAAGGGAAAAACATGGGACCCCAAATGGTAGAGAAGGGGGAGTGGCAGGCCTGGTGGGAAATGATCAAGGGTAAGGTTGCTTAGAGAAGAGGTATACTCTAGCCCAGGTGGCGACGGAGCATGGTAGTAGGGCAGGAGGAAAGTCAAGGGAGATGGAGGAAAGAGCTAGGAGTCAAAGGGCATTCATGGAGGTCTAGACAAAGATGTGTACATGCAAATATATATAGGAGGATGGGGAAATAGATCTATGTGTCTATATTTATAGGTCAAGTATTAGGGTGGCGGAAGGACCTTGGGCCTCTACTCAAGCACTCCCTCAATGCATGAATACCTTCTTTTATTAAATTGGAACTCTATGATGCTCACTCTCCCGACACAACGGCTGGAGCCAAAGTGGGTGAACAAGTAAATGTGGTGAAGAAAGCTGATGGTGCCCGGCTATCAAAAGAGATAGTGACTGGGGTCTTAAAGGCTTGAAGATAAACAAGCGGCCATCTAGCTCAGAAGCAACAAAGTCCACATGGAAGAACACACCAGCCTGTGTGATCGAGTGGTCCCAAAGGGATCAGTTACCAGGCATCAAAGAACAAAAAATCATATCATTGACTGCACACCTCCATGATAGGATCGCTGAAGACAAATGGGTGCATAAGCAAATGTGGCGAAGGAAGCGGATGGTGCCCGGCTATCAAAAGAGATAGTGTCTGGGGTCTTAAAGGCTTGAAGATGAACAAGCGGCCATCTAGCTCAGAAGCAAAAAAGCCCACATGGAAGAAGCACACCGGCCAGTACGATCACGAGGTGCCAAGGGACCAGGTAGAAGGCATCATGCAAAAAAAAAAAGATATAAGTGTGTGCATGTATGTGTATATATATGTATATGTATATATACACCATATTAAATGAAGGGGGAAGTGCAGAGTGGAGACCCAAGGACCAAGTGTCGGCCAATGGAGATCCCCTCATAGAGGGGTTTAGGAGAGGAGATGGGTTAATTAGGGTGCGAGGTAGTACCAATGAAGAGCACAGCTTTCCCCCAGATCCTGGATGCTTCCTCCCCCAACTACCATGATCCGAATTCTACCTTGCAGGGCTGGATAGGACAGAGGCTGTACACTGGTACATATGAGGGCTGGAGGTACAGGGAATCCAGGGTGGATGATACCTTCAGGACCAAGGGTGTGAGGGGCAATGCTGGGAGAGTGGAGGGTGAGTGGGTTGGAAAGGGGGAACTGATTACAAGGATCCACATGTGACCTCTTCCCTGGGAGAGGGACGGCAGAGAGGGGGGGGAGGGAGACTCCGGATAGGGCAAGATATGACAAAATAACGATGTATAAATTACCAAGGGCACATGAGGGAGGGGGGAATGAGGAGGGAGGGGAAACAAAAAAAAAGAGGACCTGATGCAAAGGGGCTTAAGTGGAGAGCAAATGCCTTGAGAATGATTGGGGCAGGGAATGTATAGATGTGCTTTATACAATTGATGTATGTATATGTATGGATGGTGATAAGAGTTGTATGAGTCCCTAATAAAATGTAAAAAAAAAAAAAGAAAAGAGGAGAAAAAAATGATTAGGGCAAAGACTGTACAGATGTGCTTTATACAATTGATGTATGTATATGTATGAACTGTGATAAGAATTGTATGAGCCCCAATAAAATGTTAAAAAAAAAAAAGAAAGAAACGTTTCCTTGGAGCTTATGAAACAGAGCTTGGTCAAAAGCTACTACGCCCACATTGCCCTGTGCTTCCTGGGGGCTTCCACAGAGGCGTTAGTGCCTCTGTGATAAAATGGTCACTTTCCACGCAGTATATACACACATGGCATTCCATGAAGATGTCGTGATGAGCGCTATGGCCCTGACAGTCATTTTGTGGCTCAGAGAGTGAAGAACATCATAGGCAGACCATCTCAAGAGATAAAGGCGTTGTTGAGCTGAATCCATACTAGCACCTTCATCCTTCGAGACACTGACGAGTGGGAAACATCACGGCCGGGTTTACGGAAGACAAGCTAGTTACATTCTGAGGAGTCGAGTCTGACTCCCAGGGAGCCTATCAGACAGAACAGAACTGCTCTATAGGGTTGTCCTCTATGGGAGAAGCTCACCACTTCTTTTCTCCCATGAAGCGCTGCATATTCAAGACATTGGGGTATTCGAACCACCAACCTTTTGGTCAGTAGACTAGTGTTTAACCATTGCTCTACCAGCGTGTCTTTTTTTCCTATTATGTGTGCAGCTGAAAATATTCCCGATTGGCATACCGATGGTGATCACGTCCATGCTGACTCATAGGAACTCTGTGTGTGTCACAGCAGCTGTGTTCCGTAGAGTTCTTAAAGGTTGGTTGGTTTATTTGGTTTTTTACAGAAAGCACCCAGGCCTCTCTTCCAAGGTGTCTATGACTGGACTCAAGCCTCCAACCTTCCAGTTAGCAGCCAGGTGCATGACCCATTTGCAGCACCCTGTGGATCCTCTGAATTGAGATAATCCATGAATCAAGCAGCAGAATTAAAAGAAGGGAAGAAAGGACACAATCATTCACTCTGTGCCGACTTTCCATTGCTCTCAGCCCAGAACTATAAACTCCCTGCTGGTTCCCTGGCCTCATTTCATGTCAGTCTCCTCCTCCCTCCCTGTGCTCCAGCCACGCCACCACTCCAAGTGCCTCCAATACAGCGCACGCGGCTTTATCTCAGGGTCTTTGCACATGCTCTCCCCTCCCTCCGCCTGAAATGCTCGTCCCTTGTGTTATGCCTATAAAATGACACCTCCTCCCAGATGTTGTCCTCAAAACTCTAGTCAAAAGTATCCCCCAAGTTCCCTCTCCGAAATGCGACATTTACAACCTGACTTTACTTTCAGCCTACTCCAGGGAGTTCCAAGGTCTGCGAGAAGGGGTGTCCTGTGGAACGTGTTCCTCACTGCAGTCCTCGTGATTAGCACACGCCTGGTGCGCTGTGGAGTAGCCTGCGCCCAGTTTGAAATGAATGAATGGGCATGCTGGGTACTGCGTTAATCACTCAGCATATGTCAGTGCATTTCATTCTCTCCACCAGCCTGCAGTGCAGTGCATTCCTAGAGCTGGTCCTTCTAGCCATCTTCTATGTAACTCCCACTAAATGACTCGATAGGATTATGCAAATGTGAGGTATGGTGGCCCATCAGGGAAGTTGATCATGTAAATAAATTACATAGCACTTCTGTGGGGTAGTGTAGAGAATAGGGTGTACAGAACCTTAATATGAGGATTGGTCAATGTTGCCATTCAACCAGGTTTAAAATGAGCCACCTCAGAGGCAGAAAGGGTCTCACTACCATCAAGGAAGGAGAATCAGAAGTGAACGTGGCTCCTGGTCCCTGTGCTGAACCTCCTCGGTCCAGAAGACTGAGCACTGTGACACCAGAGATGGTGAGAAATGGTGGCAGCGAAGTGTTAGCAGCAGGGGCAGCAGAACCGGGAGAGCAGCACAGGACTGCGTCCTGGACCACGTAGTGAGGGAGCTGAGTGCTTTCAGCCAGGAGGCTTGCCGGTGGAGTAGTGCACCTCTGGGCACCTAATGACGGAACCCAAGCAGGGAAGAGGCCACATAAGGAGGAATCAAGGCTACTGAGAGGTGAGCCTACCTCTGAGAAATAGCTGTCCTGATAGAAGAATTGTATCCTAAGTGTTCCTGATCCTGAACTGCAATTTATTACTCCCCTAAAAAACTACCACTAGAGATATTACCTGTGTTCTGCGTGGCCGTTATAGTGAATTACGGAACCCAGCAAAGAAGTAGAGAGGCCCGGAGTGGGTAGACTGAAGAGTGGAAGCATGATTGGCCTCTGCCTCATAGAGATCAATGTGGGGCTGATACTGATCTTGATTCTCTCCCCTTTGTGAAGTTACAAGAGGTTAGGAATGCCCTGCAGGACATTCTTCAACCGCCCACGAGGTGAACAGGTTTATCCGTGTCTCACAGATGGCAAAGCCAAGGCTCAGAGTTTAAGCGACCTATCCAAGCTTACATGGCCAGTAAATAATGGACCATAATCCAAACACACGTCTTCCTGGCTCTACAGACCTTCTGCATCACAAATGTTCTTGGTGGCTCTTTGGTCAATTTTGTCAAGAAGCAGAGGTAACCGGGCAACCCGTCCAAAGTTGACATTGAGGAATCCTGGGCTCATTAGCAATTTCAGAGACAAATAGTAAGATCTCTGGCTTCTGTGAGCTGCTAAATTCAAGTCCCAAGTCCAACCCTGACTCAGGGCCAGGGAGCCAGAGAAGGTCCCACAAAGGAAGGAAATCAGCAGAATGTGTAGCTAAAGCACACCCTAATGATCCACATGGTTCAGGAGGCCAGAAGTCACGGCTGGGAGAAATCCAATTTTAACAATAATTTGGAAATTTGTCTAGACAGCTTTATTTAAAGAGCCTGGGGGCTGCTAAGTTTAAGCACTCCACTGCTAACCGAAAGGTTGGCGGTTTCAACCCACTCAGCCTCTCCTCAGGATAAAGATCGGACTATCTGCTCCCATAAAGATCCCTTTCCTAGAAAACCCGAGAGGGTAGCTCATTCTGTTATATGGGGTCATCACGATTGAAAAGTGACTTCATGGCACTCAATAACACAACCGCAGCCCTGTGTCTATGAAGCGCTAGGTTAAACTACAAATCAGAGTTCTGCATAGTCAACATTTACAAATGTATTCATTTGCCAGAAAATGAAGACGTCAAAGGCTGTGGGTGGATGCTGCTTTTGAAGATTGTGGGTCGGAGAGAGGCTGCAACTGTAGGGTCTGTTGATGGAGGCCAGTTTAAGAGCCAGGGTATGTGTCTGGCTGAGTTCTCTAAAGAAGCAAAACCAAGAATCTTTATATATATATATATATATATATATATATATATATATATATATATATATATATATATATATATATATATACACACACAAGATATTTATTAAAAGATGCATCTATACATACACACGGTGTCATGAACAGGAGAATGACTAGGGAATTGAAACCAACATCTAGGAGAGGGTAGAGACCCTGTGAGTATTAGAGCAATACCAAGGAAGCACTAAGAGGTGGAAGATGGGGGAAAATGGTGGTGGGGCAGGCAGAGGAAAAAGGAAACAAAAGCAAGCTCTAGGAAGCAAAAGCATGAATATGGAGATAAACAGAGGTGTGCACTTAGGTAAATACATTAATCCACAACAATAAAGGTATTGGTCTATGTACATATATTTATAATACACTGAGGCTGCAGATGGGCCTTGGGCCTCCATTCATACCTTCCCTCAATACAAGAACATTTTGTTCTAACAAATTGGCATTCTGTGATACACACACACACACACACACACACACATACCACCTTACATGATCACTGAAGATAAAATGGGCACATAGCAGATGTGGTGAAGACAGAGGATTGTACCCAACTATTAATAGATATAGTGTCTGGGGTCATAAAGGCTTGAAGTTAAACAAGCGGCCATCTAACAGTGAAGCAACAAGCCCACATAGAAGAAGCACACCAGCTGGTGCAATTGTGAGGTGTCATCGAGACCTGGCAACGGGCATCAGAAGATTCACAGCAAACAGTAAACAAACAAACAAAAATTCATGGTGAGAATGGAGGGGAGTTGGAGCGGAGACCCAAAGTCCATCTGTGGACAATGGAACATCCCCCTACAGGGAGGGGATGAGTTAATCAGGGTGCAGTAGAGCACTAATGGATCACGCAATATACCTCTGATCCCTTGAGGTCTCCTTACCCCCCACTATCATGACCCCCCTGCCGGTTCCCACTCTGGACTAGACAGGAGCACGTACATAGGTATAGGCAACAGATAAAACTCACAGCATGTGGAACCCAGGAACAGGAATGGGACTAGAGATACCAAAAGGATAGGGGGCAGAGGGAGAGAGGTTGGGAGGGAGGGGGCACTGATTGCAATGAATGGCACATAACCACACACCCCCATCCAGGGGAAAGAACAATAGAAACCAGAGGGGAAGGGAGACAGTGGTCAGTGTGATATTTGAAAATAATTAACAATCTATAATCTATCAAGGAGCCATGAGGGTTGGGGTGGGCTTGGGAAGAGGAGCTGATCCCAAGGGCTCAATGAAAAGTAGATGTCTAGAAAATAACGATGGAATATATGTACTAATAGGTCGAATACAATTGATGTGTGGGTTTTAACAAGAGGTGTAAGAGCCCCCAGTAAAATGATCTAAAAAGGTTTTTAATAAAATAAATATGGTAGACTGCTGATGACTCCCATTATAGGCAGGCAATATAGCAGGGTAGTGGCTCAAGTTCAAAGAATTAGGGGAGAGATGATGAGTGTGATGCAGGATCCAGACCTAGTTTGGAGAAGAAAAAAAAAGGCAAGCTTTTCTACAATGTCCACTTATATTGGAAGCAGGCCACACCTCCAAGGACACTTCCTTCAAAATGTTTGACTGCTCATTAGCAGATCTCATCCGGGAGGTGATTGCATTATGTTTGATCTCATCCTGGAAGTTGGCTATGTCTTAACTTCCAAACCACTCAGGATGAGGGCCCAGCCAAGACAACGTAAAATGTTCACCACCAAAGGGCATATGCAACAAAATCCCAATGAACGTAGATGCTCGGGGAAGGGGAAGGGGAATTCAACTAGCACGTATCAGACATCCAACACGAGTAAATCCCAGACCCTGAGCAACAGTATTTGATCAGCATTAGCACGGTTCATTTCCACCGATTGATCGGGATCCTAGTTGATCCCCTCCCAGCCATACACATGCGATCATCTTACAGATGAGGAAACTAAATGGTGATTTGCTTCAGGATCATACCTGTCACCAACCTGGGGTGACCAGAATTTAAACTGACTGAGAGCAAAAAGTAGATCATGAATAAATAAATGACAACCCCCCAAAAAAGATACAAAAACATTTTATTTGATGGTCAACAATCTTCCCACAATGCCCAAATCCACCTGAAAATGTGCTGACAGACGAAGACCCTGATGGTTCTTCCTCTGAGGCATGAGGCTGGGGCAAAGCCTGGATGGCAGTTTGACTCTGGCCCCAGGGTCTGGCCCTCGTACATGGCAGTGCTGGAGCATCCCATCACAGTGGCTCTGCAGTGTGAACACCACATCTGAGTCATCTATGACATGGGAATTTAAAACAGACAAGCCAAACTCGCTACCCTCAAATCAATTCCGACTCACAGTGACTCTGTAAGACAGGGTAGCTCTGCCCCTGTGAGCTTCCCAAACAGAGTTCCAGTTTTTACCCATAGAGAGTAGAAAGTCTCTTCTTCCTCTCAAGGGGCGAGGCTGGTGGTTTCGAACTACTGACCTAAGGTGTAGCCACTTTGCCACCAGGGATCCTTGACACGAGCATAGACATGTATACAATCTAGGGGGATCCGGTGCCATTGAGGACAATGTGAACGGCGCTCCAAGGTCGGGGAGTGCACTCTTGCACAACCATCTGAGTCAGGCTGTGCTTTAGAGCCTCCGAAGAGCATTTCTTTGTACAGGACCCAATCCCCTAGGCTTGAATTTTTTTGTTCTTAGGTGAATAATCTTTACTTGTGAAAATATCCAAGGTGGTTATGATGCAGGTGCCTTATAGACTTCTTGTTGTTAGGTGTCACTGACTCCCAGAAACCTAGTAGGACAGAGCAGAACTTCCCTGTTGGGTTTTCTAGGCAGTCAACAGGATACCTGGTGGCACAGCTGTTAAGCACGGCGTTGTATCCCTGACTGCTCTATCAGACAAAAGATGAGGCTGTCTGCTTCTACAAAGATTGACAGCCTTGGAAACCTGATGGAGGCAGTTCAATCTGTGACTCTCGGAGAGGCACTGTGAGCTTTTGGGGGATTTAAAACTGGCGGGTCTTTCTCCCTCGGAGATGCTTGGGAGATCTGAGCCATCAACTTTCCCGTTCATAGCCTAGTGTTTGACTTTGTGTCAACCAGGGTCCCTTGATCTACAAAGTATCTGAGGAGGAGATCTCCCCCTAGAAATGGTCTGGGTAACTTTTAAAGCAAATCTCAGACAGGTAAGGAATCCCTGGGCTTCATCCCCGTCTCAAAAGAGAAGAGAGTGGAAAATTATCTCGGGCACCTGGGGCTCTGGCGAGGTATCCCAGCAGAATACCATGGCCAAAGGAGGAGCTAACCTTTGGAGCCTGGAAACAGGAAGCCCAAGGTTCCTAGGTCGAGCGAAGACTGGTGCACGGCAGTGGGTGGTCTCACTTCAGGGGAAACCCTAAAGCTGGTGACAACTCTGGAGTGGAACCCAGTGGGAGGTGATTGCCAAGGGGTGACCCACTCACCCCACAGAGCAGAGAAGGCCGCTGTGTACAATCGCCAGCACCGATGGCTTGCTGCCTCAGTCCCCTGTCACATAAATGTACTTCCGTGCCTTCCACTGGAGGACATTTCCTCCGCTCCGCAGACATACAGCTTTGCCATTCGAATGGAAGCCGATTGGAACAAGAGTTTGTTTCACAGGCATCTCTTTAATGCCTCCTTATCCGGAAGGGGGAGGGAAAAAAGGTGATCATATTTGCCCATACAAGGAGGGAGAGTGAGATCAAAGGGTCCATTTCTCACTCTCTGCTCATTCACGGCATATCCACGTATGTTCCTGGCTTACGTAACCTGTACTCAAGGGCACCCTCACGCTGGTGGAGATCCTGGGTTTGTACAAATGGTTAACACACGCTGCTGCTACCTGAAAGGCTGGAGGTTCCAGACCACTCAGGGATGCATTGGAAGCAAACCCTGGTGATTCAATTTCTGAAAACCCAGCCACTGAAAACCCAAGGGAGTTCAGCTCCCCGGTGACCCTCACAGGGTTGCCAAGAGTCAGAGTCGCTCAATAGTGGGCTACACTCAGACCCATCACTGCTTCTCAAAATCTTTTACATCTCTCCAGGCTCCCCCCAAATGACACTTCCCCAGGAAATGTCCCCAGGGAGGCTTCCTGCTGCAATCCAAGCTCTCCAATTGCACAATGTCCCTTCGGTCTTTACACAACCAGCCCTTGGTCATGGGTAGCTATGTGCACGCACGCCTCTTTTGTCCAGGCGGGAGCTGAGGAAATATGTGCGGAAGGAACGCAGGTTATGGACGCCTTAATTCCGCCGTGGAACACCGAGCTAAACCTACTGCCTCCGAGTCTCTTCCAGCTCCGAGCTTTAGAAGTGCCCCCCGTGCAATTGCCACGGCTGAGCTCTTTACGGGAGCAGACAGTCACACCTTTCTCCAAGGCGCAGCTAATGAGTTCAAACCACGGCCTTTCAGTTAACGACGGAGCGTTTAACCGCTGTGCCACCAGGGTTCCTTAGCAGTACAATACCCAGACTCACACCAGAACCACAGCCAGATCCAAAGCCATCAAGTCGATTCAGGCTCATAGTGACCCAACGTAGGGCTCCGGAGACTGTGAATCTTGACAGGGGTGGACAGAGCCATATGATAGAGCCTTATGAAGGACATTAATTTGGTGAGTTCTAAATTAATGAGAAACTGGGGTAATTTGAAAGAGCAGCGGCTTACTTGCTTTGAAAGTCATGTGGAAAATCAAATTAGCCCAAGAGTATTGATGAAGAGAGAGCTTGCATTCTGCATTAGCAAGTGAGTGAGAAGGTGTCGACGGCAGCGTATCCTCTGGGTTAACATTGAACTTGGGGTCATCGATGAGGCAGACTAACTTCATGATGATGAAGGACCAGCCTGACCAGTGAAGTCAGCCTGACCGGGGTTGGATTCTTTTTCCCCAACTATCTGCTGTGTGGTTTCAGTCTGCAAACTGGGGCACAGAATCATATGGTCTCACCATGGTTGGTCTGAGAGGCGGTGGGGCTTTGATGATAGAACTCTCTCTTTCCCGGTGGGAGACCTGGACTCCATTCCCAGTCAATCGACCTCCCCCACAGCCACCACTCACCTCTCAGTGCCGGCTTGCAAGTTGCTTTCATGCTGAAACAGGGTTCATGGGAGCTCCCACACTAAGACAGACTAGGAAGAAAGCCCCAGTGATCGCCTTCCACCCACCAACCACTAAAAAGCCTGTGGGTCACAGCAGTCTGATCATGGGACTGACAGGACCAGACAGTGGTTGGCTCCTATATCCAGGAGGCTGTCATAAGTCAAATGTTGACCAGATGGCAGTAACAGCCACAGGAGCTGGTGTAGAAAGAGCTACTCCGGTAACGCTGGCCTCGCTGGCCCTGGTCCATGATAGGTGCCTGGAAACATGGCCTGCCCCTATAACTATGACATCGTCTCTGAATCTGAAGACAAGCTTGACTCTGGATTGTGTCTGTCGTGAAGGAGCGAACTCATGAGGTCATCAAGCAATGGGATCCTGGCTGCCGAGGCCCCAATCCTGGTAAGGCAATGACTGGCAGAAGAGCCCCCATGCCTGGTTGCCCACGTTTCAATCACGAAGGTGACACAACAGTTACACAGCCCCAGCGGCTGCTAACTGAAAAGTTGGTGGGTCGACCCACGCCCCCAGTGGCTCTGTAGCAGAAAAGATAAGAGCCAAGAAGACCCCCAATTGGGGCAGTTCTACTCAGTCATCTAGGGTCACTGTGCATCAGAATCCACTCAAGGACTCCCCACAATAACAATCTCCTTCTGAAAGCAAGGGCATCAACCCCCTCCATCCTGGATCAAGACCCAAGAGAATTCCAGTGGGCTTCCCCAAACACATCAACCGAGAAGCAGAAACTCCAGGAAGCTAAGTTCCATTTGATGGAAACCCAAGCCCCCTCCCTCACCCCCTTCCTCAGCCAGCACATTTTAAAGACACAAAGCCAATCAATAGGGAGCATTCCGAGAGTTGCTGCCAGTAGCTCGAAGAGAATAGATACGGAGAAAGTCATAACGATGATAAATCCGGGCTCCGCTCCTCTCTGACTAATGTAGGCACTAAAACACGCCATGAATATCCTGCTTTGAAATGTGTCACGCTTCTGAGGGACCAATCAATCTCCGGCTCTCGGTGGACCACATTAAAATAAATTTGTCACTGTGAGTTTATGAAATATTGATGGTGTTTTTTAGTCAGGGTGTTAGGAGGTGGAAAGGTGTATCAGAAAAGGGAGGCGGGGAGTGGGAGAGTGGCTTTAATGAATTATCTCCAGGCTGGGAAAGGAAACACCTGCAGAGGCTGGAGGAAGATGAAGCATGGAAGCAAATACATTGGAGTGGAGAGCAGAAAAGGCTTCCCGACAGGAGAAGCCCAGAGCCATGCTGTCTGCACCCTGATACAGAGAACACGGACTGATGAGCAGGCATGCTTGCAGGGCAGCTAGGTGAGAACGGAGTTACCTGGGAGGATAGCAAACCAAAACCAAGCTCACTGCCATCGAGTCAATGCTGACTGACGACAGCCCAATAGGACACGGGAGAACTGGCCCCTGTACGTTTCCAAGGCTGTCATTCTTTACAGGAGTAGAAAGATCCGACTTCCTCCCAAGGAGCAGCTGGCGGTTTCGAACTGCTGACCTTGCAGATCGCAGCACAATGCATAACCACTGTGCCACCAGGGCTCCCCTAACCTGGGAAGATAAGTTTGGACAAATGCACACTCCGTGTTGGGTGGACACCTGCAGGCTAGCAGATTAGAGGCTCTGAAGCCTGGCAGTAAAGAAGCTGATTTCACATTGTCTGACCCAACAGTTCCCAAGCTAATTGGACTTGGGAAGGTCAAGGTCTTGCTGAACCCTGGGGTTCTATGGAAACCAGTTGGGAAATGATGACCTAAGTAAAGTTTGTTGCACAAAGCATGGTCTGGACCAGGAGCCTCACCACATTCACTGGGCCCACCCCAGAACCAGGATCTGCATGTTCACAAGATCCCAGGAAACAGGGGCAAGTGAAGTGCCGTAGTCCTGGTCTAACTGATGCACAAGAAAAGAGGACCAAATAGGACAAGCTGAGTTGTGTGTGGTCATGAGGGGCTTGTGTCTGTTGTCCTACCCAGGGCCTACACCAGAGGACTCAGGAACAGGATTTCTTTGGCTGGCATTGGGGTTGTTTGTCTGCTGAGCTTTTGTTCATTCACTCATTTATTGACCAAAACTCAGAAGATAATTTTAAAATCAGGCAATTTTAAAACAGTGGTAATTGGAAACCCAATGCTCTGTTTTGCATTTGCAAAGCAAAACAGTCAGGAACGCCCCAACCCGTGCCAGCTGAGCTTGCTGGAGGTCATCAAGGTCCCCAGGAATCTCAGGTTCGGGCTCCTGACTCAGCCTCCAAGGACTCACTTTGCAGCCCTGAGCTCCAGCAGGGCTCTGCCTAGAGGAAGGGAAGGGAAGGGAAGGGAAGGGAAGACACCCAGCCAGGGCAAGAGTGAACACAGACTCAGGGAGCAGGCGTGTCCCACTTCTGTTGCTTGCTTAGCTGAGGGACCTTGGCAAGTGACTTCTCCCCCTCTGAGCCCCAAGACCCTGGCTGTCTGGTTCACCATTGCATCCCCGGCCCATGCTGGGCATGTGTTGTCGCTAGTTGCTATTGAGTTGATTCTGACCCGGAGGTGCAGAGCAGATCTGGTCCACAGAGTTTCCAAAGCTGTGACATTTCAAAAGCATATCACCAAGCCTGTCTTCTGAGGCTCCTCGGAGTGGGTGCCAACCATCGTCGTGTCTGCCAGCCGTCCAGCACATCATCCAGGTAGTCGGCTAGGCACACACAAGCCAGAAGCTTGCCTGATGCATGAATCCATGTAGTATTCTGAATCTCTCTACTGAGTCCAACCCTGCTTCTTAGGCTTATTGAGAGAATTCTTGACCTCCTATCAGGAAGATGCAAGATTACGGTGGGCATTCCCTAGGGGTCTCTGTCTAGGTGCTGGGTTGGTCCCCATGGACGGGCCAGTGAATGTTTGCTTTGTTAGTGAGGAGACTCTGTCTTGGACTTCTTCCTTTACTGATGGGTTCTCTGGCTGATTGAGAAGGCAGAACAGAGTCCCACTCCCTCTGGTGGCTTCTTAGCTTCTTTGTCCCTTTGAGTTCATAGGCAGGAGCAATGCCACACCCCACACACCAGTACCCAGGGCCTCTTGTTCCTCGGGTCCACTGATATTTGGAAACTCACCTGCTTCTCTGGAAACTGAGCTCTGCAGAGAATCGTGTTCTTTTCCACTGACAGCTAGAAACTGAAAAGAGCCGCAGTCGCTGTCACCCACAAAGGTGAGCCTGCTCCTAACTCTTCTTACTGTAGCGCGTGGTTAGGACGGGACCAAACTTGGATAGATGGACTCTCTGCTCCCACCACCACCCCAAGGGGCTGACCACACCCGGCTTCAATTCAGTCTTTCCCCAACCCCCTCAGTTCACTATCCTCCCTGAGTCTCAGTCTTCTCTTCTGTAAAATGGGAAAGATAACGTCTACCAAGTTGGCTCGGTAGGATAGATGTTGAGCTACTAATCACAAAGTGTGCAGTTTAAACCCACCAGTCACTCCAAGGGGGTGGGGGGATGAGGCTGTCTGCTCCTGTAAAGATTTACAGCCCACAATGGATGAGACTCCAATAAAATTACTTTTTTCAAAAAAGATGTACAGTCTCAGAAACTATCTAGGGCTGCTCTGGGTCAGAATCAACTGGATGGTGGTGGGTTCGCTTTCTTTGGCTAACATGATTACCGAGTCCCTGGGTCATGCAGATTGTCCAGCTCTTGGCTGCTAGCTGAAACATTTGAGGTTCAGATCTGCTCTGAGAGCCTCAGAAGAAAGGCCTGGCAGTGTACTTCTGAGAAACCACCGATTGGAACCCCTATGGAGTTCGGTTCTCCTCTGCCCGTGTGTATTGGCATCATCCACTCCTCAGCAACTACTTTGGAATGCGCCTGTGATACAGCTTAAACGAAGCCATCCAGGCATTTGATTATTGATCAAGGTGTGGCTGAATATTTCTCTGTGGATGATGTGTCTGAGGAGTCCCACACTCAGTAAGTTATAGCAATCATCTAGTGGTTGCTGCTGAAGGATTCTCTGTGACACCAGAACACGGCACATGAGACACTCCCAGTGGGTTGGCGGAAGTAAGGCAGGATCCAATCGAGCAAGACAGTTGAGAGCCCGATGCACATGTGACTCCGATGTACAATTGAAAGAAAATATTTAAAAGATATCGTCCAGACCAGGATGATTTCATTTGTTTGTAACAATGTGTTTATGGCTCTTGAATGATTTTTATACATTGTTGTGGAGGGGCAGGATTAGCTCTTCCACCTCAAAAACTTCCTGCCCCTGGGGTCTAGAGCATATTGTGTTTGAAGAAGTAGGGAAATGCAGACTAACCATTATTTCATGTTTTCTAGATGCATGGCAATGTACATTTTGCCCACCTTTGTTCATGTAATCCTTAAAAACAATCTACTGACATAGGTACTATGATGACCCTCATTTTACAGATGAAAACACTGAGGCAGAGAGGCTAATTAATTCACCTAAACACCAGAAGCCAAGCCCTTAGATGCAAAGTTCTATCACACCATATTTTTCAATAACTAAAAACTGTCTGCATCCACCCATCTCCTGGATAAGACTGAAGTCAACACTGAAAAGAAGGATTCAACTAGAAAAACAAAAGGGAAGCCAAGTGCCCGAGATTGCTCCTGATTCCACAGGCTACACACAAACTGAAGGTCCGACCTCCAGATGTTGAGGAAGAGGGAAGAACTGGCGGTGGGGAGCCGAGGATTTGTGTCCTTGGGCAACCCCTAGCAGATGTGTGGCTTCAGGCAAATGGGTCTTCAGGCTAATTAGCCCCCAACCCCATGTACATCTACAAAAGCGTGGGAAAAAGCAAATAAGCCACCCAGTGAACCGGCCACATTAATGAGTGTATGTCACATGCCAGGCACCGTGGTGAGGTCCTGAGATGCAAAACTCACAAGGACCCTCTCCTTCCCCTTGCAAATTCACATACCAGTTAGCAAGGGTGGTGTTGTGGAGCCACAGAGGATGGCGCAAGCAACCCCATCCTGTTGCTTTAATCTAGTGGGCCCTTCAGGATGAATTGGAGTTCTCCGGGAGACAAGGGGAGAAGCAGCACTTCCTGGGAAGACCACAATAGAAACGTGCTTCATAAATGGGTAAAAGGCGACTTCTTTTGTCCTAATGATTGGCCAACATCGTGTCACGGAGAGGCCAGTTTAAGGTATGCTTTCAGATTCAGAAATTTAGGGTTGTCATACAGGTGTGACTCTCAGTCCCGTTGTCCCACTGTGGGATGAGAGAATATCTGTGTCATTCTCTCTGTACCACCAGGGAGGCAGGTTCTGTGGTAGGTTGGTTAAGCAGGAGACTAGTCTCTACCAGTTAAGTGACAAGATGGGCCTCTCCAGGTGGCTGTCATTAAATGAACATTCCAAGTAAATGATTCCCCAGCCAAGTGTGCTGGGGCACTGTGCAAGGCTTCAGATAACCCCAGCTGTCTTCACACTCCCATCAAAGGCTTCCTAATGATGTTTCCACGGGAGCTGTAAGGGGGAGCCCCAGCAAAGAAGAATCAGAGTAGCCCTTGATTACCAGCTGCACACATGTCTAACATCCCAACCCAGAGCTTTGGTAAAGCTGTAAGAATGCCTCAAGACAGGGAATGTATGGATGTGCTTTATACAATTGATGTATGTATATGTATGGATTGTGGTAAGAGTTGTATGAGTCCCTAATAAAATGTAAAAGAAGAAAAGAGGAAAAAATGATTAGGGCAAAGACTATACAGATGTGCTTTATACAATTGATGTATGTATATGTATGAACTGTGAAAAGAATTGTATGAGCCCCAATAAATTAGTAAAAAAAAAAAAGAATGCCTCAAGACCTGGATTATGAGACTAAACCCGAATATAAACCATGAGAACTTAGCCCCCTCTGGCTGCACAGGAAAGAAGCAAGCTGGAGGGAAAGCAGGAGGAAGATGGGAGGGTGGACAGCATGCAAGGGCCTATGTAGCCAACTGACCACCTCTGATAGGGTGCATCCCTCTTCAAAGTAGCCACTGCCCCACCTAGGGGAGGACCTACAGTAAATATTATGAAAAGCACACACGTATAAGGCAGAAGCCAGTCCGAGAAGGAAAATGCAAACATTCCCACTAATACTGAGCTGTAGAAAAGTGCTAAAACAACACCCTATCAAAAGGCAGGAAACTGTGAGAAGTGGAAAAACAAGCCAGTCCCATTGAGTTTCAGCTCTCACAGCGGTCACTGTATCCCCCCCTCCCCCGCCCCCACCTCACTCCACTCCACCAAGGTCCTATTTGGCCATATGGTATTAAATAATTCCACCTATTGACATCATGGGGCAGCTACGCGATGGAATCAACTAGGAAGCAACACGTTTGATTGGGTGTGGGGGATGACAGTGGTTGACATTGAGTTGCCATGTGACTTAGCCTGGCCGATGAAATACAGGGAGAAATAACAAGTGGCTCTCTTGAGTAGAATCTGGACCATCACTTCAAGGTTTGCCACATCTTCCCTTCCCTTCCCCTCATGGAGGAGAGCCACCACCTGCACGAAGTGTGCATTCACGGTGACCAAGAAAGAAATATTTGTGATTTAAGCCACTAGGATTCGGGGTGTGTTTGTGACCACAGCACAACCAAGCCTGAGCCTACCAAGACAGTCCCTCCACATTGCAGAATAAAAGAAAGACAATGACACAGCATACCTGTGTGCATCTAAGGATGCCACCAGCCCATCAAGCAAAAATCCCAAGAATCCCTGGGATTGAGCAACTATTACTCTACCCTTAGAGCAGTGGTCCTCAACCAGGGGCACTTTTTTTCGGGTGTTTCTTTCTTTTGTTTCTAAACATTTTATTGGGGGCTGCTACAACTCTTATCACAATCCATCAGTTGTGTAAAGCACATCTGTACATTCATTGCCCTCATCATTCTCAAAACATTTGCTCTCCACTTAAGCCCCTGGCATCAGCTCCTAATTTCCCCCCTCCCACCTCACTCTCCCCTCCCTCATGAACCTTTGATAATTTATAAATTATTATTTTGTCATATCTTACACTGTCTGATGTCTCCCTTCACCCACTTCTCTGTTGTCCATCCCCCAGGGAGGAGGTTATATGTAGATCCCTGTAATTGGTTCCCCCTTTCTACCCCACCCTCCCTCCACCTTCCTGGTATCACCACTCTCACCACTGGTCCTGAAGGGATCATCTGTCCTGGATTCCCTGTGTTTCCAGTTCCTATCTGTATCAGTGTACATCCTCTGGTCTACCCAGACTTGTAAGTTAGAATTGGGATCATGATAATGGCTGAGGGAGGAAGCATTTAGGAACTTGAGAAAAGTTGTATGGTTCATCTGACTGGCTCATCTCCTCCCTGCAACCTTTCAGTAGGGGGATATCTAGTTGCCTACAGATGAGCTTTGGGTCCCCACTCCGCACTCTCCCTCATTCACAATGGTATGGTTTTTTTGTTCTTTGATGACTGATGCCTCATCTCTTCGACACCTCATGAATACACAGGCTGGTGTGCTTCTTCCATGTGGGCTTTGTTGCTTCTGAGCTAGATGGCCTCTTGTTTACCTTCAAGCCTTTAAGACCGCAGATGCCATATCTTTTGATAGCCGGGCACCATCAGCTTTCTTCACTACATTTGCTTATGCACCCATTTGTCTTCAGCGATTGTATTGGGGATTTTTTTATGTAATCATTTCACTGGGGGCTCATACAACTCTTATCACAATCCATACATATGTCCTTTGTGTCAAGCACATTTGTGCATTTGTTGCCATCATCATTCTCAAAACATTTGCTTTCTGCTTGAGCCCTTGGTATCAGCTCCTCATTTTCTCATTTTTCCCCTCTCTCCCTGCTCCTATCCCCCACCCGTGAACCTTTGATCATTTATAAATTATTATTATTTTGCCATATCTTACACTGTCCCACATCTCCCTTCACCCACTTTTCTGTTGTAACCAGGGGCACTTTTGACACCTTCATTTAGCAATTCCTGGAGATATCTTTGTCTGTTATGACTGGAAGAATACAACTGACATGGAATAGATAGAGAACAAGGATGCTGCTAAACCCTCTGCAATGCACAGGATAGACCTCACAGCACCCACGGGTGCCCAGCCGCAAATGTCAGCACTGGCGAGGTTGCAAATCCCTACCTTAGAGAGAAATTAAGGAGACAGGAAGAGATAGGCTATATATCATGTTTAACAATAAGCGCATGTAACATCTACATACCATTATTGAATTTTCAAAGTGTTTGCGCATACATTTTCTCATTTCTCCTTCACGGTGATAAATAACAGAAAGCCCAGCACACAAACTTACCTGAAGGCACACTTGGACATGGGGGGTGGGGTTCTAACCCACTTATTCTGCCCACTTCCACACCACATTTCATTAAACCATGGCTGTTTTACTATGGCATTTCCTGCAGGACCACAGATCAATATTCACTCACTCATTTGGGGGTAGTAGTGAAAGACAGATTGGGTTAATTTCAAAATCCTTCTAATCCCTTTGAATCTGGGATTCAGCAAAGCAAGCACACCACTTGGTCCATTTGTTTTGATAAGCATAGCTTTGTTTTAATTATTTATGATAATACCAAGTGCAGACTAGTCAATTACCCTGGTACATCTTGTCAACGGAACAATGCCTTGGAGAAGTCTCTCAACCACTGACCTCTTAAATCTTTCTGAGAAGTGGGGCAAAACCATGGTGGGGGATCTTGGTGGAAAGTCATCTATCGCCCACCTAATTAGCCGAGCAGCAATACAGAATGCTCTCTACTTTCCACAGGAACATTCTAGTGAGGCAAGAGGGTTTGTGCTGTAACGGACTAATCAACAAAAGTCAGCAATGGGAAAGGCAAAGGAGTGTGACAAAGGGAAAGACCATGGGAAACTAGCCACTGCAAACTACCAGCGCAAGGCAGACGATCCCTCCCCGACAAAAACATGCCGTGTCCTTCCTCACAGACCCCTTAGCTCATTTGTATAGAGCACAAAACTAAAGGCCATTGGCATTAGTCAGCTTTGCCCGATCCAGAGCCACGGCCCAGACAAGCCTCCTCACTCTGTCCCAAGACTTCCAACTACTAATCCTGACACATCACAAAGAGTTCGGTGCACCACTGGGCTTGCACTGCACTGCTAACCTGAAGGCCAGCCATGCAAACCCACACAGTGTACCAGAGATGGAGAGGAAACCAAAACCTGGCACTCACTACCACAAAGATTGTGACCAAGAAAACCCAACGAGGTAGTTCTACTCGGTCACATAGGGTCGCCTTGAGCCCTAACCAACTTGATGGCAACAAGTTTGGTTTGGAGTTTTAAGCACTCAGCTACTCTGATTGATAGTAGGGGTTTGTGTCAACTTGGCTGAGATTCTCAGTGATTTGGCAGTTGAAGCCTAGTAACACACACACACACACACATGTTCTGGCCTAACATAATATAATCAGTTCCATGAATTGATCTGCTTTGAGAAACCACGCAGTTGTAGAAATATTAGAATGGAGGACAACCCCTTACTCAGGTCACAACCCTGATGAAACTGAAAAGAAGTTTCTTCAGGGATATGGCCTACTTCCTATATAAGTGGACACTAAGAAAATGTGTTTGCTTTCTGCTGAATCTGGATCTTGCTTCTGGCTCATCGACCTCTAGGCAATGCCTGCCCTATTTCCTGTCAAGCCTGGGAGCCATCGATGGCCTGCCATCTGACCTGCCAACCTTGGATTCACTCACCTCTGCAGGATGATATCAGCCTATGGTGTTCTTGTCAAACTTGGATCCATCAGCCCCTAAAAGCTACACAAGTCAGGAGAAGCTTAACATCTGATCCACAGAAATCACACTGGGCATAACTGCTTCTCCAATTGTGTGAGGCAATTTTTGGACATAAATTTACATATATACCTACACATATAAATACAGATGTGTATGTCTCACTGGGTTTGCTTCTTTAGAGAACTCAATCTAACATATCCAACAATCAAAAACATTTTCCAGCATTCCAAATTCACCCAGCGGCATCTCGGAAAAAAACATCTGGCAATCCGAAGGTCATAGTCTTCAAAAGCCTATGAAACATAGTTCAACCAGGCACACATGGAATTGCCATGAGTCAGAATCAACTCGACAATAGTTCTGTTTTGTTGGTGTTTTGTTAATACTAGGAAGAAACATTATACATAGGCTTGTGAGACGAAACAGACTCAATAGCACTTAATAACAACTACAACAGAGACATGAAAAGATAATGGTAACAGTAGACAGAAATTAGTAAGATTTATTATATTGGTATATGACTACAATAATTCTTCATTGATATAATTATCTATTATGTTTACAGTGATTACTATGATTATGTTGTATTTGAAGTCTTTCTCTAACTTCTCTTTCTCTACTATCTGGTATAAATTAAAATTTTAAATTAAGTGAGAACTAGTATATGGAATGAGTATTATCTTAGGCCGAGTTGACTAGAGAAACAAATCCAGTGACACTCATATAGATTTAAGACAGAGCTTTATATCGAGAAGTAATTATATCTCAAGCAAACACCCCAGTCCAGGACACATCAAGTCCACAAGTCAGATACCAGTCCATAAATCCCTCTTCAGACTCACACAGCCACATGCAAAGATACAGAATGCAGGAAGATCACAGGCAAGTGCCTGCAGACTTGTGTGGATCCAATGGCAGTGGCCGCATCACGGGGTTTGTGCAGGTCTCAGAGTGGCCAGTCACCAGGAAGGTGAAGGCAGAAAGACGGGGTGGGGCCGGCCTCCAGAGATCTATTTATCCTGGTCACACCTCCACAGGAGGTAATCAAGCTGCAACCCGATGAGCAGGTTAAACTCCACCCATATCATCTTACAGGTGCCACGTTAGCACAAAAACCTGTCTATCACAGTATGAACCCAGGAGGGTGTATGAATGTACACTTTTTAAGCTTTCCGTCTATCATTTTAACACAAGTTAGCAGAGAAATAGAAGAAAGAAGGCACATTGCCGTGTGCTGTCAAGTAGGCTCCTGCTCATAGCAACCCTATAGGACAGCGTAGAACTTTATCATAAGGATGCCTCAACTGTAATCTTTAGAGGAGCACATTGACAGCTGTTTTCTTCCACGGAGGGGCTGGTGGGTTTCAATTGCTGACTTTGAGCTCTTCGCCATCACTGCACCACCAGGGCTTGTGGGAAATGCCAAGCCTCATGGACTTGAAAGAATGAGAAAACACCCAAGACTTTTATTCGGACAGCCTCACGCAGTGAGGAATCTATTGATTTGGAGGCCAAATCTATTGATTTGGGAGCCAATGTAGATAAAGAACTTCCTCTGTAACAGATGCTACCAATGCCCCCCATCCTTGTCCCCTACACCCACCTGTGTTGCCAGCAGAGGAAGATAGAGGCAATGCCAAGGCCCTGGCAGGAATACCCACATCTCTTTTCTTCCCTAGCGGAGGACTTGACCTAGCCTTCCTTGAAGGTGCTCAGCACCTGCAGGGCAACCTAGAAACCAGAGTTCTGGGAGTCCGTGGATAAATGTCCACCACCAACCTACTGGTTTTCCAAAATTTCATAGCAGGTCTTGAGCATGACTGAACCCCAGCTGTGGCCACAAATGCAACACTTTCATTACACATGTCAACCCACCATGCACTTGCCTTTTGTTCCTGCCTCTCCCTCCTTGCTTACAAGTACCGAGAAGAAACCCAACTCATCCTTGAAGGTTAAGAATGATTAGAGTTTCCCCCTTCGGTCGTATTCCTCTTGACCTCATGTCCTTGGGAGGAATCACCTCTCCCCTTGGTGAACAGTTTTGGTGGGAAGGTGATTAGAGGTGACCACTTTCCACTTCCACTTTCAACTACAGTAAGGTCAGAAGCAGAGGCAGGCAGAAGGTCTAAAGTTTGAAGACTGATATTCTCTCCCAGAGCTTTCAATCCTTGGAGGAGAGATGATAAGGGAAATGGCTAAAGCCTATTCATTGCTGCAAAGAATGGGAGGCCCCAGTCAGACGCTTCTTGCAAAAATTTGGTTACTGGGCTTGCAGACTCCAGACTCATGGCTCTCCAGACCTCTTACCTTTCCCAGCCTTTGAGGCTCCGCCCACAAAATCCTTCCAACATATGCAGTGTTGTGGTGGCTGTTTTCATATGCTGAAATTAATTTGCATGTCACTAAAGATTCAAAATCCACTTCAATTTTATTTGTCTTCCCTTGTTGTTTTTTAAAGCCACTCGGACCCATATTTAAACCCAAGAGGTAAGGAATCTGAAGGGAATTTTTCTTTTTTTTTTTAAGGCTGTGAGCCTTCACAATCAGTATTTATCTTTTCAGCTTTTAAATTGTATTTATTTTGGTTTTTAAAGAAGCATATTTTATATAATTGCACAGTTCATTTCAACCAAAGAAATCAGTGATGATGTCCAGTTAACCCCCCATAAATGTGGTTCTTTCCCCCCTCTTGTCCTTCCTCCCACTCAATAGTTGCATTTTACCTCAATTTAGCAAAAGTTGACTTCTGTTGCTTGAACCTTAAAACCTTCATTGTTGTTGTAATGCATGAACACTTCAAGGGAGAAGCATCGTGCACGTGTGCCCGCAGGTGTGTGTGTAATGGAGAGGATAAAGAAGGAACGTTAAAAGCCCTACATCTAAGAAAAAAACAAAATATTCTGGACCTACATGGAACAACTCATGAACAGAAAGGTCTACAGGGCTGACCCCAATGTAACCGAGAGGAATTACTGAAACCCAAATGAAGACTGAGCATGATACTGGGACAAGAGGAAAGTCAAAGGAAATAGAGGAAAGAGCTGGGAGGCAAAGGGCATCTATACAGGTCTAAATTAAGGCATGTACATATGTAAATATATTTATATATGAGGATGTGGAAATGGATCTATGTGTATATATGCATAGGTTTAGTATTAAGGTAGCAGATGGTCATTGGGCCTCTACTCAAGTGCTCTCTCAATGCAAGAATACATTGTTCTGTTAAACTGGCATTCCATGATGCTCACCTTCTTGACACAATCGCTGAAGACAAAGCGGTACATAAGCAAATGTGGTGAAGAAAGCTGATGGTGCCCGGCTATCAAAAGATATAGTTCTGAGGTTTTAAAGGCTTGAAAGTAAACAAGTGGCCATCTAGGTCAGAAGCAACAGAGCCTAGATGGAAGAAGTACACAAGCCTATGTGATCATGAGGTGCTGAAGGGATCAGTTATCAGGCATCAAAGAACAAAAGATTATATCATTGGGTGCTCACTTCCCTGATACAATTGCTGAAGACAAAGTGGGTGCATAAGCAAATGTAGTGAAGAAAGCTGATGGTGCCTGGTTATGAAAAGAGATAGCCTCTGGGGTCTTAAAGGCTTGAAGGCAAACAAGTGGCCATCTAGCTCAGAAGCAACAAAGCACAAATAGAAGACGCACACCAGCCTGTGCAGTCACGAAGTATCAAAGGGATCAGGTATCAGGCATCATCAGAACAAAAAATCATATCATAGTGAATGGGGGGGGGCAGAGTGTGGAGTGGGGACCCAAAGCCCATTTGTAGGCCACTCGACATCCCCTTACAGAAGGGTCTCCAGGAGGAGATGAGCCAGTCAGGGTGCGATGTAGTAACAATGAAACATACAACTTTCCTCTAGTTCCTAAATGCTTCCTCCTCCCCCACTATCCTGATCCCAATTCTACCTTACAAATCTGGCTAGACAAGAGGATGTACACTGGTACAGATAGGAACTGGAAATTCAGGGAATCGAGGGCAGATGATCCCTTCAGGACCAGTAGTGTGAGTGACTATATTGGGAGGGTAGAGTCAGGGTGGATTGGAAAGGGGGAACCGATTACAAGGATCTACATGTGACTCCTCCCTGGGGGATGGACAAAAGAAAAGTGGGTGAAGGGAGACGTATGACATGGCAAGATACGACAAAATAATAATTTATAAATTAGCAAGAGTGCAAGAGGGAGGGGGAATGGGGAAGGAGGGGAAAATGAGGAGCTGATGCCAGGGACTTAGGTGGAGGGCAAATATTTTGAGAATTATGAGGGCAATGAATGTACAAATGTGTTTTACACAATTGATGTATGTATGGATTGTGATAAGAGGTGTATGAGCCCCTAATAAAACAATTTTTTAAAAGAAGTTTAAATGCAGGCATGTACATACATAAATACATTTATATATAACAACAGGGAAATTGACCTATATACATATATTTATATGGTAAGTATCAAGGTAGCAGACAGACATTGGGCCTCTACTCAAGTACTCCCTCATTGCAAGCACACTTTGTGCTAATAACCTGGCATTCCGATATGCTCACATTCCCGACATGATCGCTGAAGGCAAAATGCATAACAAATGTTGTGAAGAAAGCTGATGGTGCCCAGCTGTCAAAGACATATAGTGTCTGGGATCTTAAAGACTTGAAGATGAACAAGCGGCCATCTAGCTGAGAAGCAACAAACTCCACATGGAAGAAGCACATCAGCCTGTGTGATCATGAGGTTTCAAAGGGATCAGGTATTAGGCATCAAAGACCCAGAACAAAAAATAAAATCAATGTGAATGAGGGGAGTATAGATGGAGACCCAAAACCCATCTCTAGACAATTGGACATCCCCTTACAAAAGGGCCACAAGGAAGAAATGAGCCAGTCAGGGTGCAGTATAGCACCAATGAAATGTACAACTTTCCTCTAGTTCTTTAATGCTTCCTCTTCCCCCACTATCATGATCCCAAGTCTACCTTCCAAATCGGCTAGACTAGAGCATGTACACTGGTACAGATAAGAGCTGAAAACACTGGGAATCCAGGACACATAAGCCCCTCAGGACCAATAATGAGAGTATCAATACCAGGAGGGGAAGTGGAAGATGTGGGAAGAAGTGGGGAACCGACCACAATGATCTACATATAACCCCCTCCCAGGGGGACGAACAACAGAAAAGTAGATGAAGGGAGACATCAGTCAGTGTAAGACATGAAAAATAATAATAATTATAAATTATCAAGGGCTCATAAGGGAGGAAAGGTGGGGGGAGGGAGGGAAGGAGGGAGGGGGGAATGAGGAGCTGATACCAAGGGCTCAAGTAGAAAAATATGTTTTGAGAATGACAATGGCAACAAATGTACAAAATACTTGACATAATGAATGGATGGATGGATGGATGGATGGATGGATGGATGGATGGATGGATGGATAGATGGATGGATGGATTGTGATAATTGCTGTACAAGCTCCCAATGAAATTATTCTTTAAAAGAGAAAAAGGAAAGAGAGGATAGTCCTGGCTGGAAGAACTGTACGCTGAGCATTGCCCTGAGTAGCCCCCAAAATAGGCTTCAGGCTGGGAGGGACAGTTGCCAGAACCCCCAGGACTGGTGGGGAGATATTCATAAAGGTCAGCAGATAGACCTGGAATTATGTATGCTTTTTCAGTTTTGTTTTGTTTTTTACTAGTTTTTTTCTTTCTATCTTTTCTTTTGTTTGTTTGATTTTGTTTTTTCTCATTTTATTCAATCTCATTTTCTTTTTGTTTTGTCTCTGTTGTTATCAGTTTGTCTACCTATATAAGATAGGCATGGGAAGCAAGCCCGAGGAGAGAGCAACAGGACCAATTGTTCCGGAGGGATCTGAGAGGAGGAGGAGGTGGGAGAAAGGAGCGATGAGCAAACAACAGCACAGTCAGGGGAACAACTAGGGAACTAAAAGCAACAATGAGGAGGACATAGAGATTCCAGTGGTGTGGAGCAACAGCAGTCTAGCTGAGAGGAAATACTAAGAGACAGAAGAAGGATGAGTGAGATGGTGGGGAAGGAAGAAGGTAAAAGGAAACAGAGGAAAGATCTAGGAAGCAGAGCTAAGGAGAGAGGTATAAACATAGGTGTGCACTTATCAAAAATATTAATTCATAAATATAGAGGCATTGGCATAGGTACATAGATTTATATGGCAATACATGGAGGAAGTGGATGAACTTTGGGGCTCTACTCAAGCCCTCCCTCAACCTAAGAACACTTTGTTCTAACAACCTGGCATTCCATGATGCTTACCCTCCCAGCACGAGCACTGAAGACAAAATGGGTACACAAGCAAATGTGGTGAGGAGAAGGTTGGTGGTGCCCGGCTATCAAAAGATGATGTCTGGGGTCTTAAAGACTTGAAGACAAACAAGCAACCAATTAGCTCAGAAGCAATACGCCATATACAAGAAGCATACCAGCCTGTGTGATCATGAGGTATAGATGGGATCAGGTAACAGGCATCAAAAGACCCCAAACAAACAAACAAAAATATTGTTGAGAATGAGAGGGGTCAGAGCAGAGACCCAAACCCATCTGTAGACAAGGGGACATCCCCTCACAAGGGTTGCAAGGAAGGGATGAGTCAACCAGGGTGAAGTATAATACCAATGACATACAATTTTCCTGGTTCCTTGAGACTTCCTCACCCACCACTATCATGACCCCAATCCTGGAGGTTAGGCCGGAGCATGTACACAGGTACAGATAAGAACCCAGGACACACGGAATCCAGGTTAGATAAACCCCTCAGGAACAGAAATGGGAGTAACAATACCAGGATGGTATTGGGAAGGTGGGGAGGTGAGGAAAAGAAGGGGAAACCAAACACAATGATTGACGCATAACAACCCCTCCTTGAGGGAGGTAAACAACAGAAATGTGGGTGAAGGGATACAGCAGCTGGTGTAAGACTTGAGAACTAATAATTTATATGTTTTCAAGGGGTTATGAAGGTGGGGGAGAGAAAAAAAGAGGAGCTGATACCAAGGCCTCAAAGAGAAAGCAAATACTTAGAAAATGATGGCGGCAAATATACTTGAAACAACTGATGTATAGAATGTGATAAAAGCTGTAAGAACCCCCAGTAAAATGATTTGTTTAAAAACTGTTGCAGACCCCAGTCAGTTTTTCAATGACATGTATATTGAATGAGTATCAAATCAGGAGGGGGAGATGCTCTTGGCTCCTCCTACCACTTGAAGCCATTATTACCAGGGCAGTTAAAGGGGGTGGTCTCTGAAGCCAGCAAGAACTCTTGGCTCCACGAGAGCCACCAGACTGAGCAGTCACAGAACAGCTAACTGAAGTCTCTAGCTGGGGTTCACGCAGAAAGAGGAATGTCTTTACTCTTGTTTCATGAGTGGTGGTAGCATCAAGGTTGGTGCAAGAACTCAGTATTAGAGCCCACATATTTACCTGCCCTTGGAATAACCTTGTTGGTGGCTGGTGGGACTAACTTTAGGATGTGTCATCTCAGTTAGACTGGCAATAAAAGATGAACTATAGGATTGATTTGCAAACACCTGAAAACTTGTCTGAACCCACCATCCTCCCCCAAGCCATTGGGGAAAGAAAGACATGGGAAAGACTGTCCTGCCCATTATCAAGCAGATGGAGTTTGGAGTGACCCAGCTCCTTACTTTCACTACATCCTCATACCTGCCCATTGGCTAACGAAGGCAGAGGATGCTAAAAAACAAGGAATCCAAAATCAATGGCGAGGAGGGTATAAGAGGCCTGGTAGGCTTGATCGAGGGCAATGTAGCTGAGAGGAATTACTGAAACCCAAATGAAGGCTGAGCATGATAGTGGGACAAGAAGAAAGTAAAAGGAAATAGAGGAAAGAACTAGGAGGTAAAGGGCATTTATATGGGTCTAAATATATCTATACATATGTCTAAATGCACATATGTAAATATATTTATATATGATAATGGGGAAATAGATCTATGTGCATATATTTATAGGCTTAGTATACAGGTAGCAGATGGACATTGGGCCTCCACTCAAGTACTCCCTCAATGCAAGAATACTTTGTTCTATTAAACTGGCATTTCATGATGCTCACCTTCCCGACATAATCGCTGAAGACAAAACAGTGCATAGCAAATGTGGTAAAGAAGGCTGACGGTGGCCAGCAATCAAAAGATAAAGCATCTGGGGTTTTAAAGGGTTGAAGATAAACAAGCGGCCATCTAGCTGAGAAGCAACAAAGCCCACGTGGAAGAAACACAGCAGCCTGTGTGATCACAAGGTGTTGATAGGATCAGGTATCAGACATCAAAGAATAAAAAATCATATTGATGTGAACGAGGGGGAGGGCAGAGTGGACATCCCCTTACAGAAGGGTTGAGGGGAGGAGACAGCCAGTCAGGGTGCAGTATAGCACTGATGAAACATACAACTTCCTCTAGTTCTTTAATATTTCCTCCCACCCCTGCCATTATCATGACCCCAATTCTACCTTCCAAATCTGGCTGGATCAGAACATGTGCACTGGTACAGATAAGAGCTGGAAACACAGGGAATCCAGGACAGATAAACCTCTCAAGACCAAATATTGAGAGTAGCCATACCAGGAGGGGAAAGGGAAGGTGGGGGGAGATAGTGGAAACCAATCACAATAATCTACTATAAGCCCCTCCCCCAGGGAGGTGGACAATATAAAAAGTGGGTGAAGGGAGACATTGGTCAGTGTAAGACATGAGAAAATAATAATAATTTATAAATTATCAAGGGCTCATGAGGGAGGAAGGGAGAGGGAGGGGAAAATATGAGGAGCTGATACCAAGGGCTCAAGTATAAAGAAATTGTTTTGAAAATGATAATGCCAACAAATGTACAAATGTGCTTGACACAATGGATGGATGGATGGACGGATTGTGATAAGAGTTGTACAAGCCCCCAGGAAAATGATTTCTTTTAAAAATGAAAGAAGAAAGACAGGGTTGATAATGCTAGGGTGGACGCATGAGCTGCTACGGGGGCCTTTCTGCCATCAAAGTTCGAGGAAGGGCTCTCTACCGAACTTGCCAAATTGCTCCACATTCAATCTGTGGGAGAAAATTGAAATCAATATTTATCTGATCACAGAATTTACTAAGCATAAATGCAAAGAAATAAATCTCAAAAAATATTGATAAGCCTAACTATAAAAATGAAAAATCAAACAACAAAGTGGGAAAAATATTTCCCCCATATGTGACAAAGAGTTCATGTCCTTAAGACTGTCTAGGGATGAGCTCACTCTTACGAGCAGTAAGAAGACCTAATGATACAACGAGGCAGGGCAAGGGCAAGAGCCCAGGGACAAGCAGAATAAAACATGTCAGAAGCGCTATAAACGGTGAATACAGAAGATTTAGAAGGCTCGACCTACTAATAATCAAAGAAATGCAAGTGAAGGCAGAAATGTGATTTCACTTGCAACCTATACAACTGGCAAAGATTAAAAAGAATAAACTCAAACTTGGTGGCAGTTCAGCATAGCATGGCAGGTGGGAGTAGAAAGGAGTAGAATTGCTGAAGGGTGATTTGGCAATATGTATCAAGACCATTGAAATTATTCACACCCACTTAAGGATTTTATCCTAAGGCAGTAAGTGAATATTTAAACAAATATTTATTTACAAAAACATTCATCATAATATTATTTCTGGTGACAAACAAATGGTATTAACCTGACTATAAAACACAGGGAAATGAGTCAATGGCATATGGCTCATCCATACGGTGTAATATTATGAAGCTATTCAAGAATATACTTTGGAAGACATTGAAAAAGCAGCTTATAAAGTAGACTATATCATATAACTCCAAATAAGTAACAATTAAATTGTATTTTTGCATATTGTATATGGTTAAGCAAAGGATTGTGATTCTGTACTTCAAAGTGGGATTGCCATTCTGTACTTCAAAGCATGATGCTTACCTTTGGGCTCATGAGAGTAGTAATAAGACTATAGGCTTCATGCTCCTTGTTCATACAGTAAAGCCTACAACAGGGGAAACCTGTGTACAACACAATCCTGTCGGAGAAGAATAACCCAAATACACAGAGCAATAGGACAGTGGTTATCTGCCCCGTTAAAGTTGGAAAACATGAGAACCAGGGAAATGGGGTAGCCCAGTTAAGCACTGGGTCCCACAGGTTTCGCTGTACAGGATGAAGTAAGGAAGACAGATGCGTAGAACCAGTTAGAGGGAAACTCAGAGCCTTTACGATGCATGAATTTTTCTTAATGAAATCCCAGTACTCATGAGATCATAATATTGGGGTTATGAAAAATTTAAGAATGGAAGAAGGATTGTGAGAACAAATAGGAGGGAGATTTTAAATTAATACAGAAAGATGCCACACAGTTATATATGAATGGTCTTGGAAAATACCGGGGATAATTTTCAAGAAAAATTACAATGCTATGGTGACCAAAATTGATTCAATAAGAAACTCTGATATGCTGAACCTGATGGGCGTTCTAGCCAGTGAAATAAGATAAGGGAGAGAAATAAAGTACTTACAAGAAAGAAAACAAATAGGCATTATTTGAAAATATTGTCTTTGTAAATTTAGAAAGCATGAGAAAATTATTGAAAGTATGTATAAAGAGTATAGTTAGCACAAATATCATCAATCAATCAACTATTATAAATTTGAATGGAAAAAATATTCCATTCAATGAGCAAAGACCATCAAAGATTCAAAGAAACCATTATTAGTGCAAAGGACTAATGGACCATGTGAATCACAGCTTACACTACCTTGAGACAAAAATAACTAGATGGTGCCCAGCTACCACTGTCAACTGGTGCAATTGGGATTGCAATAGAACGTCCCAGACAGACATGGGGAGGAAGACATATAGAAGAAAATTCAAAACCAGGAAAAGGCAAGACTTACTGGTCTGGTCTGAGATGGATGGCACCCCTGATCCCCTGAGACTATGGTCCTTAGCTGCCCTTCAAGAATGGGACTGAACACACCCCAGAGATGGTCCTTCCACTTAACAGCCTATAAAGTGTCTATGCAGGGTGGACTGTACTCCTCAGAACAATCAACCATAGGAAACCAAAATGTCAGGATTTGCCCAAAAACAACACCCAGAAGGTAGAAAGGGGTAGGAAAGAAGGACGGACGAAATCTCTGTTCTCAATCAAGATCCATCTAACTTGGGTAGAGAGCAAATGTTTTGAGACTGATGACGGCAATGAATGTAAAAATGTTCTTTACACAATTGATATCTATATAGTGATAAGACTTGGATGATCCCCTAATAAAATGATTTTTTAAAATCCATCTAGCATTAACAATGATATCACTTATTCTAATTCAGAGACATTTGAACATATAAGGTAGGGGAACATGCATCTTTGAACTGAGGAAAGGAGATTAGTCTAGAAATCTGAGGCTGAGCAGTATGAACAACTTATTTATGAGCCCATGAATAAAAGAAAGGCGAACCAAATCTGCCTTCATCTACCAAACCAGTGACAGGCCCGTTCATGGCAAAGATGGTGGTGATCATGTATATGATGCTGGCAGTGAAGGGAACGGTTGAGGAGTAGCGGAGATGGAACTAAAATGGGAATGGATGGAAGTTGGTATTGGGATAGAAGTGGGGAGATAGACATAGGAATAGGGAGTGGGTGTGAATACATATTAGGTGGAAGTAGGGTTAGGGATAGGGATAGAAATGGGGGAACAATTATAATGATCCTGGGGCTGGGGATCAGGGTGGAATGGGGATGGTGAAGAAGAAAGAGAAACTGAGGCATATCATCACTATTAGAGGGAAATTATATATATATATATATATATATATATATATATATATAATCTCCTCATGAAAGCCTGAAAGAAGAACGATCAGTTGAAATGTTTCTCCTGGTAAACAACAGACTTTAACTCCTCGATGTATATCCAAGGACACTTTTGAGCTTCCAGTTTTTCTGCCTACTCTCTTGGATACCATGCTCAAGTGAGAGGCTCTCCTCATCTCAGATGACCCAGACACGTGTGATAGTCTGTCTTTCTGGTGTAACTTCTGCTCCATCCCCACTTCTGATCCAGTCCTTCAGACTTGTTTCAACCTCTGGCTCAATAAGATCCTATGGCAGTGAACATGCGGGTGAATGAATATAAACCTAGGTTACTGGCAGAGACATTGAAGAGGAGAAAAGATTAAAACTCTTCCGTGGACTTTCCGTGCAGGTCATGGAGAGGAAAGCTGCTTGTAGGCAGGCTCACATTCATCTGACAGGGACTATATGCCGAAAGAGGCCTGGTGATATCAGTTAAGTCCTCAAAAGATCCGAAGTTTGAACCCATTCGCTGCTCAGAAGGAGAGAAGACCTGGTAAAGATTACAGCCAAGCAACCCGACAGGGCAGTTCTACTCCATCACATTACTTTGCTGTGAGTCAGAATTGACGCAGCAACACACGACCATGAATGCCAGACCTTACACTGTTTTCCTCTCTATAGTTTCTCATCGAATCCACCAACAGCCCCATGGGGAAACACACAAATAAGCCGTTTTATAGATGAGGACAAGAGAAAGATGAGGCTTCCTAGTCCCATAGAGTTACAGTCTCAGAAACCCGAGGGGGAAGTTCTACTGTCCCACAGGGTCGCCATGAGTTGGAATTGATTCGATAGCAGTGAGTTTATAGATGAGGAAATCAGAGCCCATGGTCTCTTGTTACTCAATGGTAAACCCCATGTAGGCAGAAAGCAAGGCCCTGTTGTTCACCAATCTATTCTCAGATGTCATGCTAGTGATGGACACCTAGTAGACTCAATGACTGATTGTTGAATAAATGACTGCAAACTCAAGGACATGGATTTCAAATGGCAGTCAGCCTTCCCCACCCTCCGAGTCCCCCCTCCTCTATGTCACTTCCATTACACTATTGAGGAGTTTAGATCTCCTTGGATTTGGGGGTAGGGGGCAAAGATTATTCAATCAAACCCGAACTGTTTCAGTTCCGCTGGCTCCCTCTGGAAGCATCCTCAGATGTTCTAAGAGGAGAGGCACGTGGGGAAGATGAAACCGAAGAACAGGAGTAGTTCCAGACATGACTGAGGTCCCCACAAATATTCCCCGTGGGCCTCATTACACATTTGAGCAAACATTACCTTCACTCACGGTTAAATTTCCTGTTTGCTTGGCTGATCAATTCCTCATCAAATTTTAATGCAGGGTTCAAACCGTCGGTGGCGTTTTAATTAGGCCTAAGATTGCAAAGTGGCTGAGGCAGGGCTGAGCCTCATCCAAATCCCCACTGCCCTCTGCGGTGTGGCCAGGAGAGGTGAGGAGGGGCCCTGCAGAGCTGGGCTGGGCCTGTGCCAAGCACTCATCACCTCTGTTCCCAGGGTCGCTGTGCTCTCTAGTGGTGGCAATGTGAAGAGAAGAAGGTTGTGCTGACCGGGTGGGGAGGGTGGGAGGGGGGTGTTCGCTCACAGCCCTCTTGATTCTGTTCAACTCTTGGGAATAGATAAGCTTCCCAGCCTCTCCAACTTTCTTCCTCCGTGCCTGCTTCCTCTCTCTTCCTTCTCTCCAGAACAGAGCACCCCCCGTGTGCAGCACACTAACAGCGACAGAAAGTGGTGCCTGGTGCGGTGTTGGCTGTGGGGGACAGGAGGACAAATAAGACAAAGACCTGCCCCAAGTAGGTCACCCCATCTGGTGGAGGAGACAGATGTACACAGAATGCAAGCTGGGACCAGGACCTAATGCTGGAGGAGGGAGACCTGGGGGCAGCCCCAGTCCCCCAAGTGCTTAGCAGATCTGGAGCAGGACCTGAGGATGTGAGAAACTAAGTTGGATCTTTTCAGAAGCAGGGGGTAAGTCTGGGAGTCAGGCTATCAGGATATTGATGCATGTGGATCAACGTAAGTCGATGGATAGCTATTGATGTCCAACACCCTCCCCCACACTCCCTCCTCTTCGTGGTGTGGACTGCTTCCGGGGAAACTTGTCCTGAAGCTTTGCTCCTGCCCCTGCAATACAGATCAGCATGTCAGAAAGGAGCCACTCAGAGCCCTGTGGACAGACTCACTCCTTTTCAACCTGGGGCACGTGCAATTGTAACTCGGTTGATGCCTGGGAGGCCCCCTACCCAGGACCACGTTTAGGGTTCTGAGAATGCTGCAGAAAAAGAAACCGGTGTCACTTCATTAAGCCCTGTGTTCCCCAAACACAGGGCATGTTTTCCTTAAAGCGCATCATCTCCCACCATCAGTTTGTGAATCTAAGCCCCGCACAATAAAGCCTATGATTGGTCAGAACTAGACACATTTTCTGAAGGGCAGGATGAGGTCAGTCATGAAGGCCCCTAAGCAATGTGGTGGTCGTTAGATCACGTCCAGTCTCTTCACGCTCATAGGAACCCCATATGACAGGTGAGAACTGCTCCACAGGGCTTCTAGGCCGCCAAGCATCACTGGGGGGTCGGAACTGACTCCACAGCAGTGAGCTGTGTTTGGTTTTGTTTTACTGAGCTTTTAATCTTCATAGAAACAGATTTTTAGGTCTTTATCCCTGGAACCGTTGGGTAGCTTTGAATCACCAGCCTTTCGGTTAGACAGCGACTGTTTAACTGGTGTGTCGCCAGGGCCAGCCAGGCCCTTTGCCCGACACAATGGTGATGGGTGCATCTAAGTGAACAAAGCCATTGTTCACTCAACACCCAGATGCACTGGGTCTTCGCAGCATAAAAACAAATTTGATCAAAGGGAACTCCAGTGAGAACCAGGAAGAGAAGACGTCAACAGAAATACTATTCAAAAAACCAAACTCGCTGCATGGAGTCAATTTTGACTCATAAAAACCCTGTAGGACAGGGTTGAACTGCCCCTGGTGGGTTTCCAAGACTATACATTCTGTACAGGAGTAGATAGCTTCGTCTTTCTCCCTCGGAGCGGCTGCTGGCTTCACACTGCTGACCCTCCAGTTAGCAGCAACCACTCTGCCACCAGAGTTTCTGCAACAGAAATATCAAGAAGCTATGGAAACTTATTGGAAGGTTCATGGATTAATCGTTTTACTAAACTCAGACAGGGACTGGTGGAAGCTATATTTGATGGAAATTACCAGCCTATGTTTTTAAGGCATTTCTAATCAGTCATAGGACGTGACTCACTGAATGTAGTGGTTTCCAAACTTGGCTGGGCATTCCGCTAGGGCATTTGATCATGATGCCGATCCCTGGACCAACCCCATCCCGAGTCTGAGTCTGTGGGACCAGCTATGCCGAACACATCTGAAAATCATTGCCCTGGTTCACCGCTACCATCAACTGTGTTCTGTGAAACACTTGTTCTTTAGGATGTTAACACATCTCCCCACCAAAAAAGCTCTGTTAAGAACATGTGCTGAGCTCACAGCATGTGCCAGACCCCTTTCTAAGATATATGTATATTTCTGAACATGGAAGCCAAGGCATGGAAAGACTGCTAACTCACCCACGATCACAGTTAACAAGTGACATCATCTCAAGAAAGGCCAAAAAAGGGCAAGTCTGAGGGTGTCACACCCTCTGCTCAGAGGATGTAGCACAAGGCCATTGGTGGCTTTTTTAATTGCCCTGAGAATCCCAAATCTCCAATCCAGCTCCCTTTTTCTTCCTAAGACGTAGGCATGGGGCCTGTAGAACCCACCTTAAGAGCACACGTCGAGAACGGAGAGGGAGAAGCACAATTCTAGAGGCAGAAGAAGAGCTCTCGTCTCAGGTGGGGCTAGAGAAGAGTCAACGTGACATGGCAGTCAAGTGCACAGCTTCAGGCCCACACGGGTCCTGCGTCTACCAGGTAACCCCTGAGGCAGTACAATCAATTCCCCGCACCTAGGTTGATCTTCCAGAGGCAATGATGCCGCCAGCTCTCCGGGTAGAAAGGATTGCACAGAGCCTGCTGCCTGGCACCACCAGGACATTCAGGATGACCATGCCTGGGGATTCCCCGTGCCATGTGGTGGTGCCAAGCCCACAGACCACACTGCCAGCTTCAAAGGGTTAAGGCAGCAAACAGACTTATCGACTGTCACTTCTTGGCGGGCCCAGAGGAGCGTGACTGATTGGAAGCCTGTTCGGAGGAGGAGCCCGCTTTGTGGGCCTGAAATAAATAAAGGCCTGTCAATAGCTCAGAGCCCCACGCATCGACAGAGTCTGCAGTCTCAATAGGCAATTAACACTTTACAGGGGCCATTACCCAGCGGCCTCCCCCGTTTCACTGCACATTTTCTGCCATCGGCTCTGGTATTGCAGCTTCTAAATAAAAACGTAAAAGGGAGCTAGAAGAAGCCAGTGCTTTGCCTGGCTGCAGCCAAGGTGCCAACGCACAGACAGGAAATCATACTTCCTAGCTCCTACATGTGCCCTGATGCTCCTGCTTCCCCATCCCTGCATGTGTCTACTCACACACACAGGCACACACCAAGACATGTGCACAAGCGCGCACATGCATACACAGGTGCGTGTAGTCGACCATCTTCTGCTGCATGAGATCCATGTGACAAGAAGGAAGGAGTGGTCTAGCGTCAGATTCCCTGGTTTCAAAACCCAGTGTCACCACCCAATGGTCTTAACAGAGTCCCTAAGCCTGTTTCTCTCCATCTGTAACATGGGCGGAAGATGGAATCTACTTTACCAGCCTGTGAGGTTAGAAAATTGGGATGTTTTAGCACAACACCAAGCCCATGAGATCTCAATGAATGCCAGTGGGATCAACAATGCCATTGCCATGATCATCCATAGAGGGAGAAGGGTAGCTGCCAAACAAACAGGCAGAGGCGGAGATGAGGGTCTGAGTGGAGGGGGTTGAAGAAGGCAACGCTCCATGAGACAAGAGTGCTGCTGGCAGAATGACAGAAGACACAGAACACACGTGACTAGGGCTGTCCCCGGATGGGTGCAATCTTGAGAGCCCTAGGAGGGGACCCCGTGGAACCCAGACCCCCTGAGAACTTTGGGCATATGGGTTAGGGAGAGGGTGCAGAGAGGAGATCTGGAAGGTTGAGCCAGTCTTGTCTTCTAGAATTCCAGCCCAAGATTCTCCTGAAGGCTGCTGGGTAGGTCAGAGTCTCCTGAATGCATGGAATCAGCAGGGCCAGGAGGCCTCCTGGGGCACGTGTCGCCATTTCTTTCTGTGTGCCCATAGTATCCCTCCAACTTGGAGGAGGGGCAGATGCAGGGAAGGAAGGAAGGAAGGAAGGAAGGAAGGAAGGAAGGAAGGAAGGAAGGAGGAAGAAGGGGGAGAGGAAAGGGAGATGTTGAGAAAGACGATGAAGAAGCTAGTAGGGAAGTGGAAAACTCAAACTAGACAAGAGAAACTTCCCCCCAAAAGGTGCAGCTTCAGGTGGGGTGTCCGCCTCAGCCTGATCCTAGAGGCAGCACTGAGCTCCATTGTTCCTCATGGTGCCCAGCTTTGAGACCATTGTGGACACGGGACACCAAACACACTGCCCCCTGATGAATGCATGTGCCCTGCCCTTCTAAGCATAAAAATTTTAAAATGGTGCCACTTTGTTTCCACCCTCTAAATCTTGCCTGAGATCACCTCTGTGACCCACCCTCACTAGAAACCTACCTGGGAAAGGTAGTTCAACCTCACCCATTTGACACATTACAAAGTCAAAACAGATAACTCACACGCTTACAAAACCACACACAAAGTGCAAAAGGGCTTGACACAATGTATGGATGGATGGATTGTGATAAGAGTTGTATGAGCCCCCACTAAAATGATTTTAAAAACCACCCACCACCTTGATCACACCATGCCTGAAGCATGCTAGCTCCGACCTAGTGAGTTACATTAGCCAATACATTTAGAAGTTGTTGCATTTTTTTCGCGTTGTTTGAAAATTAAAAGTATCACAACTGAGGGCAACTTTAGGGTCCAACCCTGGGCCAGGAAGCTGACTATATCCCCTTTGAGAAGAGGGGGCAGAGGATTTTAAAAGTGAGCTAAGTAACCTTGTCCTGGGAGCACCTGAAGAGTACCTCCTAGTCTGTGAACAGTAACTGCTCCCGTCCACAGAGATGGCCCAACATTCTGAAGCAGTGAGCAAAACGTTATTCTAGCCATCCAGGGCCTGTCAGTCACTTCCAGGGGGGCTTCTTATAGCACTGTACTCAGCAGTTGTTAAAACAATTGTAGCACAATTTAACCGATCAGAGGAGGTTGCACCTGGGTGGCTTCTACCAAGTATTACCACAGAAACAAGTCTGCTGTCAACAAGTAACTGCAATTCCTGGTGACCCCTTGCATTTCAAAGCGGAATTGCTCTATCGGGCTTGGAAGGAAGCTAAATCTGTACTCAGATGGCTCTACCCTCTGTGGATGTAATACACTGAGCTATGTATTACTTCATCCATCCATGCCTCGGGTTTTCAACTGTAAAGTAGAATATGACTCCTGTCCCACAAGGTGACCAAGAGATTTCAACACGATAACGAATGCGTGAAGACTTACCTAGTGCTGGCACTCAGGAATCGTTTAATAAAGTGCTGTTTAGTGCCATTCTTTCTATTGCTATTTTAGATGTTTTCTCACGACTCCTTTAGAAGAGATATAACTTCCTTACACATTAGGAATGATATCCTTAAGTAGGACTTCTCAGCTATGATTGAAAGACGCGATGTCAACCTACATGTGCTATTTTGGAAACATCTCTAAGACATAGTTAAGTGAGAGAAAAACTAGTTAAAGCATAATGAATAGTAAGCTTGCATTTGTGTAAAACTAACATATGACACAGACATACATGCATATCTACAAAGGCATCTTTCTAGAGGCATAGAACAAAGAGCCCTTGTAGTACAGTGGGCTATGAGTTGGGCGACTAATCTCAGGGTCAGTAGTTCAACTTCACCAGCTGCTTCTTGGGAGAAAAATGAGACTTTCTGCTCCTGTAAATAGTTGCTGTCTTGGAAACCCAAGGGGACAGTTCTACTAAGGTAGCTATAAGTCATAACTTACTCAACAGCAGTGAGTTTGGTTCAGAACCTGACTTGAGTCCCAGACAATAACAAGTTACTAAAAGCTGGTGGGTCTGAAAGCTGGTGGGTCTGATGGGGACAGGAGTTTCCATCATAGGGCCGGTGTGGAAAGTAAAGGAACATCATGTAGTATGAATTTTTTTTCCGTGAAAATTTGTCCTGAGTATTTATTTTATAGTAACAAGAGTTCTACGTAAAAGATTTAGTCACCTTTCGCCTCTATAAATGGGTGGCTCTCCAAATGTAGACTTGAACCATCAGCCTTGGGTTTGGGTGAGACTTATTAAATATATACCCTCGAATTCCACCCAGCCCCACTGAACCAGAAATTGGGGAACAGGGCCCAGAAATCTGTTTTAACAATCCTTCCAAGCTGAATCTCAGGTCCCTAAGCAAACAGTGAGTGCCCTGTTACTCATCTGAACACACTCCTGTAGAACTTGGAGGACAGGCCTGGTAATCTACTTCCAACAAATGACAAGTCACAACCTGGGAAGCCCTAAGGACCAGTTAGGGCTACTCGGCATACCTGAGAATCAACTCCACAGCAACAACTAACATCAACCAGGTTTGCATTTTGATTGCTAACCTAAAGCTTGACAGTTCGAGCCCACCAAGAGGACCACGGAGGAAAAGGCCTGGTGATCTGCCTCCATTAATTAAGCTGATAGCCAAGAAAACCTTCAGGAGAAGTTCTACTCTGTAATGCACGGGGTTGGTGTGAGTCAGCGTCCACTCAACAGCAGAAAAACACCAAGTGAGTTGGCACTCCTAACTTCTGTAAATAGCCTTACTTTGCCAATGAGCTTCCGATTCTTCTCAGGTAAGCCGTCTGTTATTGCCAATTTAAAGTTGACTTAACCTCTTGTTACCACGCTAAAAAGTACATAATCGAATTAATATCTTATTCCACATGCATTAATTTAAACATTCTAATTATGTCAAAAATCACTCGAACGGTCATACGACACTGTCCTCAGATGGCTTCTCTCAGACTCTAAAGTCAGAGCGCTGGGTTTGAGTCTAAGGTTGGCTACTTTGTAGGGATTTCACAGAAGCACTACCTTGTGTTCGCCCCACCGGTTCCTCTCCCTGCAGATACAGGAAGACTACATTTCCCAGAATTCCTGGTGCTTAGGTTAGGACTATGTGACTGATTTTTACCCAAAAAAATGTAAGCAAAATTGAAACATCAATTCCAGTTCAAGGCTGTTATGGGTATCACGGGTGTGAGTCCTACACATTCTCATGGTCTACTCTGAGCAGCTGGACATACGGAACAATGAGAGGGCAGAATTGCCAAATGGGAGTTGCCTGCATCATTAAGTGACCTTTCAAGTTAGACCCTCACAGTACAGCAGGAGAGAGAGAAAACGCACGCTAGTTAAAGCACTGAGATGCAGGATTTTGTTACCTCAGCACAGCACCATCTATCCTGACTGATACATCAGGGATGTGACTTTGAGGAAACCTGAACTTCATACCCCATTGAGCTTCAGACCCAATTATGCACCCAGCTCACGGGATGACTGTCAAAGGTAAGTGAAATAGTCCACAAAAAGTCCCGATACAAGGCCAAGTAACTATTGAGTGTTCAGTTGGTTCAGCTGGTTTTTATGTTTTATCAGCCAACACATGAACCGTGATCCTAACAAACCACTAGCTATGTTTGACATCATTCTTTGCATACTTCCCCCAGGCAAAGTTCTCTGGGAGCATTCAAACACAATTTATGTGATTCTGAAAACAATGCGTGCAATTGTTTCTGAGTCCCTGGAGAGAGTAAATGGTTAACACACTCAACTGCTAATGGAAAGACAAGAAGTTCCAGGCCATCCAGAGGCAACCCACATGACAGAGGGCTAGAGAGAGACGTGCTTCTGAGAAATCAGTCATCGAAACACCCCATGGGGTACATTGCTACTCCCATCCTCATGGGTTTGCCTCGGATCCGAGGCAACCAGATACCAACAGGTTGTTGGTAATGGTGTACAGGCAGGTGTCACTTAACGACAATGTGTTCTATGAAATAGGTCATTATGTGATGCGGGTGTAGTGGGAACCCCGTATCATAATCAGGTTCTGCTTTGTCCCTTTGCAGTGCTTGCAGAGAGGGATACGTTTTAAGTTTGGCCCTCAATCAGCACCAGGAGCTATTTTCCGTGTGTGACGCTGGTCCTTGTACTATGTTCATTAGCCCCAGAGCATTCAAGGGGCAACCTTTAATGACTTGGAGAGTGTGTTTTTTTCATGGTTTTGTGGAGCATCATGAATGCTCAGTGCCGCACGCCTAAATCGAGAGCTACAGCATCCACTGACTTGCTACCTCCATGTTATTCAATACACCTTTGTCTCACTTTCAGATCGATAGTTCTCTTGGCATCTTAAGGCTGCTACCACCAGCATTGGCTTTGCTGTGTTTGGGAACCACCATGAGCTTCCCGGTAATAGTCTCTAAAGAAAATTAAACAAAGGGATAAGGCTACGAAACTCGAGAGATGTGCGATGCACAAGATTGAATCCTGCTGCCGATGAGCGATAGCATATGAGGGGCCTTCAAAAAAATTGTGGGGAAATTCCATTATATTTTTTAAATCATTTTATTGGGGGTTCATATAAATTCCATAATATTTCACTTTCTTTTGTCCACGAACATTTCGAAATACTCTGGTACACCATTACGCAGTTAGCTGGTAGCTAGTGCAGTACACAGTACACTGCATACATACGTCAGTAACACAGTTGATTACTATGACTGTCAAGACATATGTATCACGGGTTGACTATGGACTGTACCACTAAATGCCTAGCAGATCAATTACTTTGTATTCAAGAGGCATGAAATGCACCCGTGTGTGTGGAGACCGATTCCGTTAGCTGTTTCCCATTCTCCATCAGGACTGCTGATAGGGCCTTGTGGAAGCATGAATGAGCACGTGGTGGGAAGTGGCCCCAGCAGACCCTATGAAACACATGACCCACTGATTTGCATTTCACCTGGTGTTTTACACTAAGCGTTTTTTTTCCCATTATAACATTGTGTTCCTGGCTGTTGCTATCATTTATTACAAACATTCTCATGGGGAGCTGTAGATCTGAAGAGTGTCTCATGCTTCTAGGTCACTCTGGTTGTATTCTTGATCCATTGATATATCTATTAATAGTACTCACTCCCACCGCCTCCTCTTGCAAAATAAGAAATGTGGGCCTTTCCAAAAGTTACCAAGGACTCCCTGGCAGTAAGCCAATCAAGCACCATTTCATCAGTCAATTTAAATCTAGTGGCAGGTTCTTTTAACAGCTAAATGCTTCTCTAGGAACCAGCCTGCCCTTGGGAGGCCTGTGTGGCATCTTTCCAGAATGTGAAACGTGCCTCCGCTGCATTGCTCGCAGGATAAGTTGGCTTCTGTCAAGCTCAAGTTATTCTTCCGTGTTAATAAACGCTACTTGTGGGAAGGTGGAAACCAAAGGTCATCGCTCTGTCTAGATGTATATTCATACATGTGTATTAAACATGTATGGAGCCTATTTAGCCATTCACTCATTCACTGAATGAGGGTGGTGAAAATGGTTTTCTACCCAGAGCTCCAGATATTGAAATTATCCTTCCCCACTGGGCGTTGGGGTGGGGAAGAAGTGACTTCCATAGATCTCCGTGTACAGGCAGGGAAAATTCTACAACATACGGATACCCCAGCTTTAGTGCTTTCCTCTTTGTGGGTAGTTGCTGTTGAATCCATTCCAGCTTGTGCTGATCCCATGAGCTACAGACCAGAACTGCTACAGAGGGGTTTGCAGGACTGTGACCTTTGGGGCAGACTGCCAAGCTTATCGTTCAAAGAAGCATCTCTGGGGGAGTTTGAACTGTCAACCCTTTGGCTAGTAGTTGAGCACTTAAACATTTGTGCTACCCAGAGACTCCACCTTGAGACCCACCCACTTTTTTTTATTCTCTATGTTCAAGGCACACTGTGCCATGTTAACAAGGGTTAACATTCAGGTCAAGGTCACAGTAATAGTTAGGGCTGAGGTTAAGATTAGATGCCTGTCAATAGTCTCTTTTTTTCTCCCATTTTCACCCCTAAAGAACCTTTTTAGATATTTCCCTAATGCCTCCATCTGTTTATGTATAGTATGTATGATCTGTATTTCTGCATGAGTCCTTTTTCACCCCTTAAATACCAATAATTCCCCTCTTCAGGGAAAAAATATATAAATACATGTGTCACCCATTGAGAATCCATAAATTAGTCAGGATCGGAACACCTCATAGGATTGTAGTTAGTATTAGAATTTGGATAGAGATTAAGATCAAGAGCAGGGTTGGGGCTACAATCAAGGTCAGATTCAATGTTAGAGTGAGGAATAAGGTCAAGGTCAGGCTTAGTGGAGTTATGGTTAAAGCCAGGTTACAGTTCAAGGTTAGGGTTGTGATCGGATTGTCAGGTTAGAGCTAGGTTTCCCCAAGCCCCTTCCTGCCAAAGAGCCTTTTTGTATGCATTGCTCTTAAGGATATTTCTCCATGCTCCCTTACACGTAGGCTATTTCTTATTTTTCACATTTCACCTCAAATATAATTTCTCAGCAGTGTTTCCTCATAGCTAAGCCCTATACCAATCAAGTCCTCCTGCTATTCTTTATCATAACCTCTATACCTTCCCTAGCTAGTCTCTTCAAGTATAGCTGACACTCCTGTGAGAGTTTGTTTATGTCTTTTGACCCCAGAGAGGCTGTGAGCTCCCCAAGAACAGGAATCATTTCTGTCTGTTGGCCATTATCTGCTCAATGCCAAGTCATTGTCAGTCATCAATAAATGCCCCTTAAAAAGAGGAAAAGAGAGAGCAAAGAAATGCTATTTTCCCCTCCATCTCAAAAAAACTAAAGATGCTGGTTCTTCAGAACAAGCAGTGCACTGGTCAAGGAAACAGTTGGGCAAATCCAATGTATGGATTATTAGAACAAACACAAGGCGACCTCTTGGGTTTTGCTTTGCCCATCCAAGCAAAGTCTAGAGATATTCCTACTGTAAGGACTACCACCATGATTGTGTATGGGATGAAGATACGCTCTTCCCAGAGAGGGTCTGGGCTCCCCACAAATGAGGTAGCAGCCCAGAATCTCAGGAAGATCTAAGGACATTTGCTTCATTAGATGCCAGAAGCACTTCAGAGTTATGACAACCAAAAATGCCTCTCAATAAAAGCAAGAACAAACCTCACTGCCATCGAGTCAATGCCGACTCATAGAGACTCTACTAGAAAGTACTCTGCACTCTGGGACCTTCAGGAGAAATGAAGTCCTGCCAAAACCTTGATTTTGGGCTCCAGAAGACCCCTTTCAGGCTTCCACCTACCAGAACTATATGATCATCAAGTGTATTATTTTCAGGCACTAATTTTTTTGATAAGATTTTACCCCAGCAATAGGAAACTAATACAGATTTGGGTACCTGGGGGTGGGATATTGCTGTAACAAATACCGGAAAATGTAGCCATTGTCTCTTGCAAGATAAGGGAACAAAGTTTGGAGGGTGCCAGGGTGTGGAGAGGAAGGAAGTACAGGGCCCAGCCTGAGAGGGGGAAGCCCTGATTAGAAGTGGTTGGGGAGCCAAGTGGTCGTCCAGGAGGAAGCTTGAGAGCGAGGTCATCCGAGAGCACAGAGAGCTCCTATTTCTGATCTCAGGCTTTTCTGTCTGTACAAAGGAAGACCACTCTGACTGGGGCCGTTTTCTCATTGTACGTGCCCTGGAAGGCATTACCTAGCCTCCCAAGTGGAAGCCAACAAAGGGTTAGTGTCCTCCCATCTCTCTGTGGGGCAGAAATCAATGGAGGCTGCTTTCATCCAAGTAAAAATAAATCTTAATCACCTTTGAAAAGAAGGAGAAGATAAGCAGTCGGTGTTCTAAAAATGAACTCCCCTATTTAACAACTGCTAAGTGCTATTTCTTGAATGATACCCGCGATGACCTCACACTCAGGTTCTAGGGTGGGCATCGTCAGCTGCTGATTAGAGAGCCATTGAAGGCGGAAGGAGAGTCAATGAAGACATATAAATAGACTAAGGAAGGGTGGGGGACGATGGGGGAGAAGCAAGCTCTTGGAATTGGTAAGGTAGGTAGGAATAAGCCAGCCAGCAACACATTTCTAACATGGGGGAGTGATATCAGAGAGGACACCCAGGTGGCCCCACATGGCGCCTCCTTTATGATGTTCTAGACTGGGTGGGCTCTGATGTGGACCCGCGAGGCCACTGAAACCAGAACAATCCTCAGCTCGTGCCTCTTGCTTTTGCACTGCCTATACTGTCTCTAAAATCTTTGTCATATGATTCCCATCTTTTCTACCCTCTCCTTCTGAAAATGCCTGCTTGATGGCTGAGATAGTTGAAGTTTATTGTGCCAAGCTGGCCAATAAACACATGTGGGATAAATTGAAGGGCGGAGAGATAAATGGCTCCTGTGAGCCTCGCCTTTCTAGTCCCTGGGTTTCTCGCTTTCTGATGGTCGGACCAGGGTGTAGCTGCCTTAGCCCAGTTCCCTGCTTCAGCTGGCAAGGCCACTTCCTGCAAGACATTCCCGAGAAGCCACATGGACATATTCTGATGCAGCCCTGGGTGCTGGAGCAGCCACGTGGAGACCCCTGCCAGCGCTGAGATGCTGACATGCTCACTGATCCGGCTTTCCTCCTGCAGTCGGTGTCATTGCGTGTGTTTTGTGAGATGGAGGAGGACTTTGTAGATCGGTGTCGGGCATATGGGCTAATGTTGGACTTGTGGGCTTGGACAGGACTGGGTCGGGATACTTTCTTAATGTACACTTAACATTTATATAAAACTCTCTTATACATATGAATTTCTGTGGATTTGTTTCCCTAGTTTACCTAGACTAACACAATGTCCTCCAATGATTTCATATTCTATGGTAAACAATACTATTGGTAAAATTATTTACTCCTCCATTTCCTGAAAAAGAATTATACATTCCCATCCCAGGGGACTTTCTTTGGCCAATGTCAGGTAAGAGAATGTGACATATATTCTGTCCACACAGAAAGTTGGATGTGTTATAGATTTCTGTCAGCTTCTAGGGGAAGAACAGCATGCCCTGGGTTAGCTGCTCCCCTGTAACACAAGAAAGAGGACTAAGTATCTGTTGTTCTAGAAGACACTGACAGGTGAGGCGCTGTTGGCTACTACAATCTGTCCTGGAGCAAGGACAGCCAGAATGCTTCGTAGAAGCAAGGATGGTGAGACTTCATCTCACATATTTCAATGTGCCACCCAGAGGAACCAGCCCCTAGAGAACAACATCCTACTTGGAAATGTCGAGGGACAGTGAAAAAGAGGAAGACTTCCAGTGAGATGAAGCGACACAGTGGTTGCCACCAGGGGCTCAAATGCAACAACAATTGTAAGAATGGGCCAGGATAACACAGGGTTTCATTGGTTCTTTCAATCACAGGTCACTACGGCTCAAACCCAACCCCACAGCACCTAACAACAATCTGTCACTGCGGTCTGCAGTCTATGTGTGACCGATGGCTATGTTTTGCTAGTTGCACAGTTGAACGCAATGGCTCCTTAGCTTTCATCTAGCTCTCTCTCTCCCACACTATGTGCTAAGACTCCTTGGTTCTTCACAGCTCATTTTCGACGTGATTTAACAGGGTGGGCAGGGGTGTTGGGGGGTGTCCTAAAAGGGATTGGTGGATTGTGGTAATGATTGTACAACTCTTCTTGATATGATTGAACTATTGAATTGTATGATATGTGGATTTTGTGATAATAAAACTGTAAAAATAAAAAGGAAAGCTTTATTGGGATAAGGCAAAAATAATCTAGAAAATTCTGTACAAGCCAGGCAACTCTGAGGCTGGTAATTGGTGAAGACAATCCCTGGTACCTTTATTTGAAAATTTTCTTCAAAATGAGGAATCTGAGACAAAACAGATGGGAAAGTTATTGTTAGGTAAGTCCATACTGTTCATTATGAATACTACTTAAAGTCTTCTAATTCATTCACCTGCAGCTCCAGTAGAGGGCTCTTGAACTTGCTAATAGATGCCGGCCTTTCTGTCCCAGTGCTTCCTCCTACCGAGGGAGCTGACTAACTCTGCTCCCACACAAGAAGCAGGCAGGCTGAAGAGCCAGGGAGATCGTCCCGAAACAACTGTCAGCCAATGAGGCACTGGAATTCGTAAACAACTCAGCTTCTGTGGTAGTTATATAATCTGGTGTCAATTTGGAACTGGAGAGAATTAAGAGTGAAGGGGTGGAGTCTAGTCTGTCAATCGGGTCATAGCCAATGAGGCCTGTGTGTGGGCATGGCTTTCCCCTGAGAATTCTGGGAACTCCAGTATGTTCCTCCTTGGAGATGGAAACATTTCTCTCTCTCTGCTCACTCCCTGAGAGACACTCTACTGACAAGACAGATGTCACTATGCTGATAGACCGGTGCCCTGGGACCTGGAGGAGCCAGTGGAGACCCCTGCCAGCGCTGAGATACTTCTACCACCACTGTATGCAAAAGACTTTGCACCCACTGGCCTGTGATCATCCTGCATTCGGCGTCATTGCATGTACCTCATGAGTCTGGTATCAGACATATGGGTTAATATTGGACTTATGGACTTGATCTGGTCTTGTATATGAACTTCTTTCTTATATACATATGAGTGTCTATGAATGTGTTTCTCTAGTCTACCCGGATTAACACAGCTTCCTCCGCTTCCCTGTTGTATTCTCCATGGTTTATCAGAGTCTGAACCAAGTTGCCCCACCACACTCCTTCACACACCCTGTCTGGCCTCCCTGCCTTTCCTAAACTGAGCCTCCACTCCCTCACTGAACTTCCTGGAATGGCTGCCCAATGAAACAACTTGCATCCAATGTCCCAGCTCACAGTCTGCTCCTGTGGGGGCAAGGGAGGTGACACATTCAGGTTACCCAAGTTACTCAAACACGAAGAACCATGTGATCAAGGACAAACAACGAGGAAGAGAGTCGCAGTTCAAACCTCGTCTTCCCAACTCCAGACACGTGGCTTTTCCCACCACCCTGTGGCTTCATCCGATCGGGGAGGAGGAGGTGGGGCATGGCAGCACCTGTCAGGTTGTCAAAACTGACACCAAAAGAAAAAGAATTCTGGACAAAGTTCACCATTTCCACCACTTGTAGCTCATGAGCTAAGTTTATCAGGCTCAACCACTCGGATTCAAAAGACCCGAAGCTTAAACAGTGTTCTCCCAAAACCCACCTCCAGAAGAGTCACACCCTCACCACGCCCCACTGGGAACCTGAGCATCTCTAATCAGATACTGTGGGTGGAACTGAGCCCCCAGAGCCAGATACATGGGTTCAAACTGCATCTCTACTCTTTACGATCCGTGAAGCTTTGTACAAGACATGTCACTTCTCTGACCTTTGATCTCTGTGAGAGGGACTACAGGTGTTTCTACCTCATAAGGTTAAATACGTTTGGTGTAAAAGCACAGAGTTTAGCCTGGTGATTTGGCACACATAAAGTACCCAATAAATGGCAGTTCCAGGGGATATGTCTGCCTGACCCCTTAACATCTTGTTTGGCCATCTTCATCCAAGCCAGCAAACCTACTATTGATGCTGTCTCTCATGTCCACTCACAGAAGTGGACATCAGGAGGCCCCAGCCCAGGAGGTTATTCTATCCACACGAAGCTCAACATCTGGCTCGGGTGTCTTTCCCCTGAATGACGTCCATTCCAAGAGGTTTCTGAAGACTCCAATGGCCTCTCGGCAACACTGATGCTCAAAAGCACTGTGGGCCCCCGCACCTGGGGGCCTTCAGCCTTCCACCATCTGTCAGAGCAGCCTAGACCTCCCTGAACATCCTGTCAATGCTCCGTCTGCAGGCAGCTGTGGGGTGAGTTGGCCTCTCTCTGGCCCCAGCACACAGCAGCTGGTCCATCTGCTCACACCAGGGAGCAGAGGAGTTCATTTGGGGGGCAACCACCTCAGGGACTCACAATTCATTTATGCCATGTGCAATTATCAAGCACCTACTAAGTGAAAGACCTTGAACTACACACTACATTACAATCTCTAACCAAACAGGCTGGTAGATAGCATGGGTGGATGGATAGATGGATGGATAGATGGGAGAAGAGGAAGGAGACAGGAAGGGAGGAAGAGGGAGAAGAAGAAAAGTACGACCTAGTATAATTAGTGCTAGAAGGGAAGTGAGTACAATGACCTTTGGAAGTGAGAGGAGAAAGCACCCACCTCAGCCTTCAGGATCAAGGAAGAGAAGACATAGCGGAGGAAGTGGTTGATGAGATGACATTAGAGTGGGGAGATCAGGAAGAGTGAGCAACATGGAAGAACATGAAACATGCTCCAGGCAGAAGGCGCAGCATTGGCAGATGCTTGTGGTACAGTGTCCTGATTTGAGGACCACCTGCAAATCCTTCGCTGTACTGACAAGTCACCTGGAGGGAAGCTCCCCTATCTTTTTGATGTCTGAGAATTAAGCTGGGAGGTGATGATTAAGGGATGAACCATCTGAAGTTTCTTTCATTCACATACATGACTTTCAAGGATGGCCTTCAGCTGGGGGAGCTGAGCGACTCTCCAAATAGGTCTTCCCAGGTGGATTTCTCCGCATGGACTAGTTTGGATTTGAAATGGTGAGTTCAGTGGGTAAGTATAGAAAGAGGAGGGCCACGTTGCCTTTTACACGCGATCCTTAAGCAGTCACACAGCATCACCTTTACCACATTCTTTTGACCACGGAGCTACAAAGAATCACCCAAGTCCCAGAGGAGGGAAGACAGATCCATCTCATGACGGAGTAGTGACAACATCACATTGTAAGAGCATCTGAGATGGGATCTGTATTGGGGTGGCCATTTCTGGACAACCAAGATGTCTCAAAGGAAACGACATTTGAGCTAAGAGCCCCATGAAGAATGGGCATTAGCCAGTGGATGAAGTGGGGAGGAACGGTTAGAGGCTGTATTCCTGGCCACGGGAACATGTGCAGAGTCGCTGACGTTTGAAAGAACTTGATACATTCACGAAGCTGAAGGGAGACTGGTTGGAGTGGAAAGAATATGCACATCCGGAGGCAGAAAATGGTCAAGACTGGAAGATGTTCATGGAGGGGATGGTCCCAGAGAAGAGGAAAAAGCCTGATGGGATTTTGAGGCCTGTTTACTCAGAATCCATGGCAATTTCCTGCAACTGAAATATGATCAAGCTCCGAATTGTTCCTCACTACCTTAATCAATAGAAGCTGGATGCCTGGCTTTGCTAACTGATTGCCTAGCTGTACGAGTCAGCCTTGAAGATGGCCCTCAAGGACCTTGATTTCCAAGCCCTGGTGAAGGCCTCTCCCACACCATGACATTGTGTGATTCCCAAGTTAGGTCATAAAAGGCATTGCGGCGTCTGCCTAGGATTGGCCTCCCTGGGAAGAGGCAGCCAACATGTCCAAAGGACACACAGAAAGCTCTTTGGAAAGGCCTCCTACAAACAGCAGCACCAACCTGCCAGCCACGCGAGTAAGCCAACCACCTTGGCAGTGGAGCCCCTAGCCCGAGGGAAGCCTTCAGATGGTGACAGGCCCCAGACCTCACGGGCAGAGACAAGACTTCTCCTGTGTGCCCTGTTGGAAGAACAAAACTAGCCAAGGCTGTGAGTGACAGAGAGCAATTGTAGTTTGCAGTGGTTGCAACAAGTCAGGGCACTATCTTGTTGATCCTTCACAATCTCACACTGCCATGAACATAGCAGCTGCTGAGTGAGTCTCATTCAAAGCTTGGCTGTGTTCAGGGCTTTCCAAGCAGTAAAAATCAAGCCTCTCACGACAGAAAGCTGGAGTTAGAAAAACAAAAGCATGAGAAGACAAATCATTTCTGAAGCTAAAAGAACTGGAGGGAAAAGTTCAAGCCTCCAGGTGAAATGTTGGAGAATTCTATGGGCAAAATATTGAAAGGTGTCAGAAGCATCAAAAGAAGATGGAAATAATTTACAGTCACTGCCAAAAAGAACTGATCAGTGTTCAATGATTTTGGCGGGTACCATATGACCAAGGACTAATTGTCTAAGCTGCAGAAGGCGCTGCAAAAAAGCAAGGTTTTGGGAATTAACAAAATTGAGATGTTTTGACAAACAGATGTAACACAGAGGGCACACATTTGTCTATCCCAAAAACTGTGGATGAGAGGTACCTGACTAACCAGCTGGCCCATTCCAAATAAAGACGGTCCGCCAGAATTAGAAAAGTTCCAGATAATATCGTTAATATTGCATGCAGTTGATTTTGCCCAAGATCATTCGGATGGCTGCAGCGGTACATTGGTAAGGAACTGCCAGAAACTCAACCCACATTCAGAAAATGACATAGAATGAGGGATATCCTTGCTGATGTCATAAGGATCTTGGCAAAAAGTAGAGAATGCCTGAACGATGTATTTTGTTTTGTTTTTTATTATTTTTTAAATCATTTTATTGGGGGCTTGTACAATTCTTATCACAATCTATACATCCATCCATTGGGTCAAGCACATTTGTACATTTGCTGCCATCATCATTCTGAAAACATTTGCTTTCTACTTGAGCCCCTGGTATCCAACTCATTTTTCCCCACCCTCCCCACCCACCTGCCCTCAATAACCCTTGATAATTTATAACATTATTATTTTGTCATATTTTATACTGTCCGATGTCTCACTTCTCCCACTTTTCTGTCGTCCGTCACTCAGGGAGGGAATTATATTTAGATTCTTTTGACCAGTTCCCCCTTTCTACCCACCTTCCCTTTACCCTCCCAGTATCGCCACTCACCACAGGTCCTCAGGAGTTCATCTGTCCTTAATTCCCTGTGTTTCCAGATCCTATTGGTACCAGTGTACATCCTATGGTCTAGCCAGATTGCAAAGTAGAATTGGGATCATGATAGGAGATGTGGGGGGGGGGGGACCATTAAAGAACTAGAGGAAAGTTGTATGTTTCATCATTGCTACACTGTACCCTGACTGACTCGCCTCCTCCCCTCAACCCTTCTGTAAGGGGATTTCCAGTTGTCTACAGATGGGCTTTGGGTCTCCACTCCTCATTCCCCCTCATTCACATTGATATGATTTTTTGTTCTTTGATACTTGATCCCTTCGACACCTCGTGATCACACTGGTTGGTGTGGTTCTTCCATGTTGGCTTTGTTGCTTCTGAGCTAGATGACTGCTTGGTTACCTTCAAGCCTTTAAACTCCAAGATGCCATCTTTTGATGGCCAAGCACCATCAGCTTTCTTAGCCACATTTGCTTATGCACCTGCTTTGTCTTCAGAGGTTCTATTGGGAAGGTGAGCCTCATGGAATGCCAGTTTAATAGAACAAAGTGTTCTTGCATTGAGGAAGTACTTGAGTCGAGGTCCAATGTACATCTGCTACCTTAATACTAAACCTATAAATATATGCACATAGATCTATTTCCCCATCCTGATTTATAAATATATTTACATATATACATGCCTGTATCTAGACCTCTGTAAATGTCCTTTGCCCCATTCATGGAGGTCTAGACAAAGACATGTACATGCAAATATATATAGGAGGATGGGGAAATAGATCTATGTGTCTATATTTATAGGTCAAGTATTAAGGTGGCAGAAGGACCTTGGGCCTCTACTCAAACACTCCCTCAATGCATGAATACCTTCTTTTATTAAATTAGAACTCTATGATGCTCACTCTCCCGACACAACGGCTGGAGCCAAAGTGTGTGAACAAGTAAATGTGGTGAAGAAAGCTGATGGTGCCCGGCTATCAAAAGAGATAGTGACTGGGGTCTTAAAGGCTTGAAGATAAACAAGCGGCCATCTAGCTCAGAAGCAACAAAGTCCACATGGAAGAACACACCAGCCTGAGTGAGCGAGTGGTCCCAAAGGGATCAGTTACCAGGCATCAAAGAACAAAAAATCATATCATTGACTGCACACCTCCATGATAGGATCGCTGAAGACAAATGGGTGCATAAGCAAATGTGGTGAAGAAAGCTGATGGTGCCCGGCTATCAAAAGAGATAGTGTCTGGGGTCTTAAAGGCTTGAAGGTGAACAAGCGGCCATCTAGCTCAGAAGCAAATAAGCCCACATGGAAGAAGCACACCGGCCAGTGCGATCACGAGGTGCCAAGGGACCAGGTATAAGGCATCATGCAAAAAAAAAAAGATATAAGTGTGTGTATGTATGTGTATATATGTGTATATGTATATATGTATGCATATATATGTATATATATATCATATTAAATGAAGGGGGAAGTGCAGAGTGGAGACCCAAGGCCCAAGTGTCGACCAATGGAGATCCCCTCATAGAGGGGTTTAGGAGAGGAGATGGGTTAATTAGGGTGTGAGGTAGTATCGATGAAGAACACAGCTTTCCCCCGGATCCTGGATGCTTCCTCCCCCCAACTACCATGATCTGAATTCTACCTTGCAGGGCTGGATAGGACAGAGGCTGTACACTGGTGCATATGAGGGTTGGAGGTACAGGGAATCCAGGGTGGATGATACCTTCAGGACCAAGGGTGTGAGGGGCAATGCTGGGAGAGTGGAGGGTGAGTGGGTTGGAAAGGGGGAACTGATTACAAGGATCCACATGTGACCTCTTCCCTGGGAGAGGGACAGCAGAGAAGGGGGGAAGGGAGACTCCGGATAGGGCAAGATATGACAAAACAACGATGTATGAATTACCAAGGGCATATGAGGGAGGGGGGAATGGGGAGGGAGGAGGGGGAAAAAAAGAGGACCTGATGCAAGGGGCTTAAGTGGAGAGCAAATGCCTTGAGAATGATTGGGGCAGGGAATGTATGGATGTGCTTTATACAATTGATGTATGTATATGTATGGATTGTGGTAAGAGTTGTATGAGTCCCTAATAAAATGTAAAAGAAGAAAAGAGAAAAAAATGATTAGGGCAAAGACTGTACAGATGTGCTTTATACAATTGATGTATGTATATATATGAACTGTGAAAAGAATTGTATGAGCCCCAATAAATTGTTAAAATTAAAAAAATAATAATAAATCATAAAAGTTTGTAAAAAAAAAAAATGTCCTTTGCCCCCTAGTTCTTTCTGCTATTACCTTTTACTTTTTTACTTTCCTCTTGTCCCACTACCACTATCATTCTCAGCCTTCATTGGGTTTCAGTAATTCCTCTGTTACATTGCCTTTGATCAAGTCCTACCAGGCCACCTACACCCCCTCGCCATCAATTTTGGATCACTCTTGTTCCCTTGTCCCTGGATTTGTTAACACCCACTTCTTTTCCTCCTCCCCTCCCTCTCCATGTCCCCCTGGAACCATCAGTTCCATTGTTTTCTTCTCTGGATTGTTTATCCTGCTTATTTTATCTAGATAGACCTGCAAAGATAATAATATGTACAAAAAACAAAACAACAAAAGAAAACAAATGCCAATAACAACAACCTAAAAAGTCTGTAAATAGTTCAAGGTCAGTTTGTTTACCTTTAGGAGTATTTTCCAGTCCAGTGACACTAATGGAGTGTCACACCCTGGCCCCAAAGTCTATATTTGGTATTCCCTGGGGACTTCGTTGCTCAGTTCCCTTTGCAGTTCTGTTGCATGCCCTTAGTGTTTTCCCTCAGTGTGGTGGGGTCAGATTGGGCGCAATTCCCACACTGTGTCTCCAGTGTTTTCCCCTGTAGGGCTATGGGTTAGTGAGGGATGTCGTGTCTCATAGTGGGGCTGGCCACATGGTACTCTCTGTGCATTATTCGCTGCTCTGAATAGGGATATCATCCTCAAGGCTTGGAGGGCCAGGATGTGCTCCACTCTCTCCTCCTCCCCCTTCATGTGCTCTAGTATGCTCTGATCAGACAGACCTCTCCCTGAGCTGTAATTTCAGTGCTGTCCTCTGAAGTAAATTCTTCTGGGGGAAGGGGCGGCTGTCCACATAGTTGGGATTGGGGGCAGTCCCTCAGACCTCTCTACTTTATCACTGCTTCGTGCTAGTATGTTGCATTCACATGAAAGATGTGTTTTATTGACTACGCAAAGATATTTGACTATGTCGATCATAACAATTGATGATTTCCATTGAGGAGAATGAGAATTCCAGAACATTTCATGTGCTCATGCAAAACCAAAAGGCAATAAAATCAGGAAAGGTGAGCTTTGGGTTTGTATTATTTCACCACATTTATTCAATCTATATGCTGAGAAAATAATTCAAGAACCTAAAGGATAGGAAGAAGAACAGCATCACGGATAGAGGAAAGCTTACTAACAACTTGCCGTGTGCAGATGACACAACTCCACTTGCCGACAGTGAAGACTTGAAGCACTTATTGACAGAGACCAAAGACTACAGTCTTCAGTATGTAGTTCACCTGAGCACAAAAATCCCCACAATTGGACCAATAAGCAACAGTAGGATAAATGGAAACTATATTGCACTTGTTGAAGGTTGCATTTTACTTGTATCCACCCACAATCAATGCCTGAGGAGGCAGCAGTCAAGAAATCGATTGATATATTGCATTGGACAACTGGACGACACAAGACCTAGTTAACGTGCTAGAAAGCAAAGAAGTCACTATGAGGACTTATGTGCACTTGTACTTTTTTCACCCCTCATGGTACTTTTTTCACCCCTCATCCACAAGTGAAAGGTGATCTGTGATAGTCTGGGTACTTTAGAGAAACAAATCCACAAAAATATCATGTATAAGAGAGAGATTTATATAAAGGTTAAGTGCGCATCAAGAAAACATCCCAACCCAGTGCTGCCCAAGCCCACAAGTCCAACATCAATCCATATGTCCAACACCAATGCACAAAGTCCTCCTCCATCTCACAAAACACACACTGTGATGCCAACTGCAGGAAGAAAGCAGAGTCAGTGTAGAGTATAAGCATCTCAGCACTGGCAGGGGTCTCCACACGGCTGCTCCAGCATCTAGGGCTGCATTGGGGTAGGTCCATGTGGCTTCTCCTCAGGGATGTCTTGCAGGAAGTGAGTCTTGTCAGCTGAAGCAGGGAACTGGCTAAGGCAGCTGCACCCTGGTCCGACCATCACAAAGCAAGAGACCTGAGAACTACAAAGGCGAGGCTCACCGAACCATTTATCTCTCCGCCCTTCAATTAACCCCACATGTGTTTATCGGCCAGGTTGGCACAATAAACTTTAACTATCTCGTGGACAATTACTAAGAGAGACCAGAGAAGAATTGATGCATTTGAATTGTGATGTTGTTGAGGAATATGGAATTTGCCATGGACTGCTAAAAGAACAAACAAATCTGTCTTGGATCAACAAACATAACAACACGTGTGAGAATGGCCTAGAACCGGGCATTGTTTATTCTGTTTGAGTCAGAACTGACTCGACAGCATCTAATGACAAAAAAGTGACATAGAATTCATGATTTCCAAAGACCGTCCATTGCATGCAATGTCAACGTCTTCGGAACAAAACCACAGGAGAATCTTCTCTCCTAGGCCGCATCCCTTCTAGTTCCCTTTCCCCCTGGAGCTGTCCCTGACCCAGTGCTGAAACCAGTCTCCCACATCCAACCTTCCCCCAACAAAAGATCGACCTCCACGGCATGCATGACTTGGAAGCATCAGCAAGAAAGTTCCATTTCCCTGTTTTTCTAAATGAAAAGAGCCTCCTTGTCAGTTTGGAGCAATTAGCCGTGGGAGATGATGACGGAGCAGTGAGAGCTGCTGCGAGGGGGCAGAGTGGCAGCGGAAGCCCCGACTCAGACAGACACGCCGCAGATGGCACAACGAGATAACGCCTTTCACGTTTCAGAAATCACATTGTCAACAATGTTTCCAGACTCGGAAATTAGCTGAAGTCATCAGGAGTGCCTGGCAGCAAGCAGCAGGCGCTTTGGTGGGGGCCCTCATTGACGTTACACATTGGTGCAAATAAAAACTGGCAGGGCTCACAGAGAAGGCTGGTGAGCCTCCTGAGTCCTGAAGGTTCTGGAAGGGTAAGCCTACAGCATGATGAGACATTGACTTAGAGTCAATATTCCAAAGCCCCAATCGCCTGTCTCCCATCCCCAATCACAGTATAAAGACCTTAAGTCTTCGACTCAGAACTCGACCTTGATCTTACCTCTTCAAGGGGTTATAGAAAGAAAGTGATGAGTCTCAAATAGGGATTCTATTATTTAACAAAACCATCCTTGGTAAAATAAAATATTCTTGTTGCTGAAGGCAAGGCCCCATTTGAGGCAGTCTATGCCAGCTGCTTAGCCTTTCCATCCCATAGTTGCCCCAGGTCTAGCACCCCATACCATTCAGAGAGCCAGAAACAGAACCAGAGTCTGGAACCCTTCTCCAAGAATATTCATGATTCCTGTCCCTAGGAATAATTTACTTACAACAATTTGAGAAATTTAGGAGTTTGGTTTTGTTGAAGCCCAAATCAGTGCCAGATACACACAGGGGATCCATCAGGGAGAGATTTGGAGATGCTCGTGTACGTATAAGCAAGTTTTATATCAAAGAACAATTGTATATTGAGAAATCATCCCAGTCCAGTCCAGATCAAGTCCATAAGTCTGATATTAGCCCATATGTCTGATACTAGTCCATAAATTCTTCTTCAGACTCACACAGTACATGCAATGATGCCAAATGTAGGAAGATCCCAGGCCAGTGAGTGGAAAGTCTTCTGGATCCAATGCCATGCAGGTGGAAGCATCTCAGTGCTGGCTCCTCCAGCTCTCTGAATATGGCTCCTCAACAGGAGGATGAAGCAGAAAGAGCAGAAGTTCCCAGAATCCTCATGAGAAGCCACACCCACAAAGAAGCATCATCAGGCTGTGACCTGATTGACAGACTAGACTCCACCCATTCAGTCTTAATATTCTTGAGTTGATGCAAAATTATGTAACTACCACAGAAAGTTAAGATTATATAGCATACACAAAATAGAGAGTCTAAGAGAAAACCATCTTTGTCCCTTCTTAGGTTTCCCCTAAAAGAGAATCTGAATAATCATTGCCCTAATTATAGAATTCCACTAGGATGTGGTGAAGAAAACGGATGGAGCCTGGCTATCAAAAGATATAGCATCTAGGGTCTTAAAGACCTGAAGGTAAACAAGTGGCCATATAGCTGAGAAACAACAAAGCCCACATGGAAGAAGTACACCAACCTGTGTGATCACCAGGTGCTGAAGGGATCAGTTATCAGCTATCAAAGAACAAAAAAATCATATCATTGTGTGCTCACCATCCCGACACAATTGCTGAAGACAAATGGATGCATAAGCAAAAGTAGTAAAGAAAGCTGATGGTGCCCGGCTATCAAAAGAGATAGCATCTGGGGTCTTAAAGGCTTGAAGATAAACAAGTGGCCATCTAGCTCAGAGCAACAAGGCCCATGTGGAAGAAGCACATAAGCCTGTGTGATCACGAGGTGTCAAAGGGATCAGGTATCGGGCATCAAAAAACAAAAAATCAGATCATTGTGAATGAGGGGAGTGCATATTGGGGACCCAAGACCCATCTGTAGGCACCTGGACATCCCTTACAGAAAGGTCTCGGGGAGGAGACGAGGCAGTCAAGGTGCAGTGTAGCAATGATGAAACATACAACTTTCCTCTAGTTTCTAAATGCTTCCTCCCTCCACCCCCCATCACTATAATGATACCAATTCTACCTTACAAATCTGGCTAGATAGGAACTGTAAACACAGGGAATCCAGGACAGATGATCCCTTCAGGACCAGTTGGGAGTGGCAATACCAGGAGGGTAGAGGGAAGGTGGGGTGGAAAGGGGGAACCAATTACAAGGATCTACATATAACCTCCTCCCTGGGGGATGGACAACAGAAAAGTGGATGACAGGAGACATTGGACAGTGTAAGATATGACAAAATAATAATTTATAAAATATCAAGGGTTCATGAGGGAGGGGTAAATAGGGAGGGAGAAGGAAAATGAGGAACTGATACCAAGGGCTCAAGAAGAAAGAAACTGTTTTGAGAATGATGATGGCAACAACTATTCAAATGTGCTTGACAGAATTCATGTATGTATGGATTGGGTTAAGAGTTGTATGAACCCCAAATAAAATTATTTTTTTCAAAAAAAAAAAAGAAGAAGAAGAATTCCACTAGGTAGGGCAAAGGAAAGGAGTTGATTATTACCCTGGGAATTCCAGTGGACATGCACTAAGCTTGAACAAGTACCTGTGCATGTGAACATGCTGCCATTAGGAGCCATCAAGCCATTGCTTGCTCACAGTAACCCCACGTGACTGCCTAGAACTGCCCCATAGGGTTTCCTCGGCTATCATCTTTATGAAACAGGTACTGGGTCCTTCCCCGGCAGAGCTCCCAGGTGCATTGAAATGGCTATCTTTGGGTTACCAGCAAGCATGTGACCAGGACTCTCATGCAGAGGGGAGCAGGTGGGAAATACATGGAATGCTCTCTAGTGGTTGTCATGGGTCGTTGGGGCTCAACTTGCAGATTCCAACCAAATCTATTTATCCTTCAGTGAGTTTGAACTCCAAGGGTGTCTCGGGCCTGTGTCTCCCTCTTGGAGTCCTGGAAACACTGAGGACACCTTTACCATGACAAACATCCACTCAGTAGGTAGCAAGCAATTCTGGAAGAATTGTGAACATCCGGAGTCTTCATGAAGGTCAACCACCTGGGACCTACCACTGGGCTGGTCCCTGGTATTGATCAAAGATGAAAGAAGCTAAATGGCAACCCAACCTCCTGGGTTCAGGTGGGCTTAAGCCTTGGGAGAGTAAAAGGTCTCTTATCCTCAGCCAATGCTGAGCTTTGAAGAGTAAGGGAAACGTGCCAAGTTCTTCCCAAGACGCTCCTCTCTGCACAGTTTCTTCTGGGGTCCAATTGCAGCTGAATATTTCTCTTCTGTTGACTCAGAGACAGACCAGGTGATGGACGGGAGGAACTGCCTTCCAGAAGCACTCACTGCAGGCCAGTTCTTCTGCTCGCATCCTCTCAGAATAGCCTGGTCCCATTTGAAAGGTAAGGAAAGAGATGGGTCTTCACTACCAATTCCCACTAAATGAACTCTTACATGGCAACCCTATGTGTGTCAGAGTAGAATTGTGCTCCATACAGACCAATGTGTCAGAAACAGATTGCTGTATCTCTCTTCTGACGTTCCTCTAGGTGGGATTAAACCTAAGAGGCAGCTAGCTATAACTTGTGGTTTTTGCATGCCAGTGTCGATTAGGAACTTCTTAGTGCCTCAAAATTTCTGAGTCTTGAATCAAGGGTGAGGTGGGGATGGGGAGGAGTGCGGCAGTGTGGGTGTTACATCAATAATAACACAAGTCTCCCTTTGGAACCATCTGTGGTTGGAAACCCTGTGTGAACGGTACAAGATATCCAGCTGAGCACGTGATAAATGGTGGGCACAGCTTGGGAGACTCAGAAAGAATGTAAAGTCACAGCCAAACCTGGCACTCATGGCAGGTAGTACACAGCAGCGTGCTGGTATGACAGCACACACGACACACATCTTGCTCCTATGTTTTTCTTTGGGTCCCACACCCACCCCCCATGAATTGTTTTCTGAGGAGCTGAGGGCAACTGATAAAAATTAGTTATCCGTAATGTTAATCCAGGTGCCAGGTGAAGGTGGGGGTGGTGGAAGAGAAGAGGGGAGCATCTCTCCTTAAAGGTTTAGGTAAAATTGTCTCACTCACTCGCCAATCCTGTACCCCCCAAAGTCCAACGACCACCACCATCCCAGCAAGGGCCCAGAAGTGTCTTTGGGGGCTTACATCCACAGGAATCGTGTCCCCTGTCCCCCACATTTGTCCACATGTGAAATCCTCCTTAGGTTCACATACATGCCAACACCTCACTCCCACAAAAGTGTGTGAGATTCATGGATATTTTGAGGATGGGAGGGACTAGGAAAAACCAGACAGTTCACAGTCCACCTCCCTATTTTACAAACTGGATAGTTGTTGCTTGGTCCCAGCACTTTGAACCCATTTAAACTGGTTTAGACACAGCTGACAAAACAAAACTGGAACAGACTCGAATTACTTTAAATGAGTGAAGTGGTCTGATAACAGGAACAGAAATGTTTGCCGATCACAGCCCTGTCATGGGAGACACAGGAGAGCCACTCAGCCCTTTCTGGAACCTGACGCAGGAGAATGGGTCGTGGACTGTGGGAAGAGACACATATTCAAAGCTGAGCGGTCAGCCGCCATCTCTGTGCGTGGCCCCCCTTTATCCGACTTGGCTGCTCAAGAGATCGGGTTAGGATGCGACACACCCGCTGCCCTGCTTTTCTAAGAGGAAGATTACGTTTCTAGCCGGTTGTCAACCTGTAAGTTTTCCCATTCCAGTTCGGCTTCCAAGCCCTCCCTGAGCTCTTAGTCTAGGTTTTCCCTTGTGTGTCAAGGCCCCAGAAGCAAACGCTGAGGGGGGCTGTGCAGGGGAGTAGGGGTGGGTAGTTACAAAGGAACTAGTCCCAAGAGTAGCAAGGGAACTGGGGAAGAAAGACAAGGAAGCAGGCGGGGTAGGAGGGCGTCAGGGTACAGAGGAGCCTGATCTCATAAGACAAATAAACCCAAACAAACAAGTTCATTGCCATCAGGTTGATTCCAGTTCATAACAATCCCATGTGCTAGAGGGTAACTACTCCATATCATTTTCTTAACTGATCACCAGGCCTTTATTCCTTGGCAGCACTGAATAGGCCCACAGTCCCAACGTTTAAGTTAGGAATTGAACATAAACCCATTTGTTCCACCCAAGAAACAGGCCCACAAGAGGAATAAATGGTAACTCGGACTTTTCTCAACCAGAAGCAAGGGACCTGGCTCTTCATGCTCTCATATTCCTCAGCACTTCGTTGTTGTTAAGGGGGACCTCAATGAGTTGTGAGCCCCTAGACCAGTGGTTCTCAACTTTCCCAATGCCACGACCCTTTAATACAGTTCCTCATGTGGTGGTGACCCTCCAACCATAAATTTTTTTGTTGCTACTTCATAACTGTCATTTTGCTACTGTTGCTAATTGGGAAACCCCTGTGAAAGGGTCGTTTGACCCACAAAGGGGTCACGACTCACAAGCTGAGAACCGCTGCCTTAGACCATACCAGCTTTCTGTCCCTACGGGCAAAATGGCCTCACGTAGTCTTAGGGCACATCTCTAAAAAATAGCCACAGGTGTGGGAAGTTGAAGACAAACAGCACCAAAGCCAAGGTAGGGCCTCCCTAAAAGGACAACAGGATGTGGTGGTAACTGAGGGAACATGTCAGTGTCCCCTGAAGCCCCTTAAGGATTCTGTAGCAGACACTACAAAAAGCCATATCTGCAGGGCACGTCACTTGGCCCTTAGCCCCCCATCAGCTCCCAGTAAATGTTTGTAGTTCTCATTCTCTCTCCTCTGGTCATCTTGGGGGCCCCCCAGCCCTTCTTCAGTAGGTGATATGCCAATGCTGGCTCCCAGACCTGCATTCCAAGGTCTAGGTTGGAGGCCAAACCTACTGCTGCAACGTCAATTCCAACTCATAGCAGCCCTTCAGGACAGGGTAGGAAAAGGGGTGTTCACTGGACAAGGTCCACCCCCTGAAGAAGATATAGTTACAGCCAGCATTTCGACCCAAGCACAACCAGAGTTGAACAAATAGGACAGAAAAAGAGTCCAGAAGTCAATTCTTATGCAGCCAGGCAATCTGATAAAATGTTTGCATATGTTGTTGTTAGTTACCCTGATTTGGTTCCAAGACAATCTTGTATGGGACAGAATGAAATGTCATCTGGTCTTGGGCTATCTTCGTGCTGTTTGAATCCATTGTTTCAGCCACTGTGTCGATCCACCTCACCTAGGACCATCTTTAACTTCACCAATCCTCCTTTTTAGCAACCATAATGTCAGCTGATTTTAGCAGCTGGTTGCTCCTGGTAATGTGTTCACAGTAAGCTTTGCCATCCTCATTCCTAATGAGCATTCTGGTTCTCTTTCTTCCAAGACTGGTTTGTCTGTCCTCGCAGACTGCAGTATGTCCAATAGTCTTCGCCGACATCACCATCTAAATGTATTGCTTAGGCATTTGCAGAGATTTATGATCGTCTTAGCTTGTGTGACAACCTAACGAGGTAGGAATTACCATCAACAGAATTACCATCTTCGTTGTATGAATATGAAAACTGAGAATCAGCGAGCCCAGCACAGTAACCAATGTGGAGTGGTTAATACCGTTGACTGATTCTAACCTCGTTGACTCAGCCCTGCATACTAACTTCAAATAAAGACAGGCTTTGACTAGACCGCGGACTTAAAGACAGGGCTAGCAGCAGGAGCTGGGTTCAACTAAGTCACGCAGGTGATGCGTGGAGTCCATGGCCCACAATGAGCCTGTGCCATTCTCAGAGAACTGCGCCCTGCCCATGTGCACTTCTGGTGCTGTACTAGACTAAGGGCAAGGAGGAAGAGGGAAAATTAGGGGAAACTTGACTCCAAGGGACCCAGTTCCTGCTCAGACCCCTGACACTGGCTACCTCAAAGTAGATCCTTAATGCCACGAGCTTCCAGGGGGTCCAGGCTCCAGAACAATCTAAATCTTGGCCCTGTGGCACCTGAACCTGCTGCCTATCCTTAGGTTCAACCACACTTTAAAGAGGAAAAGATGACTCCCTGCTCTCATCCTACCTCCTTTCCTCTTTGCTTGGCCCAAATACTACTGGCATTTTGGACTGGGTCGTTCTGTCTGTGAGGGGATGGGGCGGTTGATCTGTGCATTGCAAAATATTTAGCAGCAACCCTGACCTGCACCCATTAGATGCCAAGAGTAACTCTGCCCTCCAATTGTGACAAAGAAAATTGGCCCCAGACATTGCCAGATGTCAACGCACCCCTGTTGAGAACCACTGGGTTGGCCATATCCCCATGTTCAGTAGAGAAAAGAGGGGAACTCCTTGGTTCCATGCCTTCAGAGATCCCTCTTTTTCAACTATGTAGTGAACGGGGAAGGAGAATATACTTGGTGGCTCCCAATTTATTCTGGAGGGGGGGAACTGCCATTGTTAAGAAAGAGATCATGATCAGCTACTTAGAAGAGAAGGAGGTACTCGAGGATGTAGTCAACAGGGGACAGACAACAAAACAGAACCATAACTATTCTTCCTTAGAAGTAGCCAAGCAAGTGGCCATCTCGCTGGGAAGCAACAAAGCCCACTTGGACAAAGGACGCCAGCCTGTAAGATCATGAGGTGTCCATGGGATCAGGTATCAAGCATCAGAAGACCCAGAACAAATAAACATATCGATGTAAATGAGGGGGCGGGGGTTGTGGAGTAGAGACGCAAAGCCCATCTGTAGACAATTGGACATCCACAGAAGGGTCACAAGGAAGGGACAGTCAGGGTGCAGTATAGCACTGATAAGACATTCCTCTGGTTCTTCAATGCTACCTCCTACCCCCACTGTCATGACCCCAAGTCTACCATATAAGTCTGGCTAGACCAGAGCATGTACGCTGGTACAGATAAGAGCTCTCAACATACAGAATCCAGGACAGATAAATCCCTCAGGAGCAATAATAGGAGTAGTGAAACCATGAGGGTAGGAAGAAGTTGCGGGGAGAATGGGAGAACCAATCACAATGATCAATGGATAACTGCCTGCCCCCCCCCACCAAGGGAGACAAACAACAGAAACATGGGTGAAAAGTGACAGTGGTCAGTATAAGATAGGGAAATAATAATTTATAAATTATCAAAGGTTCATGAATGAGTGAGGAGGGGAGGGAGGAAAAATATGAGCTGATGCCAAGGGCTCAAGTAGAAAGAAAATGTTTTGAAAAGGATGATGGCAACATATGTACAAATGTGCTTGACACGATGGATGCATGGATTGTTATAAGAACTCTACGAGCCCCCAGTAAAATGATTTTTTTAAGTAGCCAGGACTTTATGCATGCAAGTGAACCAAAGAGATGGGGAGCTGGTGGACACAAACACTGAAGACCTCAGCAAAGTGACCAAAAGACTTTTAAAACAGGACGCATCTGAGTGGATTATGGTTGTCTGACCTCAAGGTGATCCTATAAGACAGGGTAGCACTCCTCTTGTGAGTTTCCAAGACTGTCACTCTTTACAGAAATAGAAAGCCTCATTTTTCTCCTGCTGATTGACTGGTGGCTTCAAACTGCTAACCTTGTGATTAGCAGCTCAACACATACCACTAGGGTCACTAATAACTTTAGTAACTATTAGTAACATAATCTGGTTCCAATTTGGGACTTGAGATGATTAAGAGGGAAGGGGTGGAGTCGAGTCTGTCAATCAGGTTATAGCCAATGAGGCCTCTGTGTAGGCACGGCCTTCTCCTGAGAATTCTAGGAACTCTGGTATTTCCTCCTTGGTGGCGGGAGACAACCTCTCTCTTGGCTTACTCCCTTGGAGGCTCTACTAACAAGACTCACTCCCTGAGAGACATACTACTGACAATACACATAACACTACACCCTGGGAGCTGAAGAAGCCACATGAACCTACCCTGATGCAACCAGACCTCTGGAGTCAGAGAAGCCACATAGAGACCCCTGCCAGCACTGAGATGCTTACAATGCCACTGGATCCACAAGACTTCCAACCCACTGGCCTGAGATCCTCCTGCATTTGGCATTATTGCATGTATTTCATGAGTCTGAAGGGAACTTTATAGCTTGGTATTGGCATTGGACATATGGGCTAATATTGGACTTATGGACTTGATCTGGACTGGGCTGGGACATTTTCTCAATATTCAATTGCTCTTGTATATAAATCTCTTTAATATACATGAGTATCTATGAATTTGTTTCTCTAGCCTACCCAGACTAACAAAATCACTGAGTCATAATAACTCGAAAGCAGTGAGTTTTGTTTGGTTCGGAGCTATTGGTCTCTTGGGAACCTGCTCCAGCCGACCCCAACTACAGTCCATCACAGGAAGGAACTGGGGAAACAATCAGAATATCAAAAGGGGTCTAAAAGCCCCAGGAGTCCCTAGGTAGCCCAAATGATTCAGCACTGAACTACTAGCTGAAAAGGTCATGCTTCATCCCTATCCAGACATCTCAGAAGAGAGGCTGAGTGATTTGCTTCTGGAAGGCCACAGCTCTGAAGACCCAATAGAGTACACACAACGGGTTGTCCTGAGTCAAACTTGACTCGATGGCAACTAACAACAACAAAGCCCAAACAATCCAGGAAAGCTACAAATGTTGAGGGTGCTTTTCTCTAGAATAATGGGCCTCCAGTAGTGGCCAGTGGACCAGGTCCATCAATTGGGAGTGTGTTAGAAATAAAAAGTCATATACCCTACCCTAGACCTAATGACTCAGAACTCTGTATGGGGCCCAGCAATCTGTGTTTAACAAGCCTTCCAGGCAGTAACATGGACACATGCTCAAGTTTGAGGACCACTGTTCAACACCTAGGAGTTCAGGTTCATCTAGATTTTGATGGGGAAAGAGGGCCAGTGTGAGCTCCTGGAGCAGGAACAACAAGAGTCTCTTGAACATAGATAGATAGTGCCTTTGGATGTCCCCTTCCATGCCAACTCACACACTGAGCCAGCTGGGCCACATGCAGGCCTGCCTCGTCCTAGAGGTTCACAATCTCTCCTGAGTCTCTGTAGAACTATTAGGGGTGCTGAGAAGAGTTGAAGGAACCCTGGTGGTGCTGCGGATGATTAAGCATTTGGCTGGTAACCACAAGGTTGATGGTTCAAACCCACCAAATGCTTCTTGGGAGAAAGATGAAGCTGTCTGCTCCTTTAAAGATGTACAACCTCAGAAACTCTAAGGAGCAATTCTACTCTGTCCTATAAGGTCGCTATGAGTTGAGGCTGACTCCGTGGCAGTAACTTGAGGTGGGCTGTCTCGGCGTATTGCATTGGGTACATCTGTTGCACACGATCTCTTTAAAGTATGGAAAAGCAAAGATACCTTACACTTTGAACCTACCATGTCCCTTACACAATCACCTCATATGCATGTAGAAGTCAGACATTGAATAAGGAAGACCAAAGACGAATCCATACATTTGAATTATGGTTCTGGAAAAAATATATATAGAAAGTAGCATGGACTGCCAAAAGAACAAACAACCCTATCTTGGAAGAAACACACCCAGAATGCTTTTTGGAGGCAAAGATGATAAGACTTCATCTCATGTACTTTGTCAAGAGAAACCAGTCTCTGAATAAGGGCATCGTGCTGGGTAAAGTAGAGGGGCAACGAAAAAGAGGGAGATCTTTGACAAGATGGACTGACACAGTGGCTGCATCAATGGGCTCAACAGAAGAACAATCGTGATGAGGAGGATGCAGGGCCGGCCAGGGTTTGGTTCTGTGGTACACGGGGTCATTAGGAGGGGGAGCCGACTCAATGACATCTATCAGCCATAACAATGTCTCAGGGGTCCTTGTTTTGTTGAGCAGACAGGGGGCAAATAGAGGCTCCTTTGAAAACTGGGCCAACTCAAAAGGAGCCTCTTCCCCTCTGGGAGCTGTAATGTACTCTGCCTGCCTGGGGTTTCTCCCAGAGGCAAGCAGGTGTCGGTGAGTTCTGCAAGGCACTGAGCTGGGGGTGGGGCGGGGGGGGCCTGTCACACCTGAAAGGGCCCGGAGGAGCCAGCTCGGCAGTTGGACCTGGACGGCGGTGCACTACTGGCTGATGGATCGCTTTCCAATGAGGGCGCTGTACAGCTGCCAGCTGTGCCAACACCACTCCGGATCAGCATGGCTGCACCACCCCCTCCCAACACGCCCACCCAAACCGGAACAGGGAAGCAGCGTGGCCCAGATGAGTAGCAATTAATCTGTGTGGGAGACAGCAAGACAGGAAGGGGGCAAGTCAGTGAGAAGATGGGCCTGTCTCCCTTATGACAGGGCCGGCTGGACCCTGCAGATACTCTGTCTCTCCAGATTCGGGTGCACCAGCCCCTCAAGGAAGCAAATGTGGGGCCATAGGGGTACAGTGAAGCACTGTGGACTCAGAGTCAGGTACAAATTCTACCTCTGCCCTTGACAACCTGTAAGGTCTTGAGCAGACATAGGCACCTCTCTGGTCCATTTTCCATGTTAGCACAATGGGGGCATCCCCACTGTCACTTAGAGCTGTGGAGAAGACAAGGTGGCATGTGCCTGCCACACAACAGATAATACAGCTAAGATTGACTCCTCTCCCCGGTCCTCGGCTGCTGACCTCCACCCCGGGGATCTTTAAGAGAGCCGCATAGAGGTTGTTTAGCAGGCAAAGGCACCTCATGCAGGCCAATGAGGGGCTGAAACTCAGGAGGGGAGAATGCGAAAGGAAATGTCGCTACAGAGTTACTCAAATTGGCCAGCACAGCCTAATGGCAGCAGAGACAAAAAAGAGTCCTAGCCAGGCAGCCTGTGTCCAGCTGGTCTCCTGTCCAGTCCACACATCACAGCTCCCCAAGAGGCCACCTTGCAAGAGTGATCAGGTCACATCTCTCTCCTATTTGAAAGCCCCAGAGCAGAGCGGAAATGCCTCAGCCCAACATTCAATATCCTTCCAGGTCTGCTTCAAGTCTCTTTCTCACCAGGAGCTTCCAATTTGTCACTGGGTTCTGTTATTTCATCCCTAAACTCTTGTATTTCCCTTTGGTGCGTTGCCTTTATCTCCTCTATCATTTCATCTTTTTTCTGCATTGCTTCCCTCATATCCTTTGTGACTTTAAGCAGCATTTTGAAAATTTCTTTTTGTGGCAGGTCAATATCTGCTTCTTCTATGCACATCGTTAGGTTCGTGGCTTCTTCCGCCATTGTTTTCTGTTTTTCCTGCTTTTTCGTTGAAGCTGTTAGAACTGGTTGCTGTTTATGTGTTGTTTTAGAGGAGCCTGGAGCCATCTTCCTGAGTCAAAGATCCCTGGGCTCTCTCTTGGGGGATTTGTATGAGTCCTTCTATGAACTATCTGCCGGTAACTGTTCTGAAGGGTCAGGCTATCGCTATTATCTTCCTGTGGTTTCACCCTTATCCTAACCGTCCAGAATTCCATTACTTGGAATGTGTGTTGGATATTCCTCTCATGTGACACTGGTAGGATTGTTGTGGGCCCACTATGGCGTCACTTCCCTGGTCTATCTCTACGTAGGCTTCACCGTTCTTGGAGCACCTCGGCTGTCCTGTGGTGTTTTTCTCTGCAGCTATAGTGCTGAGGAGGGTGTGCGGGTATACCGTCCTTGGTGTAGAGCTCTGTACCTCCCAATTTTCTGGTCTGGCAGCAGGAGCTCCAGATGGATGAGTCCTATCTGGTCGCCATTTTCTCCAAGCCTCCCTCACCAGGAGCTTCCCTTCGCCAGAGAGACTTCTCATTCCCAAAGCACACCTGGACACTGTCCAACAGGGCCTTTGTCGTTGCTATTCCTCTACCTGGAAAGCCCGCAGCACTGCCCCGCTCATAGCCCGGTGTTGAGAAGTCTCCTGCTGTCTTGGGCCCTCAACGCAAAGCCAAACCAACTGCCAAGGAGTTGAGTTCACTCTGCCCCATGGTGACCTGTGTGTTCTGCAGTGGAATTGTGGGCCATGGGCTTTCCAATGGCTGTGTTACCCTCAGATGCAGCTCTCCAGATCTCTCTTCCAAGATGTCTCTGAGAGAACTACCAACCCAGCTCTTCACTCTTTTCACCACCCAGGCAACTCGGTAGCAGGCAGAGTTCATTGCAACAGGCTTCCTGACCACCCGGCACAGCGCTCTACTGAGCCCCAGAGCCTAGAAAGAACTGTCGTATCCAATCTAGACTTCAGGGTGATACCCTAGAGCCCAAAGGCCATACAATGTCCTTCCTCAACACACCCCTCTCTTGTAGCACAGTGCCCACCACATAACAGGTTGTTGTTAGATGCCATGAGTCTGGTCTGACCCATAGCATAACAGAAGGAAACACTGACCTGACCAGTCCAGTGCCATCCTCACAATCATTCCTGTTTGAGCTCATTGCTGCTGCAGCCATTGTACCGATCCATGTCATGATTCAAAGATGGCCTTCCTCCTTTTTTTGCTGATCTTCTACTTTACCCAGCATGATGTCTTTCTCCAGGGTCTGACACTCCTGACAACATTCCCAAAGTATGTAGGACAAAGCCTGGCCATCTTTACCTCTAAGGGGCACTCTGACTGTACTTCTGCCTAGACACATCTGTTTATTCTTTTGGCAGTTCATGGTACTTTCAAGCATCATTCAAATGTATCGATTCTTCTTCAGGCTTCCTTATTCCTTATTGTGCCACATAGTAGGTACTCTAAAAACGTTTAGGTAACTTCAGTGAGTTTGTCACTGACACCCTATAATCACATTCAGATGGTCAAAACAGCAATGAGGCAACAGAAGATTTCCGCATAACCAAGCAGAGGAACATCCCAAGACCTCGCCACACCTGCATACCTCCAGCCTGAGCCAGTTCTTTCTGGGGCCCAGGAAGGCTCTTGGCTATGTAGCAGGTGGACTACAGATGCTTCATCCCTCCACCCTATTAGGTGATGACAATTCTGACTCTTCCGTGGACTCTCTCCCTTTCTCAAGGGTTCCAAAAAAAATTAATATCCTTGATTCACGGGTCTACAATTTCCCAGAACTTGCTCATCTTACTGATGATACTTGAACTAGTTTCAAGCTGTCCATAAATGTTCCTACCCAAGGAGACCATTGCATCAATGTTAACTTGACCTTTTCTAATCTGAAAGTTTATCTTCCTTCACCAAGATGATAGGTTAAAAAAAACCCAATTTCTCTTATTAATTCCACCTTGGCCCATGTGACCTGATAAAATGCATCGTACCAAAACCACAGCCAGCAATCAACTGTGTCCAAACCTTCTCTGCCTCTTACCCCAAAAGAATTAGCTGGAACCTAAAGAGACTACTATGTCTCTCTTTTGCATATCCCAACATCTGAAATGCAGCACTCTGGTCATGAAACTAGAGTTTCTCCAGGTCCAGGAAACCCAGAGTTTCAGAAACTTATAGTTCCGGATATTGGTCACAGGCCAGTCCCACCAGCCCAAGAACTCAAGGGCATCAAAGAGCCATCTGAGGACAGAGATCATAGTCTGGATTCTGGCCCTCTGGGCTCAAAACACTTGTTACCTTGCCTATCCATGTGACATTGATACAATTGATTTAATGGCTCCAAATATTGGCCTTAAAAAACATGTTATTGGGGGCTTGTACAACTCTTATCATAATTCATCCATCCATCCATTGTGTCAAGCACATTTGTCTTTGTTGCCATCATCATTCTCAAAACATTTGCTTTCTACTTGAGCCCTGGGTATCAGATCCTCATTTTTTTATATAATAGGAAAGCAATAGCAGAATTGATGTGAAATTTCAATAGGTTGTTCACCTAAAGTCAGTAACCCAAACAGGCCAATCCCATTGCCATTAAGTTGATTCTGCCCCATACAGGCCCTAGGGCCCAAGAACTCAAGGTCATCAGTCATCGCAGGACAGAAATGAGATTCTACCAGGCGGGATAGAGTTTTCACAATAGGGTCCCCAAGGGTATAAATCTTTTGAGAAGCCGGTAGCCACATATTGCTCCAGAGGAATAGCTGATGGGTTTGAACCACAGCCAAACACTTTGACTACTGCACCACCTGGGCTACTCTAAGATCAATAGCACATAGTAATCTCTCAATAAGTATCTACTTCTATAATAATCATCATCACGATCATCACTAAAAAGTATTAACATTTTGCTCCTACCCTTATCATAGGTTTCTAACCAAAAATATCTATACCCAGAAAGTATGTGGCTAAAAGGGAGTGAGTAATGGCCAGGATATTTATTTTACTGAGAATTTTTGACAAGAAATGTTTCTATCCACATCTCCTCTCTGCTCACTTTAATGCAGAATGATGCTTTCATTCAGGTCTTTCATAATAAAGGCCTAAATTATGACAAATGATTGAAATAGCCCATAGTCGTAGCTATGAAGAAATCTATAATAATCTGTAGTATGCTTTGCAATTCAGTTATAATCTATTAGGACTAAGTTCTCAGCTAGCTTTGGGATCTTGGGTTTGGTCTTGACTTGGTTTCCATCTGAAGCAATCCCTATGACATATGAGTACTGCCTGTGAATTGTCGGAGGGCCCTGAAGAAGTGCTTGATCTGGAAGCCTATTGTGAGAAGTCTGGGCTTTGGAGTAAGTTGTCCAAGAGTTCTATGACTTTATGGAGAGCACTTTGGGACTGAGGGTTGGAACTTTGAGTCTAGAGTTCAAAACTCCAGACTTCCAGATGTCCTAGATTAGAATAGAACTAATTTGGAATTAAAGGGGCTTTATTATAAGCACTCTGGGTAAAGAATCACTCCCTAAATGAGTAAGCTGGCAGTAAAAGACTATACCACTTAAATGGTTCTCAATTTAAGAACAGCTTCAGCTATGCAGGAAGGTATGTGGTGGGTACTGTCTGAGGCTACCAAGGGGCAATAAGAGCAGGCAAGCTTAATGACTGCTGAGAATATATGTCACCACTTTTTCCAAGGATAAAAGAAATTTATAGAATCATAGCCCAAGTGGACAATAAACAGAATCTACTTTTAATCCATGGTACTAGATTATGGCAATTATTCACCAGGCCTGCTTGTTCAGACACATATGCCAAGCACACACTGAGCCCCTTCTACCGTCTCTTGAGCTCAAAAACTCTCACTGCCTTGAGTCAATTTCAACTCCTAGTGGTCCTATAGGTCAGGACAGAAATGCCCCTGTAGGTTTTCAAGATGGTAACTCTATATGAATAGAAAGCCTCTTCTTTCTCCTATAGAGCAGGTCCTGGTTTTGAACTGCTGACCTTGAGATTAGGAACCCAACAAGTAATCATTATTCACTAGGGTTCCTACATATCTTCTAAGTATTCCCCCCACCCCTACCCCAATAAACGTACTCAGTAGGGAAATCTGCCCACAGTCATTCTCCCCATAGTGGTACTTCAATGCGTAACGGGATAGGTTATGGAAAACTGATGGAAACAATAGACAACAATACCAACTTTAATAACAGAAAAGGATACAAACAGAAAGATTGAAAGACAAGGTCTGAGAGGGACAAAGCCTCACTGTCTGAAAGGAGTACATCTCAGCTTCTTCTTGTTGTTTGTGTTACGTGTCCCGAGCTGCTTCCAACTCAGCAACAAGCTCACTATGCACAACAAAGTGAAACACTGTCCGCTCCTGATTCATCCAAACAACTGTGCTTGAGCCCATTGTTTCAGCCTGTGTCCATCTGTCTTGCCCAAGGTTCTTCCTCTTTTTCACTGGGCCACTACTTGACCGAACAGGAGACCGTTGTCCAGTGACCTGTGCCTCGTGACAGCATACCCAAAGTACTTGAGATGAAGTCGGAGGGACATTCTGGCTGTATGTATTTCAACACAGATTTGTTGGTTCTTCTAGAACTCCGTGATAACCTCAATATTCTCCCCCAACATCAATGATGGGATTCAGCCGGTCCTCACTGGTTCAACAGAACCAATATCTAATTATTTATTCAGTTCTTAGAATCAGCAAAGTGGGTTCGAGATGCATGGAAAGACATTCCAGAAGATACGGTGCGATGTGCCTTCCAGAAATGTAGTATTAGTAATGCTATGGATGGCAGTGAAGACTGCACTTTGTATGAAAATGACAGCAGTGATGGTGATGACGGCGATCTCAGTGAGGACAGCGTCTATGATGACCTCACACCAGCTGAAGGTCTGCCTTGGGATACGGATGATGATGAGGAATCCAGTTTTGAAGGATTTTAACTCTTTACATTTTAGCTTGGTTGCTGATTGAGCTCAGGGAATAGTAATCTTAAGGTATCATTGTTGATACCTTATTGTTTTTGTTGAACCTATTTTCCATTTACTGTGCTGGTTTACTAATGTTAAATGACTTGTTGTCCTTTTATTTATGTTTTTATTTAAAATAAATATTTAAATATATTACCCCACTGATGTCTCAATTTTCAGTAACTTTATTTTCATTTGTTTAGATTATAGAAACTCACCAATAGCTTCTGCATTTTCCACCCTAGGCTTATACTCGAGTCAATCAGTTTTTCTGGTTTCCCAGGTAATAATTAGGTACCTCGGCTTATCCTCAGATCGGCTTATATTCAAGTGTAAAGGTACTTCACATATACTCATTTCATAAAACACATTACACTTTTGATGAAATACTACATTTTAATTCCCTGTGTTTGTTACTTCAGTGAAAAACATATACAGTAAAGAGAAAAATGCCAACCAACCAGGGGTAACACGCTGTCATTCATTTCAGCTTCATGTTATACTCCCAGTTCCCATATTATGAGTGAAGTAATTACGAGTCCCTTAAGCAATTCCTGATAGTGTTCAAAGAGCTAAAATGTTGTCTGAACAACAGCTGTAAGTGCAGCAGAAGCAAACAGGAGTTTTTCAAAGATGAACATAATATGTTCGGAGAAGAGAAGTCACCTGTTCCTAACATATCAACCATGGCTATTGTCTAATGGGCCAGCCTCTAGAGCAGCGGTTCTCAACCTGTGGGTCGCGCCCCCTTTGGGGGTCGAACGACCCTTTCACAGGGGTTGCCCGATTCATAACTAGTGAAATTACAGTTCTGAAGCAGCACTGAAAAGAATGTTATGGTTGGGGGCCTCCCACAACACGAGGAACTGTATTAAAGGGTCACGGCATTAGGAAGGTTGAGAACCACTGCTCTAAAGGGAGTGGGATCTTACTCCTACAATGAAAATAGAGTTAAGACTAAAACACACAGCTGCTGCTGATGATAAAAGTGATAGAATATTGCAGGTGAGGATACCAATCAAGCAGCAACATGGAAATACCTTAACAGTTTTATTGTTTGTATTGGGGATTATTTAATTTTTTCATTGATATTTTCAAACTCATATAACACAATCTAGTTTTGTATACCACTTTTACTGGTCTTATTTAAGCATGAACTCTGCTAAATAATAAAATGCCTTGTGGCATATCTTTTTTCATACTTAAAATAGTCATTAGGGCAGCAAATCAGTTGTTAAATTATTTGAATCCCATCACTGCCCAACACCATCATTCAAAGGCATCATTTCTTGTCCTGTCTTCTTTATTCATTGTCCAGCTTTCACATGCATCTGAGGTGATTGAAAATACCAAGGCTCAGGGGAAAGTGGTGGCACATATTCTTAGCAGCCATTAAGCTTTCCTGCTCTCATTGCTCTCTGGTGGCCTCAGTCCATATCCACACCCACTACATCAAAATTTTACTTCCATAATCTTATGTCAACTTGATCAATAGAGTGATGGGGTAGAGTCCAGCCTGTCAATCAGGTCAAAGCCTGATGGTACCTCCTTATGGGTGTGGCCTTCTCCTAAGGAGGTGTCCTGGGAACCTCCCCGCCCGCCCCCCACGTCTCTGTTTCACCTTCCTCTTTATGAGACACTGAGATGCATCCACTGCCATTGGATCTACAAAACTTTGCATCCACCAGCCTGTGATCTTCCTGCATCCTGCATCATCGTGTGTGGTGCGTGAAGAGGGGTTTATGGAGTAGTATCAGACTTACGGACTTGATCTGGATCGCGCTGGGATGTTTGCTTGATATATAATTATTTCTTGAAATAAAGCTCCCTCTACACATATATGAGTGTCCTTGGATTTCGTCTCTTTAGACAACCTGGTCAAACACATTAATTACATTGTTTGATAATTTCCACATTCTGTTGGGTCAGTTTTCTTTGGAATGGGCACGCATTTGGATCTGTCCCAGACCATTGACCGGGTAGTTGCTTCCTAAATTTCTTGGGACAGAGGTATGAGAGCTTGCAGTGCATCATCAGCTGGCTGAAACATTTCCACTGGCATCCGATCAGTTCCTGGAGCCATGTTTTCCCTTATGCCTTCAGTGCAGTCTAAACTTCTCTCTTGGGTGCCATCGATTCTTCATCACATGCTACCTCTTGAGATGGTTTTACACTGCCCCGTTCTGTTTGGGTAGTGACTCTGTATTCCTTCCATCATCTTTGGATGCTTCCTGCATCAGTCAATATTTTGCCCATAGAATCCTTCAGTATTTCAATTTTTGAATTTTATCCTTCAGTTCTTATAGCCTGTGGTGTGTTGAACGTGTTCTTCCTTTTGGCTTTCTAACTCCAGACCTCTGCATATGTCATTATAACACTTTACTTTGTCTTCTCAAGCTGACCTTTGAAGCTTCTTCTTCAGCCCTTCCATTTATAACCTCTTACATTTGCTTTAGCTACTCTATGTTAAAGAGCATGTTTTAGAATCTCTCCTGACATTCCAGTTTTATAACTTTTTTCCTTTTTGATGAACTTGTGCCTTCGTCATACAAGGTTATTGTCTTCTGCCAGTAGTGTTCAGCAGTGTTCGCTGCATCAAACCCGGTCTTGAGATGTTCCCTAAACTCAACTGGGCTACCCTCATGATCATAGCTTGGCTCTCGTGGACTTGTTTTAATTTTCTTCAATTTCAACCTGAATTTACATATGAGCAATTGATGGTCTATTCCACAGTCAACCCCTGACCTCATATTTTGCTGATGGCCTCTTACCACAGATGCCATCTATTTGATTCTTGTATATTCCATCTGGTTGCGTTCCCATATACAGTCACCATTTATGTGGTCGAAAGGGGTATTTGTAATGAGGAAGCATTGGTCCTGAAAAATTCCATCATGTTATTTTCAGCTTCATTTCTCTCACCCAGGCCATATTTTCCAACCATTGTTCCTTCTTCCTTGTTTTCTCTCACTTTGGTATTCTAAGCACCAGTAATTACCACTTGCCTGTATACTTGTCAATACTGTAATGGCTGATGTGTTGCCGTGATGCTGGAAGTCATGGCACTGGTACTTTAAATACCAGCAGGGTCATCCAAGGTGAAGGGGTTGCAGCAGAGTTTCCAGACTAAGAACAGATTCCAAAGAAGATATAGGAGAAATAAGTGGTCTATTACTGATGGATTCGCCATTGAAAATATGATGAATACTAAGAATATGTCGCCAGATGTAGCTCCTGAAAATTAGTCCCTCGGGTCACAAGACCCTCAGAACAGGGCTGAGGAAGAGCTGCCTTCTCAACATACAGTCGACTGTAATGACCATGTTGGAGTGAAGCTTTTAGGACCTTCACTTGCTGGTGGGGCAGGATTCAAAATGAGAACAACGAGCTGCAAGCATCCATTAATAATCAGAACATGGAAGGCACAAAGTGTGAATCTAGGAAAATTGAAGTCACTTAAAATGATATGGCGCACATAAAGATCAATAGCGCAGGCACTGATGAGCTGAAATGAAGTGGCTTTGGCCATTTTGGCTCAGACGATCATATAATGTGTGATGCTGGGAGTAACAAACTCAAGAGAAATGACATCACCGTCGTCATCCAAAAGAACGCTTCAGGATGGATCTTGAAGTTGAATGCTGCCTGTGATCGGACAATATGGTTATGCCTAAAGAAAGATCAGTTAACAAAACTATTATCCAGATTCACGTACCAACCAGTAAAGCTATTTTAGTGTTGTTGTTAGGTGCCCCAAGTTGGTCCTGACTCGTAGCGACTCTACATACAACAAAATGAAACACCACCCAGTCCGCACCCTCCTCGCCATTGTTCTTATGTTTGCGACCACTATTGCGGTCACTGTATCAATCCCTCTTGTCTAGGGTCTTCCTCTTTCTCGCTGTCCCTCCACTTTACCAAGCATAGTGTGGGACTGGTCTAAATCTAGTGACAAAAAAAAGTGGAAGAATTCCACTACCTTCTTTAGTCTGATAAGAAGAAGCCATTGTGCCAAATCCTTGGAGAAGACTTTTCTGTGTGCCATGGTTTGTGGACTCCCAGCACCCCGGAATGTGACTTGATTGAGGAATAAGCTCTTTGCAGATGCAATTAGTCTTAAGAATCTTAGGATGAAGGCATCTTGGCCCTAAACTCAGTGACTGGTATCCTTCTAAAAAGAAGAGGGCGCCTAGAGAGTCATAGAGGGAAGAAGATCCTTTGAAATCAGAGACAGAGGTTGGAATGATGCTGCCCCAAGCCAAGGGATGTCAGGAACCACCAGAGCAGGAAGAGAGGCGCAGCATGGTCTCCTTGGGAGTCCTTGAGAGAGCACGCCCTACCATGGATTTCAGACTTCTGACTTTCAGAACAAAGAGAATAAATGGATGCTACTATAAGCCACTACGTTTCTGATCATTTATGAGCAATCCTAGAAAACAAATAGCTTAAGTGAAAATTAACCGGTGTGTTCAAATAGCAGAAAGGACGAAATGAAAATGCCAGGGTATAAAGTGTCTCAACAAGGTCACTCTACTGATGAAAAATGGATTGGGTACTTGAACCCTGAACCTCTCACCGAAGAGCTTAGACTCTACACCACACCATGGGGGTCCCCCTCCCTCCCTTCCTCATTTGTTTTGACAATTTAATAAGAAGGAGAATTAGAACAGAGCCTGCCCAATTTGAGTTCCATCATTGCCCATTCTGCAGGACCACCAGAGAACCAGTGGTTCGCCAGGATGAGGCATCCATTGACCTGTCTCAGGCCCCGAGGCAGGATATTAGACAAGAATTGCCATCTGACCTTCTGGCACAGCCATCCTCCCTCCCCCGCCTCCTGCTGCCCCTCTCCATGCAGAGCCTCACTAAGCAAGGCTTCTGGGGCATAAAGTTTAAGGACACACTCACTCCTAGGTGCTGATATTGTACTTTCATGAGCTTAAGAAGTAGTGCCTCCTTAAATTTTCACCCTGGGCATTTCACTTGTCTCATTGTGGTTCTGGCCCTATACTTGTGCCAAATGTAAAACATGACCTAGAGCCCTTCAAGGTGCAGGAGGATGTCATTTGGGGGGCCTCCCACTGGCTTCACTTCATCTCAGCACTCTATTTATTAAGCCCAGGTACCTGGAAGGCCATCCAGGGCTCCCTCTGCAGCCCTCCCCTCCATTGTGGGGTTGAGGTCCCAACCACACCTAATGTCCTGTCCCATCCCAAAGGCAACAGCATGATGGCTCAGCAGCTCCCACATCCAGGTGGCTTTGCCCAGCCATGAGCTCACGTGTCCCTCAGCACGGCAGTTCTGTTACCACCGGATGTTACAGCACAAGCCTGAAGAAGGAAGCAGGTGATAAGACTGTAAAGTCATGTTTCCAGAAATGCCCACCAGTCCTCTCTGACACCACACCTGGCCCTCCAGCCCCTTTACCAAGGTCCCCATTGTTTCATTATAACGAGCAACAAGCACACTAATCACCCTCCTCCTCTACCCCTTCCTGTCTTTCAGCCACAAGGGGAACAGCAGGTGCACGACGCTCACAATTAGCTCTTGGTAATGCGCGGTTGGCAATAAACCCGCTCTGAAGCGGGAACAACCTGGACTGGCTCCGTGCAGTGTCTGCAGCCACTGGAGTAATTAATGGCAGGGCCACCAGATGGAGAGAGAGAGTGTGTTAACCCTTGTGATGCCATAAGGCCCAAAATTCTTGGGGGGTGGGGGGGATAGGGGCCTCGAGAAGGACAAGCAACCCTTTACATGCACTAGAAGAAAATGACCCTGAGCTGGCCACCTCCTTCACGCCTTCCTCTCCAGTGTGTCTCCTCTACAAATGACACCTCCTCGTGGCAGTCAGACACCCCTGAGCTTTGTGGGCCACCCTGATCTCTCGTTCTTGTGCTTCCAGGTGGTCCCTGAGTATTCCGACCAAGATGATTCTAGAACAGAACTCATCTGAATATTGGCATCAGGATGGACCTTTTCCAGAAAAGTGTAGTTTGGAGTTCAAGGCGGTGATCATGAGCCTAGGGGCAGCTACCGGGGTTGAGAGAGAAAGAATCTTCAGCTAGCAGGTGGGCAGGAGATTATCATCCAGAGTAACTACAGTGTGAAGAACAGAAAGGTGTCACGAGGTCCGACTCTCCAGCAAAGGGTGTCCAGGGCTGAGAGGATTGGCAAGACCATGCAACGCGAAGGTTGTGGAAGTGGAGAGAGAACAACCAAATGGTATGACCATGACCTTAATTCGGTATATAGGTAAGGAGATCCAGGAAGGGCTGGTAGATGAATTAGAAGGTGGCTCAGAGTGAGGTTAAAGAGGCAAGTTCATGAGCATGAAGGAAAGGCAGAGGAAGGAGGGCAGAGAAGAAACTCATAGAACCTAAGGTTACACAAGCCCACCGTTCAGATGTAATGAGTAGGTACAAGCCATGACTCAAGTGGGCCATTGATGGCCTAACTCCAGGAACACCATTAGTGTAGAATAAGTTGAGGTTGTACAATATGGTGGTCCTGGTAGCTGAAGAAGGGTCAATGAATGCCATCGGAAATGAGGCAGCCAGGGAGCACTATGCAGACACGGATGTGGGTGGATGGTTCACGTGAACATGGATAATTGTCCTGGGTGATGGTGATACTCAAGGTAGAGGAAAATCTCTGGTGTGACAAGTGTAAGCTTGACCACAAGCAAGTCTGACCTCAAATCCAATTCCACCGTATGGCATTGGGGTGAATGTCTTGGCCCCTGTGGACTTCTGATGGTTCATATTTAAAACGGAACCTCATGGCCAATAGTTTAGAACCACCAGCTTCACCACAGGGGAAAGACAAAGTTATCTATTCCTGGAAAAAATCCCTGTCTCAGAAACCCATGGCGGCAGTTCCACCCTGACTTAAAGAGTCACTGTGAGTAGGTATCAACTCAATGGCAGTGGGCTTTGGTTAACTTCAGAGTCGAGACCCTAGAAGGGAAGGTCTAAGTGGTAACTCATTAACAGCTGGGCTGCTAACTGAAAGGTTAGACGTTCAAGTCCACTCAGAGACAACTTGAAAAAAAGGTCTCAAGGTCTACTTCTTAATCCTTTTAATGTATTGCATGCAGTAGAGACCTGTCCTTTGGCCTGTTTTGCTGAAAGATCTATTATTACTCTCTCTTTCCTCGCCACATACCTTGATGATGAAAGTACTGACCTCTGGCTCAGCCCCCAGACCAGCTGGCTTCCAGGAGAGTTTGGCAATGAGAGGCATTGATGGGAGATGAGAAGGCAGGAGAAAAGGGAAAGGGAGGGGATTTCCACCATCCTTACCACTCCCTGTGCAGCATCTCCAGCAAAAGCTGAATCTCTCTTTGTGGGAGCTCCTGGGAAACAGACCCTTTAGATCCCCAGTTCTGCCCTGGAATCTCCAGCCCTGGGATAGGATAGGGATATCAGGGACTTTCCACAGTGCCATAAGCTCTGAATCATTCCACCATTTTCTGTATAGCTCATGCCTAACACTCTCGTCATCTGTGGAATCAATTCTCTAAATAAATCCCCTCCATTTGAACTATTTACAGTGTTTCTATTTTCCTGGTTGGACCTATTATGCAAGAGTCTACTACTATGCTTGGCTTAATGTGGGAAATTTGATACTGAAAGCCAAAACAAAACAAACCCAGTGCCAAACAAAGTCCAGTTGATTTGGGCTCATGACGAGCCTACAGGATAGAAGAGAAGTATTATTTAGGGTTTCCAACACTATAGATCTTTAGGGAAGCAGGTGGTGGTGGGTTTGAGCCTCCAATTGTATGGTTTGTGGTCAATTGTTTAACCCTCTGTGCCATCTGGGCACCTTGGAAGACTTGGTCAACTTTAACAACTCACTGCCATCAAGTTGACATTATAGAACAGAGTGGAACCACCTCTTTTGGTTTTCCCAGGATGTAAATCTTTTTTTTTAATTTTAAAGATCATTTTATTGGGGACTCTTACAGCTCTTATAACAATTCATATATCTATTGTATCAAGCATATTTGTATATATGTTGCCATCATTATTTTCTAAACCTTTACCATATAACTTATGTATAAGCCGAGTTTTTCAGCACATTTTTATGCAGGTTTTTGTCATACAATTAGGTGTTTCGGTTGATATTCGGGTCGCCTTATACTCGAGTATATACGGTACTTTCTATTTGAGCCTTTGGTATCAACTCCTCTTTTTTCCCTCCCTCTCCTCCTCCCACCCTAATGACCCCATGATAAATTATAAATTATTATTTTCATATCTTACACTGACTGCTGTCTCCCTTCCCCCATGGTTACTGCTGTTCATCTCTCTGGGGTGAAGGGGGGGATTGCGATTGGTTCCCCTTTCCTCCCCTCCTCTCAAGTCTGTAAATCTTTATGGGAGCAGAAAACCTCATTTTTCCCCCATAGAGCAGCCAGTGGGTTCGAACTGCTGGCCTTGCAGACACATCATATTTCTTTTCATTTTGTTTAAAATAAATAAATAAAACAAAAATAACGCAGAGCCCCTTGTCATCGGGTAGACTCCACGTGCATTCCATGGGCTCGCATGGCTGTCATCCCCTTAGGAACACAGACTACCAGGCACCAACCTTCCTTCTGGGCCCCATGGGGTGAATTCAGACTGCCAACTTTCCAGTTAACTTTGGTGCTAACTGTTCATACCATGCCGGGGCCCATGGGTATGTTTTGAGTCGTGTGATTAATATTTAGTTGTCCAAGTCCTTTGAGGACATGGTCATCAATCCACCAAAGATGGCAGCTAGGATGGGAACAAGATGGCATGACAACACATCAGCATGTGCTTCTGAGGGCAGGGGTGCTGGCGGAGAGTTACAGGCCCGATTCAGGGCTCAGCCTCTGACTCTCTCTCCAAAACTGACATAGAGCCCGGCATTATGTTGAGCAATTCCTCAGCATAATGGCTCTTGGGCTGACTTGAAATCTTTCTGACTGCGAAGTCACCACAGAATTTATTTATAACCCTGGAGTGGAGGCCCCCTGAGCTCAGGTTGTATGATCTCACCTGTTTGTGTACTGAAATGTCTGTAATCGGGAATATATCAGGAGGGTCGCCGTTAGGGTGGGGAAGAGAATGCTTCATTCTGGCACAAAATTTAACTGTCTTCCACAAAAACTCAGCAAGCAAGACATATATTATAATGCAATATTTTAAAGATCATAATTAATTCTAAACTCCATGAAGAGCAAAATATAAAAATTTGAATACAGATAGTATTATTGGATTTTTTTTTTGCTGCAATTCCCAAGTGACTCCACAAACCACTAACTGTTACCATCAATATTTCCCATCATTCCTTCACTGCTCATTCAGGAAGCTGATGTCCTGAAGGAGAAGAACAAAAGCAGGCACTCCCTGACCACCTGCTAACTCAGTATTTCTAAACCTTCCTAATGCTGCGACCATTTAAGACAGATCCTTATGTGGTGGTGACCCCCAACCATAGAATTATTGTTGTTGCGACTTCATAACTATCATTTTGCTACTGTTATGAATCATCATGTAAATATCTGATATGTAGGATGTATTTTCATTGTTATAAATTGAACATAATTAAAGCATAGTGATTAATCACAAAACAATATACAATTATACATTGTGAAATATTTGTGTTTTCCAATGGTGTTAGGTGACTCCTGTGAAAGAGTCATTCGACTCCCAAAGGGGTCATGACCCACAGGTTGAGAACCGCTGCCCTAACCTCCCTACACACACATAGACATGCACACACTATTGTTGTTGGCTCTAGAGCAGGAGCTGTGTCTGTCTTGTTCCCGTTACAACTTTTGCACATAAAACTACCTCTTGTCCAGTTGTAGGTGTCAGGTTCTGTCGGGTCGGTTGCTACTCATACGACGCACCTGCAGCCGACTGAAACGCTGTGTCTCCTGCAGCTCCTCCCAGGGTTTGCTACTTTGGAGCCCCTTGCTGCAGCCACCATGTCAACCCATTCTGCTGAGGGTCTTCCTCGTCTTCAGTAGCCCTCTACTTTACCAAGCATGGTGTTCTTTCCCCGGAACCGCTCTCTCCTGATAGCTTCAAGGGAGCATTCAAGCTGAGCATCTTCCCAAACCAGATTTGTTTCCTCTTCTGACAGACCATGGTCCTTTTCATCTTCTTTGCCAACATCATCGTGCACATGAATCCATCTCTGCTCTTCCTTGTGCATTGTCCAGCTGTCGCATGCATCTGAGGCCACTGGAAATATCCTAGACTGAGTCCAATGCTCCTTAGTCCTTTTTATTCCTTTGCACTTTAGAGGGGCCTTTTGCAGTAGGTTTGCCAAATGCAATGCATCGTGTTTGGTTTGTTTGGTACGTAGTAGGGGCAAAATAATGCATGTTGAAGGAAAGCATGAATAATTGCTTCCTCTGAATTCTGGGAGAGTTCACTTCAAGTTGCCAAAATAGTCTAACAATACGCTTAACAGGGGGGGAAAAAGAGGAAAAAAACCTCTCCAAAGTCACTCGGAATCAAAGAACTGTAAATTGAAACAGTGAAGTGCAATTTTTCACTGCTAGAATTAGCAAAGACTTAAGAGATTGACAATACCAAGTATTGACGTGGAAATCGAGATAGGGGCATTTCCATACATTACTGCTAGGACTGCAAATTAATATAGTGCTTCTGGACAGCAATTTGGCACAATGTAACAAAAGCCCTTGAAAAGTACATTTCTTTCAACCAAGCAAGCCCACTTCGAAGAATTTATTCTGAGGAAATAATTAGGCAAGTGGCCGAAGCTGTATCTGAAGGGTGTTTTATCACAGCATTGTTTACAACAGCAAGAACCTGCAAACAGCTCACGGATCCCCACCTGCCAGACTCCCTGGGTTGATGAAGACGTGGTATGGTAAATAAATGTCTCACACGATGGAATACTATGCAGCCATTTAAAATAATAATGCGTTCCTACATTAACATAAATCCCAAGGATGTCTATGATGTGTTCAATGGACTATAAAAAGATTTTGCCCACCCCTTACTTACCAACATGGTGAGAGTCCATATTGCCAGGTGTTAGAAGGAAATCCATGTTTTGTGGAAGTAGAGGATGACGTCATCACCTCACCCCTTCACCTGGGCCCCTGCTCAGGTTGCCTGTCGTCACTGCCCTGCCTTGCCTCGGGAGACTCCCACCCCCACCACAGCCACAGGGGAAGGCTGTCCACTCTGGAGACAGGGTGGTCCCTGTGCCAACCCCACCCCTTGGGGTCCTCTTCCTCTCCTGTCCTCACCACATGTTCAGGCAAAGTGACCCCAGCAAATCCTCTTGATGACCCAGAAAGGTCCTTGGTGGCTTTGGTGGAGGTAGAGAATCCCTTGTCTGAGGGAAGGAGGGCCTGGGTGTTGAAGGGGAGGTGTGTGCTGCCCATTGGGCGCCCCCATGAGCACAAGCATCTGGCTCTCTCTGGGGGCCTCTCCTCCTCCCCAGATGGCCCAGGAGAGTCCCAAAGCCTGACCTTGCTCTGAAGTTGTGCCGTCCAAGCCCAGCCTCTGGCCTGGACCATAAACTCCAGCTGCCACGGACCACTCATCAGCTGATGCCACCTTCCCCAGGGGAATTGCCCAGGTGCTCTGCCGTGCCTTGGGGTTCTTTCTGACTGTGCCTTGGTCCATCCTTACCCACCCTTGGAGCTGGGAGCTGGGGCCAGATCTCGAGGATCCATTTTCTTCCTGGCCCTGAGGGAAGCCTACCTTCAGAATGTTGACGGCTGCACCCAGGACCCTGAGTACAGCAGCCTATCATCACTGGCCTCACTTACTCCAGCTGCCCCACCCCCACCCCCACCAGCTCTGCCCGAATCCCAGTAGCCCTGGGAGACAGTGCTCTCTCCCCACACCTGGGTGTTGAAAGATGGTGTGATATGCCTTCTTTTCCTTGTGCACAAGGGGTCTGCCCGTCAGGGACCCCATCAGGAACCTTAGTGCTGGTCCAACAAGAGTTGTATAGTGGATATTTCACTACTGTGTCGTAAAGATGATGTGTTGGATAATGAGACGGTAAGTGAGGAGTTTATGTCTTATATGCACGACAGGATTTATATGTCCGGCACCTCATGTCACCTTTGTGGCAATGAGACTGGTTCTAGGTTCCCCCTAGGGGAGGGCTCATATACTCTTCCCCCTTACACTTGCCCGGCTAATGGATGCTTCGCAGGGCTCAGGCTGGCTAAGCCGGCAATTCTCCCCTAAAGATTCAGGGGTTCCATAGCAAAGGAGGGTAGAGAGTTAGCAAGGGGAGCCTAAGCAGGTCACCCAGCTAAGAAGACCAGAAGCACACTTGACAAGCCCTGCTTAGAACAGACACACAGGCCTGAGAGGAACTGTCAGAGGGCTGTGAGGTCAAAGAGCAAGCAGGTGGGCCGCCTTGATGGCCTCCTGGAAGAGGCACTGCTCTGCTGACCGGCTTTTACCTTCTGGTTCCTCCTCCTAGTTGAGTCCAACCTCATGCCTCCCTTGTCCCTGCCTCCTCCAAGACATTAAGCTATCAGCCCATCTGTCTCCCCAGATCTGCAGCCTCTCTTATAGCCCTGATTCCTTTCTCTCAACAGACTCAAGTCTCTTTCAGTCCTTTTTTTAAAAAAGTGGTCAAGAACCAATAATGAGAGCAGTGATACCAGGAGGGTGAGGGGAAGGTGGGGGGAGAAATGGGGAGCTGATCACAATGATCAACATATAACCCCCTCCCAGGAGCAGACAACAGAAAAGTAGGTGAAGGGAAACATCAGCCAATGCAAGACATGAAAAATAATAATTTATAAATTATCGAGGGTTCATGAGGGAGGGACAGGGGTGGAGGGGGGAAATGAACTGATAGCAAGGGCTCAAGTAGAGGGAAAATGTGTTGAAAATGATGATGGCAACAAAAGTACAAATGTGCTTGACACATGGATAAATGAATGGATTGTAATAAGCGCCGTATGAGCCCCCAATAAAATGATTTTTTAAGTGATCAATTCATTTCCCTGGCCCTCCATTCCCTTTCTTTGCAGTAGCATTTCCCAGAAGGGGTGGGGGTGGGGGTGCAGCGTGTAAACTGTGTGGGGTGTGTTTTGTGACCACGCTTCTCCACAGGTCACCCACAGACCAGTTCTGTAACAGGTAAGAATCAAATATCCAGAAACCTTTATAATACTATGACAGGGCAGCTATATGTTCGAGAAATATAATAACTTTTTAATAGGCCTATATTCTGCTGAACTACAAGGCAGCTGGAAAACGAAAAGGATGTTACCGCCTGGAGTATCTGCAGGTGAGGAAAGGGAGTCGCATAGAGGTGGCAGTCTTGGCTGAGTTTATACGAGCAGAGCAAAGACCCATGCCAGGCATGCGTGACTCCCCGCTTGCTATGATCATGTTCCCTCCCTTCGGGGCTGCTCATTCCCCTTGCAGACCCCCTTCAGTCCCTCTCCGCCCAGGAGCAGCTCCGACAGGATGTGTCCCTGGCTGCTGGCACCTCTCCCAGAGAAGTCCTCTGAGCTCAACACCTCCCTCCCCCAGGCTCTGTCCTCTTGGTTCTGACTCTGACGGGGGTGGAAGGTGCCACGGCCTGAGTAACTCACAGCCCCATCGGCACCCCACAGTGATGAATGACACCCATCCATCGTAGGTCCTCTGATGGTCCAGCTCTTCCATCATGGCTGGCGCTCCAGGTGATGTATTAGTGCCCTGAGGATGAATGGCTCAATGGCCAATCTGCCTGGGAACAAAACCGAGCCAAAGAGTGGATTCAATCTAATTACCTGCTACTCAGGCCAAGCCTGGGAGGCACATTGGCAGCCCCTCTTGGGCTCCCTTCAGAAATATGACTTGCCCGGCTGGAGCCACCAGGCCGCTCCCAGCTCACTGTTGATGGACCGGGTATGACTTTGGAGGGAAAAAAAAAAATTCAAGGAGGAGCTATTGGCAGATTTGCTTCCCAATGGAAAATCAGGAAGGTCAGGTGAGTCTTCTGGAGGAGAATTGAAGGGTGAACCCAACAAAATTTGTGGTGAGAAATAGTTTAAATAGATCAGAGGCGCTGAGTCAGTGGGCATGTCAATAGTCAAGACTAGGAGCCCCACCAACATGTAGACCTTGGTTTATGTCCTGTTTGGGCTACTTGCTATGTGACCTTGAGCAAGTCAATCAACCTCCCTGAACCTCAAGTTCATTTTCTAGATAATGAAAATAATTGGATGATATACCACGGGGCTTTAAAAAGTTCATGGAAATGTCCCATTATCTTCTTATTCGACTCTGCAATGAATTTTTGGAAGCCCTGTCACATATAAAATCCTGCACATCGCAAGCCTGGTACAGTGAGTGATGATGACCCTATCTCCTCCCAGTACCATCAGGTTGATTCCAACTCACTGCCACTCGACTCGTATATGTGTTTTCTGGGACTGTGAACCTTCATGGGAGCAGACAGCTGCATCTTTCTCCCATCGAGCAGCTGGTGCATTTGAACCACTGACCGTATAGTTAGGAGCCCAAAGTCTCACCCGCCAGGGTTCCTTACGATGCTCATGGTGATGATCATATTGATAATGATGTGGATGGTGGTGATGTTTACTGCCCTGGTGGCCTAGTGGTGACACTTTGGGTTGCAATCCATAAAGTAGGTAGTTTGAAACTACCAGCCACTCCTTGGGAGACTTTCTACTCCCCTAAAGAGTTACTGCCTCAGACTCCCAGGGGCAGTTCTATCCTCTCCCTACTCTCATAGCGTCAGTATTGACCCGATATCAGTGAGAGATTAATAATATTATTATTATAACTCTCTTCTCTCTGCTGTCTGCCACATAGAAATTACAATCTTTCAGGGCAGCAGTTGAGGATAATTATGGCAGCAATTTTTGTTAATGACCGTCTTAGATGGATGAATGGATGGATGGATAGACGGATAGATAGATTTATCTAGTTTAAGAAATTAGCTCACACAATTATAGGGAGTTGACAAGTTCAAAATCTGTAGGTCAAAAGACAGACTGGCGATCTCTGCCATCTTGTGTCCCGAAACTCAAAGGTCAGGCGGTGGAGAGCGTGGCGAGTGAAGGAGTGCCTGGTTGTAGACTGCAGGCAGCATCATTATCTGTAACAGCATTCCTGGGTCTTTTTGGTTCTTAAGGTCTTCAACTGATAAGAAAAAATCCACCCACATTATGGAAAACATTCTCCTTTACTTGAGCCAACTGATTTAATCATGCCATTGTGGTTATGCATGGGGCTGCTATCTGAAAGGTCAGTCGTTCGAAACCACCAGCCACTCCAAGGGAGAAAGATGAGGCTTTCTACTCCTGTCAAGAGTTACAGTCTCAGAAACCCACAGGGGCAGTTCTAGCCTAGTCTATGAGGTTTCTATGAGTCGGAATCAACTTGATGTGGCAGTGATTTGGGTTTTCAGTTTCAACTACTTCCTAGCAGCATCTCAAGTAGTGTTTGTCCAAACAAGTGGGAACCGCAGCCTAGCCAAACTGACACGCAAAATTAATGATCACACTCCCTCACTGATGGGTCGAGTGACTAGCTGCCTGACTGGTTCAATCAATAGAATATGGAAGTAATGTGGTTCCAGTTCTGGGCTATCCTTTGAGAGACGTGGAAGTTTCTACTACCATTCACGTGAAATACTAGCTTTGAGATAAACAGCTGCCACACAAGAAATAGGATGACTCTGAGACTACCATGCTAGAAGGAAGTCCATGCTAGCCACCTGGCAAGGCCATGTGGAAAAAAATGCCCACCAACGTCCATCTATTTCAGCCATCAAAACTGAGAAGCCATACATATGTGTGAAGAAGTCATTTTGGCCAATGAGCTCACTTAAACTTTCATATAACCACAGTCCCGGCTACCACATGACTACATCAGAGATCCCAAATGAAAACCAGTCAACCGATCCCAAAGAACCCACAGAAAGACACATGAGAGAAAATAACAGATTGCTATGTTACACTTCTAAGTCTTTAGGTCATTGATTACATAGAAATAGATAACTAGAACCTGTATGGTGCGTTTATTAAAATTAATATTAATTTAGTGCCAATGGAATGCCAAGTTGATAACTCATGATTCACCTCTGAGTGCATCATGGGTAAGTGTGATCCTCCTTGTGCATATGGTACCACGATCCAGTCAGATGCTGAGACTGGCAACTCCTGATTCCTCACTAAGTTCACGTCCCCATCAAATTCACCAGTAACTCTCGTTGTCACCTCAAAAAAAAAATTCAGATGTTCTCTCTATCTCATGCACTTCCACCATAGCCCAAGCCACCACCATCTCTTCCGTAGTAGCTTCATCAGCCCTTAAACAGTCTCCCTACTGTCTTCCTTTCCCCTCCCCAATCTGTACTCCAAGTTACAGCTAGAGGAACCGCTGCAAAATGGAAATAAAACCATGCGATTCTCCCAGAGTGCCCATCTGCTCATAATAGAAATCTAATTGCCATCTCATTGCCTTCAAGGCCCTGTGTGATCTGAACCCTCTCAACCGTTCTCACCTCATCCAGTCCTCCTCTCCCCCTTCTCCCTGCTCCATCCCCTTTCTTCATTTCACTCTAGCATATTGGCTTCTGCCCAGGCCTGAAGTGGCCTTTCTTTACTGTCACTGATTCGGCTTTCCTCCTGAAGTTGGCATCATTGTGTGTGTTTTGTGAAATTGAGGAGGACATTATAGATCAGTGTCGGACATGTGGGCTAATGTTGGACTTATGAGCTTGGACAGCACTGGGTTGGGATGCTTTCTTAATATACACTTACCCTTTATATAAAACTCTCTCTTATATGCATATGAGTTTCTGTGGATTTGTTTCTCTAATCTACCTAGACTAACACATTATGGTATTGTCCAAGCAAGTGGGAACCACAGCCTAGCCAAACTGACATGCAAAAAATGATCACAATCCCTCACTGATGGGTCGAGTGACTAGCTTCCTGACTGGTTCGATCAACAGAATACGGAAGCTCCTTGGAAGATCCTTGAAGACACTTTCACTGACCTCCTGCCATGGATTGTATGGTGTCTCCCCAAGACATATGTTGAATTTCCAAACCCTGACCCGTGAATGTTACAGTGTATGGAGATGAGAGTTTTCTTTCCATTATCTTAATGAGTCATACAAAACTCAGGTGGGTTCTAGATCGAATCCCTTCTACATGGTAGTTTACAAAAAGGGATTGCAGACTTGAAGAGAGAGACACAAGAGGAAGAAGGAACCAGGTGGGAAATCCTCTATGAGCCAAGGAACATGAGATTACCAACAAAGAGGGACTCTCCCTAGTACCAATGTCTTGATTCATGTGCCAAGCCTCATACTGTGAGACCACAAAGGTCTGTCCTTTACAGCCACCTACTTTGTGACCTGTTGTGATGGCAGCCCTAGGAATCGAAGACATCCCTCTCTAAAGTCTTCTTCTCGCATAACTCTGAATCCTAATACACCTTTGTTTCCTTCTTAGCGCCTAACATGAGTTGAGTACTCTTTTGATTTATTTGGTTAGCTATCTGTTTATAACCCATAGTGGACAGAGACCTCTAAGGAGAGAGTCTGCGTCTGCTCGGTTCACTCCAGTGCACCCAGGGCTCAGAAGAAGGGCTGGTGGTTGGGTTCCTCATCCATCACAGGAAGACCTGCGAGGACCTGCAAGTTGCTCCTGCTGACTGTCTTGTCCCACCACATTCACTGTCCACCCAGTCACATGTTTCCAGCTTCAAAGGGCCACTATCACCTAAGCCGTGGTCCTGGCCCACAATGACTCCCGGGAATGCTCCAGAAGCAAAGGAAATGTCTGCTCTGCCTTTGCAGCCTCAAGACCAAGGCCAGTGGCCTACACGGACAGGTGTGCAGGAAATGATGCTGCGGACACAATGCTGCTTTGACACAATTATCACTGAGAAGGTGGGAGGGACCAGCAAATGCTCGCTGATGTCATCCCAAAGTCACATGAAGGATCTTTGATATATCAAGGAGGATGTTAGAGAGCCCAGAAGATAAATAATGTATTGATTTTCCAAGCAAAGGAAGCCGTCAGATTCAATCCTATGAAAAATTCTAGACCTTCTTATTAACCGGTCAGTTGGCAACTAATTTAGAAAGAATGAGGCAATTATCAGGATCTAAAGTGCATCCCCAGAGAATGGCAGGTGAAATTATTCTAATTTCCTTTTTTGACAAGGTGCCCATGCTTGGGAATTATACGATCTTTATGTTAGACAAGTATTTATTCATTCAACAAATATTTATTGAGGGGCCACCATGGGCCCGTGCTGTGCTTGTGACCCTCGCGAGGCACAGACAACACCAGTCCGGTGGCCTGTGTGGCATAATGATGGTGAGGAGCATCGTGAAGAATCCAGGCAAGGTAGGTGGGTAAGACTGACGACAAGGGAGATGAGAGCATTCAACAGGGTGGTGGGGTACAGCCTCATACCGGGAATATCTTGCCAAAGACTGAGGGAGGTGAGGAATAAGCCAGGAAGAGACCTGAGGCTAGAGCCAGAGAGAGAAAATAGCAATGTCAGTGTGCTGTGATCTCGGCATTGGGCTGCTAACCACGTGGTCAGCTGTCAGACTCTTTAGGAGAAAGATGAAGTTGTCTGCTACTGTAAAGATTGACAGTCTCAGAAAACCCTACAAAGGATCGCCACGAGTGGGAATCAAGGGCAAAGGGTATGGGACACCCAAGGGATGCGCATGCCTGGTATTATGATGAAGAGCAGGAGGTCAAGACAGCCAAAGCAGAGTGAGCAAGAGGGAGAGTGGAGGACAGTAAAGATAGCAGGGAGGGGAGGAGGGGATGTAGGGCCTTGTGAGGACGTTGGCTGTAAACTGTGCAGGGCCTATGGGGCCTGTTAGGGGGCCCTGGGTGGTGTAAATCATTAAAGCACTGGGCTACTGATCCAAAGGTTGGCTGTTCAACCCGATTTAGTGGCATCTTGGAAGAAAGGTCTAGCGATCTACTTCCAAAGGGTCACAGCAACAAAGACACTGTGGAGCAATTCTACTCGGAAATGCACGAGGTGACCATGGATCAGAAGTGATTCCAGGACAACTGGTGTCTAAGGCACGTAGATGAGATCTACCCATGTGCAGCAGCTGGAGTCAAGTGAGACTGGAGAATATGCCCTTACATCACTTCCTGAAACCTTCACGGTGTAAGTGAGAGGGTCATGATGTAAGTGAGAGGGTCATGTCACAGAGGGCAGCTTTCATAGTCCCAGACCTGGGAACAGTTGCTTCCTTTGCGATGAGACCAGAAGGATTGGATGGTAGCTTGCTACCATGACTGAGAATATTGATCAAAGATTCCAGAGAAGAATCTTGATCAAAGGTCATGGAGGCAAAAATGCCAAATAGAATTTCAAATCTCCCTGGACTTCAGATTTTCTGAAGCCATGGAGACAGGCTAGACCCCTAAAATTATTTTGCTGAAATCCTCAAAATTTAAACCAAACCTATATCCCCTGAAGTTTTTTTTACAATAAATCAAAACCAAACTCACTGTGGCCAAGTTTATTCTGACCCTGAGTGTGGTATTTACATAATCTGGGGTCAGTTTGAGAGGATTATGAGTGAAGGGGTGGAATCTGGCCTGTCAATCAAGATATAACCAACGAGGCCTCTGTGTGAGCATGGCCTTCTGAGAATTCTGGGAACTCCCGTGTTTCCTCCTTGGAAGCAGGAGACATTTCTCTCTCTCTGCTCACTCCCCAAGAGACACTCTACTGACAACACACATGGCACTACGCCCTGGGAGCTGGAGAAGCCACATGGACCTAACCTGATGCAACCAGACCTCTGGAGCTGGAAAAGCCATGTAGAGACCCCTGCCAGTGCTGACATGCTTACAATGCCACTGGATCCACAAGATTTCAAATCCACTGGCCTATGTTCTTCCTGCATTCAGCTTCATTGCATGTGCTTTGTGAGTCTGAAGAGGACTTTATGAATTTGATCTGGACTGGGCTAGGGAATTTTCTCAATATTCAATTGCTCTTGTATATAAACCTCTTTCTTATATACATATGAGTGTCTATGAATTTTGTTTCTCTGGTCTACCTAGAATAACACATTAAGCAACTCTACAGGACAAAATAGAATTGCTCTACAGAGTTTCTTATGCTGTTGATCTTTATGGGAATAAACTGCCTCATCTCTCTCTCAAAGAATGGCTAAGGAGTGTGAACTGCCAACCTTTTGGTTAGCAGCCCAATGCTTAACCCGCTGCACCAGGAGGGCTCCTTAACCAAGCAATCACTTATCTAAACCTTGGACACAGTGCTCTTTGAAGAACAATCAATATGTGATCCTAGTGACAATAGCTATAACCAGTCTTCTATGTTTATCAAGACACAAAATGTCTATCTAATTGAACAGCTAGACAGGAAATCTTGGCAGCTGTGTGCTTACGTTAATGGGTAAGGAGTAACTCGGGAAAGGATGGTGAGAAGAGCGGCACAACTTGACGACAGGACTCATTGTCACTGAGTTGTATGCACCGGAGTCATTAAAACAGAAGTTGTCAGGTTGGTGTGTGTTCTGTGTATTCTCTCAACAACAAAAAGCTCTTTTTTTTCAAATCAAAAGCCTAAGTCCAATATCCAGCAACTGGTCCCCAGTAGCACCATGGTTCAAGCACTCAACTGCTCTCCACCAGCTGATCCCAGGGGGAAAAGACTTGGCAGCCTATTTCCATTAAGATGACAACCTAGGGAAGTCTGAGAGGTAGTCCCACTATGTCCTATACGGAGGTCACTCTGAGTGAGAATCAGCACCGCTGGAGTCCATCACCATGGCCCAGCAATTCCACCACTGGTACACAACAGAGAAACACATTCGGTTCACCAAAGCACACGCCCTAAATGTTTTAGCCATGCCATTTGTGAGTGGCAGAAAGACAAACAACGCTACTGCCCATCGACAGAAGCAGGGACAAGCCCATCATAGTGTATGTGGAAGACAACAAGGCAAAAGAAACAGCCTACAACTTCACGCAGCAACGTGGAGGAGTTTCACAGACATAATGTTGGGTGAAACAAGCAGGAACAAGAACATTGTCCTGTATGATTTCCTGTCTGTGAAGTTCAAAAATGAACAAAAACAACCCATACTATTAGAAGTTAGGAGAGTGGACATCCTTAGGGTAGGGTATCAACTGGGAAGGGGGCACCATTGTATCTGTTTCTTAATCTTGATGTTGTCTACTTGGAAGAGAGAACCCATCAAGTTATACATTTCTGATCTGTGTATTTTCCCATTAATAGCTACACTTCAAAATGATTAGCAATTAGAAATTTTAAAACGAATCCATTATGGTTTAGACTGAACCAGTAAATTAGCATGACTCATTAAACTTCAAAGTAAAAGAGCTGGGTTGGTTCAAGTTCAATTACTCATTAGCAGAGTGACTTTGGACAAGTCACATAGACCTTCTGGGCCCAGGTTTCCTTGTCTTTAGCAGGCGGTCCTGAATAAAGCCCACGAGAGGGGGGGGGGGGTCCATGAAGATCAAATCAAACTGCATGTGGAAGTCCGTTAGGAAATGACTCTCGAGATAGTGTTAGTGGAAGTGGTGATAAGTGAGAGAAGTCTCCAGAACTGGGACTCGGGTGTTCCTGCCATGTTCTCTCATAATATCATAAATGACTTCGGTGGAGACAAAGAAGGCAAATTCCTCTCTCCCAAAGTTTGAGAATACTAATGTAGTTAATAAGATGGAGACGCCAAAAGATTTAGACAAGCTGGAACACTGGGACGCACCCAGCCCACACTGAGGCTCAAAACAGGCATTGCATAAGCAGAGGCTGTGTCTCAAGGGGAGGGAATTTTAAATGCTATCGCCCATCCTATAGACTAAAAGACCGTGCTTAGAAGTAGGGTGTGGAACCTGGGACGATATTGCTCTGCAGACCACATCTGGGGTCCTGTGTCTAGTCCAGGGTCTGTCTGTGCTTCTTCCAGCCTAAACTCTATGACGCAGAGACCTAACTGTGCTAGGCAGAATATTAGCAAGATGTTAACGGGAGTGACGATCCTGCTCTCATGGCGCCATGGTTGGCTGCTAATCAAAAAGATTGGTGTTTCAAACCCACCCAACTGCTCTGCAGCAGAAAGACCTGGTGATCAGCCTTCCTAAACATTACAGTCATAAAAAATTCTATGGGGTAGTTCAACTCTACCTATGGGGTTGCTATGAGTCAGAATCTATCCAATGGCATACAACAACCAATGAGCAGGAGTCGCTCAGTGGCACAAATTGCTACACACTTGATTACTAACCTAAAGGCTGGGGTTCCAGTCCAACCTAGAGACCTCTCAGGAGAAAGTTCTGGAAAGCTGCTGAGAAATCAAACATTGAGGACTCTATGGAGCTCAGTTGTTCTCTCACACACATGGGCTAAGGGGAGGCAGAATTGACTTGCGGCGAGTTTTGTTTTGTTCTGCTTGGCTTTGTTTCAGGAAGCATGGGCGAGCCTGGTTTGAATTGCCCTGCATGCCTGGCCCATGGTTGATTATATGGTGGACACCGGGTACCTCTGCCTCCCTCCAGTGTGAAAGCACAGCCCTCCTGGGCATCACCAAGGCTCTAGTTTCCTCCCATAGAGATGGAGCTGCAGCTGCAGCAAGCCCAGGCGTAGTCTGTCCCCATTCTCAGTCTCTGGTCCCAGCTCCATGAAAGGTGCAGGGACTCGGGGGCAACATGGAAGCAAGGCAGGAGGCACTGGGGGCCAGTTCTTGGGACAAAGAGTCACAAGCGGAGTCCCCTCCCCATATTGCATATGCTGTCCTTTTCACTCACGGCCCTGTTGTCAAGGGAAAGAGAGACGTGCGTCTGGCTTTAGTACACACCTGCTGGAAGCGTTCCCTCGAGCCAGCACTCACACCAAGGTCATAACACGGAGCCTCGGCAGGACACAGGTGGAGAAGAAGAGGGAGCTGGACGGTGCAGGCTGGAGGCTGACCACCTGGCTATGGAATTACCCCCAGGTGGGGAGATCAGCAGGATTCCATGTATAAAGTTGTACCGCAAATTCTGCTCCATGCAGCCTAGATCAATGTCCAGATACGCCTGACACAGAGCAGGATAGCAGACAGTGGCTGGAGACAGAGCGACAGTGTCCAGTGGAATGGGGACATGGCAAGGATGGGCCAAGAGTCTGGGCCTCAGCCCAGTGACATGGGATTAGAGCAGGACTCCTGACCCTCCCCATATCCCCAGCACCTGAGATGTCATAAGAGTTAGTCAGTCGATCAATAGCTATGTAAGTTGTGAGTACAGAAATTGTGCTGTCCATGGGACCTGAAGAAGACTATGCTTTGCAGGTCAGCAGAAGCTAGGCATTGAGGGCAGTTGGCTCAAAGCCAGTCCCAGCCTTCTGAGGAGTGGGGGCCATGGCTCTGCTGCCACTCTTGTTCAGATGGGATGAGGGCTTGATGAGCTGTCCAGGAGCCATGGCACTTTGGGGTGGCAGTGGGTCACGTCAGGCCAGGGACCTGGTCCTTCCTCCCCACCACCCTGCCACTGTGACTGTGCCCCTGTCCTCGGCCTGGTTATGGAACTGTCCCTACGTGAAATCAACTGGGCTGTAGCCGAGGGACGGTGGTCGGGTCTTGGGAGGGCCTGGGGAGGAAAGCCCACAGCAGAAGTCCTGGGAACACCATTCTTACAGGACTCAGCCATGGGGGCGTTTCCACGTCTTACACAACCCACCTCAACCCCAACCCCAGGCTGCTCTGGGGCCTCCACACGTGGTCACAAGGGCAGATTAACTGGTGAAACAGAGTGCCTCCCATGGGTCCTTCTTGACAATCCACTCCGAGGTGGTTCCTGTGTGTTTTCAAGGGACACGTCAGCTGTGCCGGTGGCCCACCCCAAAGGGGAGACTCAAGACCCTGACTCTGCACCCCCAGACGCTGGGACTCAGGTTCGAGGCTGCACTCCGCGCGGACGCTGGCCTCTGTGGTGTGACTCGCGAGCCCGGGACAATGTGAGAAGCCCTCGCAGAGGCGGGCTCCTGCCGCGGCAGGCTGCGGCCTCACAATGCTTGCTGTCGCGGTGGGGCTGATTACCCAACTCCATTTATCAAAGTGTCACTTCTCTGACAGGCCCTAATAAATATGCTGCCAGAGACCCGCACCTGGCAGCCGCGCCACTCGGCGGCACGCCGCTCACCTAATTTGCTAATTGCTGCTTTCCCCATTAATTTTAGTCCTGTCTTGTTTGGTGTTGACATGGAGGGAAAAGAAATAGGGTGGAAAAAAAAAACAAGAAAGAAAATATCTCGGGGTCCCCCAGCATCCACTCCGCCCTCCCACCCCTTCGCATAACCACGGGCTCCCCGCTCACACCTTAAATGCCAACTTCCTTCCTCTCTCTTTTCTCCTGGTGGCTGGAGGAGGTGACGCACTTAAAGGGGCACGGGCTGTATTTGCCACACCAAAGTCAGGATGCACGCCTGCTCACAGGACGTGATGTTTGCAGAGCACGGCGCAGTGAGTCCGTCATCAGTTTAATGATGCAGCGGCCTCTTTTTTAGGATGGAAATGGGTCAGGTAGAGCATCAAGGGGTAACAAGTTCAGTCTCTAGTCCCTTGGTAGGGCCGCTTCCCCAGGGTGTCAAACTCAGGGTCCTTCATGGCAGCCCCTCCCTGTGTTGCAGATGGACTCCACTCCCTTGGTCTCTTTCTAAGCCAGTGGTTTCATCGTTCGACCCCCCAAAGGGGTCGCGACCCACAGGTTGAGAACCACTGTTCTCAGCAAAGGGAACTAAGATAAGGTCGCAGTCAACCTAAGGTCACGCATTGCCACCAGGACTGACTCACCTGGTCACCGTGGTGCTCCCCCTTTCCCAGTCAATTCCACTGACAGACTCCATAGTGCGTTAACTAATACCATCACTATCGGCCCCCCAACCCCGCCAAGAATAAACATATCTACCTTCTAGACTTTAGAATATGATCAGAATTGGAAATAGGATCTTCGCACCTGCAATTAATTACAAGTCTCATGATCAAACCATCTTGAATTTAGAGGGGACCCGAAATCCCGTGGCAGATGTCCTTGGTGAGCAAAGGGCAGAGAGACACAAGGGAGAAGGTGACGGGAAGATGGAGGCAGAGACTGCAGGGGTGCGCAGTGGTGCTGAATTCAGATCTGACTGGCTCAGGTCCAGACCACCTCGAGAAAGCTAGTGTCCCACTAAGCCGAGTTGTGAATGTTTTGCTTTCCCAGTACATGTGAAAGTTACGTGTACATTCTGTGCTGTCTCTTAAGTACAGAGAACATTATAGAAAAGTCTGCAATACAGTGACACAGAGACCAAACGGTGACACAGAGACCCGCATGCGAGCACGTGCTATTGGGAAATGGCACCAATCGACTTGTTCAGCCAAGGGTTGCCACCAGCCTGCCATTTGTGAAACGTTCACATGGGCGAAGTGCAATGAAGCAAAGGATGCTGGTAGCTACACACCAAGGGACAGTGAGACAAGCTGGAAGACATGGGAGAGAGTGGGTGAGACGCATGGGACAGTTCGTTTGTTAGTTTTTCTGCCTCAGAGCCTTCAAGAGGAGTCCACCATCCCAACACCTTAGTTTCAGATTTCTGGCCTCTTGAACTATCAAAGAATGAAATTCTGCTTCAAGCCACCCAGCATGTGGCCATGTGTGGCAGCCCTGTGAAGTGAACACAGACCCCGATAATACAGAGGTGTCAAGGTGGGGTAATGATGTGGTCAAGGATCATGACGGGCAAGGCCAGGGTGTTCGAGGGCCTTTGGGAGATGAGAGGGCAGGAGGAGAGAGGTTTCAGATGAGGACCCATGGGAAGGAGACACCTTCCTCTTGTCTGCAAAGAATCAAAGTTCCGTCTTGAAAGAAGCAGGACTTTTTAGCCCTTAAATCCAAAACAGCCCCTGATGTCTTAAAATCATGCAAACAAAACCCCACAGCTGTCGGTCGATTGTGGCTCCTAGTGACCCTCTCACACCGAGTGGAATGGCCCCAGAGGGTTTCGAATCTTTCTGGAACCAGACTGTTCCATCTTGCTCCCCAGAAAGGCTGGTGGATCCAACCCGCTAGCCTTTCAAACAGCAGTCAAGCACTGTCACCCCTGCGCCACCAAGGCTCCTTAAGCCAGCCAGTCCTTTAGCTCAATTAGTAAAGCATGGCTGCCCTGAGCCTTGTGCTTTCTCAAGAACAATCTTAGCCTGATCAAACTGATAACCACAGCAACTGCAAACATCAGACGGGAAATTCAGAGACAGTGAGTTTATGTTCAAGGAGAGGAACAACCTTGAGGGAGCTGCACAACTCAAAGCACACAAGCAGTGTAGAAGCACATGTAGAAATTGCTGGTTCGGTGCACGGTCCCCCATGGAGTCTCAATAACAACCAAACCAAATACGTTTTTAGAAAGAAGAAGTGAGTGGCTGAGCACGACAGTTGCTCTGTTTGAGTTGACAGAGACGATGCATGCTTCATGTAAAAATGTTTATACCTTCAGGAAGATCCAAAGAGGAAACCCAAAATCCCTCTGAGGCCAAGCACCCAGAGACAACAGCCAACTGCCGTTGAGTTGCTTCTGACTCGTAACAGCCCTGCAGGATGGAGTCGAACCGCCCCATAGAGTTTCCAAGGCTGTCATCTTACCGATGCAGACAGCCAGAGCCTCATCTTTGTGCTATGGAGCTGCAGGTGGGTTTGAACCACTGGCCTTCTGGTTTGCACCTGAGCACTTAACCAGCACTCTACCAGAGCCCCTTCATCACCATGGAGACTTTGTAGTGCTGATATGCAACCACAAGAAGAATGCAAAGCTCATGAAAAAAGGGGGGGTGTGAATCTGATGAGAACGGATTTTTTTTCATGAGCATTTTGAAGCCCCTTTGTACATTGTTTTACGTGCAAGCCATGCTACGTGTCTCCTCTGTCCACCTGTCATGAACTCTCTCCGTGCCACAAAAGATGTAGCTCCCCAATCCTTTTTAACTTTTGTGTCCACATAAACATAGCTGGCCTCTTCCAGATAGACACTGAAGTCTTTCCTTTCTCTGAGAAGCAGAATGGTGCACAGATTTAAAATGTAGACAAACTTGGAGACACATGAGGGAGACGCAATATGAAGAAGGGGTTGCCGTTGTTAGGTGCTGTTGAGTCAGTTCTGAAAGTGACCCTATGTACAACAGAATGAAACACTGCCCAGTCCGGTGCCCTCAGCCTGCACCGGAACTGCCACACAAGTGTGATCATTTCATGTCCCCCCCCCCCCCCCGCCCGAGCCCAACACTGTCACTACCCTGCAACCTGACAGCAGTTCGCTTTCATTGTTACTCATGACCCATCCTTGGGGCAGTAAATTATGTTTCCACTTGCGCTTCTTGGATGATTTTGAAGTTAGATGTATGACTATGATTCGAGGCTTCCAGATGTCGAGTTGCCCTAAGCCCCTGACCTCCAAAGCTACCCATCAGGTAAGCTTTCACAAGCGCACTCTTCTCACTCGAGTCTAGAATAGAGTTAGTAAATATTTTCTTAAGAGGTCAGATAATAATTACAAAAAGAAAACAAAAAGTCCCTGGCTCTTCCCATAGCAAGTACAGTCTCAGAATCCGTCAGTGACACCCATCTGTCCCATTGAGTCGAGCTGAGTCAGAATCGGCTTGCTGGCAGTGTGAGAGAGTGACTGAGGCGTGAAGGGCCTGTGATTTGAAAACAGGGGCTGTACTGTCCGACCCGTCTCCGAGCCTCCTGCTCTGGACCCCTGGCTTCTCAGCAGGGATGTAGAGGTCAGCAAGGGCTTCTGGAACTTTCCAGGCCCTGAACTCACCAAGGAGCATAAAGGCCAGGCCTGGAGATTGGGTGGGATCCTACTACATGCTCTTGGGATGCAGGTCTCAGCTCTCCAAGCCAACACGGCACCCCCAACCCACCCGTCACCTCCCCTGCCCCACAGGGCCTGGACCTGGCTGCAGCCGCCCTCCGACCTCTCCTGGGCTGCGCCAGCTGCCCAGGTCTCAGCCATTAAACTCCACAGGGCTGCTCTCCAATCGCTACAGATGAACAAAATATTACCCTGTTCCCCGTTACGTTAAAAGGGCCCAGTAAAGAATAATGGCAAAGACGCTCACCGCCAAAAGCTGCTCTTGATAGCCCTTTAAGCGAGATTTACAGCCGGCATTTAGCAGTGTCCCTGGAACATTTACTGGCACCGATCGGTGGGAAGTATATGTGAGACGCCTCCCTGGGCCAGCAGGCAGGGCCATCCTTCATCCAGGGCAGTTGTATCTGCCCCTGCGCTGTGCCGCCTCCCCCACGGGCCCTGCCCAAGTCCATTAGGCCCCTGCCTGGGCTGCCCACTAATAACCTGACTGTCAGGAGCCACAGGACTAAGGTCAGTTAAAAGCCTGTCCTGACAGAGGGAGCAGGCAAGCCATGAAGTGAGCTAGGATCTGAGAAACAGAGGAAATGAACCGATAAGAGATAGGAACCTCGAAGATACAGCAGGCATGGTATGGAAGGTCTAAGGGACATGGATGGTAGACGTCCCCTGGAGAAGAGACAGTCCTGTCAATAGGCTCTTCAACATGTATCGACGCCCAGCCACAGAGGGGCTTCCGAAAGTTCATGGGAACATTCCATTCTCTTCTCATTCCATGTTTCAACAAACGGTTTTAAAGCCCCCTCGTACGCTCCCAGGTAGCATAAACGATTAAGTGCTGGACTACAAGAGGAAATATTGGTGGTGACAATTGACTCAGAAGTGCCTCAGAAGAAAGTAATGGCAATCTACTTCCAAAAGCTCACAGACACAGAAAGCCCGGTGGGACAGGGCTCTGCTCTGACTTCCGTGGGGTTGTCATGAATCAGAATCAGCTCAAGGCCAAGTGGTTGGTTTGGGTTGCTGTGTGCCAGACAAGCAGGGTCACTGGGTGTACAAATAGACATGCTTGCTCCCCGCCCTCGGAGTCCAGAGGGGAAGTGAAACACGACACCCACGGGGAGAATAAAAAGCAATGGCTGCTTTGGTCAGGGGACCCCAAGGTGGGAAGAAATGTGACCAGGCTTGGAGGCAGATCTGAGGAAATGGGATTGTCCTCTGAAAGATGAGGGGGTACCCCCCAAAAAACCGGAATTTTTCCCCAAAGTTACGTATTTAAATTTTGTTTACAAAACAACCTTCAAAGTACTCTCTATTACACTTAATACATTGGGAAGCATTTTTCAAACTCATCTGTTTGGATGGCTGACAGCACCTCCCTCATTTTTTCTTCACCTCCTTCTACATCATCAAATGGCTATCCTTTCATGTCCCTCTGCATTCACAGAAACAAAACAAAGTTGCACAGAGTGAGCCCAGGTGAGTCAGGTGCATGGGGCAGGAAAGGCGTCCTGTTGTTTGCCCAAAACTGGAGCACTGAGATGTTGCGTGAGCAGGTGCTTTGTCGTGGTGGCAAAACCAGTGCTCCATGTGCTAGAAAGCAGGCCTTTCTGTGTTGCACACTGTTACACAATCTTTTCAGAGCCTCTAAACAGAAAGCTTGATTAAACCGTCGGACCTGGTGGAACAAACTCCAAATGCACCAAGAGTGGATATTTTCTTCCATTCAGGAAGTTGACAGCTGTCCAGAATGAGGTGTGTCATCAATCAACACTTCACCTTTTTAGAAAAGAGAAACCCATGGGCTGTGACAAGAGTTGTACAAGCCCCCCAAAAAAATGATTCAAAAAAGAAAAGAGAAAACCACTTGTACACTTGAGTTTTTCCCATAGTGCTGTCCTTGTAAGCTGTGTTCAACATCACAACAGTTTCTGCAGCATTCTTCTTGAGCAAGAAACAAAATTTCACAGCTGCACGCTGTTCTCTTAAATTGACCATCACAAAAAATGAGGTACGAAGGGAACTGCTTTGATGAACAAATTCAGTGACCAGAGAGAACCTTCCAAGGCAACGCCACTGGGTGCACTAACTCAGGGAGTTGCTCAATGCTCGCCTAGCAGGGAAAATGCATACTATGAAAGCTTTGCTTTGTGCAGAACAATTCCACTTTTTTGGGGGGGGTACCCCCACCCTAAGCCTGTGCTATCTATCATGGTGGCCCTCCTGATAGGCCACATGTGTCGAACTATATCATTGAGTGGCTTCCTCTTTTTTGATGACCCCTGCTTTACCAAGCCCGATGTCCCTTCTCCCGATAACATGTTCGAAGTACATGCGATGAAGACTTGCCATCCTTACTTCTAAGGAGAATCCTGGCTGTACTTCTTCCAAGAGGCTGTGCTTCTTTCGGTTTGTTCTTCTGGCAGTCCACAGAGCTTTCAAGAGTCTTGTCCAATACCATGAATTCAAGTGCATCAATCCTTCTTCAGCCTTCTTTGTCCATATGCTCGCAGTGGTTTTCCATTTTATGATGTGTTGTAAAATCTCACCTCTACACCAGTGGTTATAGTCCCATTTTGGAGTGAATTGTCTATTATAGTCCTATTTTGGAGTGAATTGTCTATTATGCTAATTAGACAGGACTATTGTGCTAATGAGTGAATTGTCTATTATGCTAATGAGGTAGGCTATATTTTTGAGTCTCCACCTTACTGGAGGGTCTGACTTGAGTCATCATCCCTTGTTTCTTCGGGGGCATGGTCTTCAGGTTAGCCATAGTGTTTGATATTTGCATAAAAAATAGAACCAACTTTTGGTTTTAAAGTGTTCTCGTAATAGATGGGGAGCCCTGTGGCATAGTGGTTATAAGTTGGGCTGCTAACCGCAGGCCAGCAGCTTGAAACTGCTCTGAGGGTGAACGAAGAGGCTCTCTACTCCCATGAAGGGTTACAGTCTTGGAAACTCACAGGGGCAGTATTACCCTGTCCTTTGGGGTTGCTCTGAGTCAGCATTGCCCCGATGGCAGTGCGTTTATTTATATTAATAGACAAACCACCACTGCCTGCTTCATTGAGAAAAGCAGGAGCCTGAGGTCATAGCCTGAGACTCTACACCTGACCTGCCTCAGATATGCAGGAGTGACCAACAACATGCCCTTGACCTAACTTTTTGATGTCAGAAGGTAAAAACCAGATCTCCATCAAAGCCCCAGACATGGGCAAGACATCCTCTTTGTAACCACCTCCCCTTCTAATGTAGACAACTAGTGCTGAGTCACCCTTGACAAATACCAATCATGCTGGTCACCACCCTGAAAAAAATCAAAAACTAGCCCAGTACACTAGACCTGGACCTGCACTGAGCAACTGTGGGAAAACACATGCTCTTATTCTGGACCGTGCAACTTGTTTGCCCCTGACTGACCTCTCATTTTGGAACTTGTGGCCACAGCGTAACATCTGGCCTGATTCACCAGCTCCTGCAACCTTGTGAGTCAACTGCCCTATTTGGAGTGAATGAGGACGTTCCTCTAGATAGATACCTGTACTTCGGCTGTGGGACTTGTCAGCTTCCACCACGAGGTAAGCCATCTCCTTGACAATCGGTGGGTTTGTAAGACCTTACAAGGAATTGTGGAGCCCTGGGAGAGCCCTGAGAGGCGGGTTGGAGATTGATCTCAGGGATAATGATTTTTTAGACATTTGGGACATCTTGAACTTCCACGTCATTGGGACCAATTTCACGTGTTTGTTTTCCACTGTGACTAGTGGAGACTATTTGTATTGAGCAGAACTGACCTAATGATTACTAAGAATTAGGTGAGGGGGAATGGAGTATAGACCAGAGGCTGGAGGTTTAATAATAAAATCCAGCCTACCAGTTCTACTTGTTAATACAGCGTTACCTTTTGAAATCACAGTAAGTGGGGGATTTACTGTATGCTTGGTACTGTGTTTTATCTGACGTCCACATATATTCCTGTTTGTTGTTGATGTCCTTGTTGCTGTTGTTGTTGTTGTTAGGTGCCCAGCCATGCACCATCTTCACAATTGTTACATTTGAGCCCATTGTTGCAACCACTGTGTCATTCTTTTTCTCGGACCCTGTACTTGACCAAGCATGATCGTCTTTCCCAGGAATTGATCTCTCCCGATTATATATCCAAAGCATGTAAGACAAAGTCTCTCCATCCTCACTTCTAAGGAGTACTCTGGTTGTATCTCTCCCAAGACAGATTCTTCGGGCAGTCCACGCTACTTTCACCAGCCTTCACCGACAGCATTATTCAAATGCTTCAACTCTTCTCCAAGCTTCCTTACACATATCTACCTTTCACGTGTATATGAGAAGATGGACATCCCGTGGCTTGGGTGAGGCACATCTTAGTCCTCAGAGTGACATCATTGCCCTTTAGCACTTTAAAGCAGTCTTGTGCAATAGATTTTCCAAATGCAGCTCCTTAACTGCAGCTTCCATGAGCATTGCTGGTGGGTCCAAATAAAATTAAATCCTTGACAACTTCTTTTCTCTATTTATCATGAGGCTATCTATTGGTCCAGCTGTGAGGACTGGGGTTTTCTATACATTGAGTTGTAGTCCATGCTGAAGGCTGTACTCCATCAGCTAGGAATTCAAGTCCTCCTCACTGTCGGCAAGCCAGGTTACATCAAAGCTGTTAATAAGCCTTCCTCCAGTGCTGATGCCTCATTCTTCATATAATCCAGCTTCTCTGATGATTTGCTCAACAAACAGATTGAATACATCTGGTGATTCCCAACACAATTGCCTAAAACAAAATGGGTGCATAAGCAAATGTGGTGAAGAAAGCTGATGGTGCCCGGCTATTAAAAGATATAGAGTCTGGGGTCATAAAGGCTTGAAGATAAACAAGTGGCCATCTAGCTGGAAGCAACCACGCCCACATGGAAGCAGCACACCAGTTTGTGTCATCCTGAGCTGTCTACAAGAACAGGTACATCAGGAGGGAGGGGGCGAAAAAAGAGGACCTGATGCAGAGGGTTTAAGTGGAGAGCAAATGCTTTGAGAGTGATTAGGGCAAAGAATGTACGGATATGCTTTATACAATTAATGTATGTATATGTGTGGATTGTGATAAGAGTTGTATGAGCCCCTAATAAAATGTAAAAATAGAAAAGAAAATGATTAGGGAAAAGAATGTACAGATGTGCTTTATACAATTGATGTATGTATATGCATGGATTGTGATAAGAGTTGTATGAGCCCCTAATAAAATGTTTTAAAAAAAAGAACAGGTACATCAGAAGACCCAAAACAAACAATCATATTGATGCAAACAGTGGGGGAGGGGTGACACAGAGTGTAGACCCAAGCCCATCTGTAGACAATTGGACATCACCCCATAGACAAGTCAAAAGGAAGGGATGAGTCAGCCTGGGTACAAGTAGAGCACCAACAAAGCATACAACATTCCTCTAGTTTTTTAATGCTTCACACACAAGCGCACACACTATCATGACCCCAGTTCTACCTTACCAATCCAGCTAAACCACAGCTTGTACACTGGTACCAATAAGAGCTCTCAACACATGGAATCCAGGAAAGATTTACCCCTCCCCCTCAGGAACAATGAGAGTAGCAATACCGCGTGGGTAGGGGAAAGGCGGGGTGTAAAGGAGGGAACCAATCACAATGATCAATATATAACTCACACACACCCAGGGTAACAAACAATAGAAACATAGGTGAAGGGAGACAGCAGGAGGTATAATACATGAAAATAATAATAATTTATAATATAGATTTGTGAAGTTGGGCAGGGGGGAGGGAGGAAAAAACATGAGGAGCTGATACTAAGGGCTCAAATAGAAGATGTTTGAAAAGGATGATGGCAACATATGTACAAATGTGCTCGACACAGTGGATGTACAGATTGTTATAAGAGCTGCAAAAGCCCCCAATAAAATTTTTTTTTAAAACACATCCAGTGAAATAATACAATCTTGGAACACCCTTTTCCTGACTTTAAACCATGCAGTCTGTCCTTGTTCTATGAATGACCGCCTCTTAGTCTGTGTGTACAGCTGCCACACAAGCACAATTAAGTGTTCCAGAATGCCCATTCTTTGTGATATGAGCCATCATTTGTTATGATCCTCCCCATCAAATATCTTTGCATAGTCAAAAAAACACAAGTATGTATCTTTCTGGTAGTCTCCACTTCTAGTCAAGATCTATCTGACATCAGCAATGATGCCGCTCAGTCCATGTCTCCTCTTATTTAACAGCACCAACAGCAGCCGCATGGCTGTCAAGTCAGGCCAGCTGATGGCACCTCCAATAGGATCTCTCACGCTGCAAGGATTTCTAGGAGCAGACAGACTCATCTTTTGTCCCCTGGAACAGCTGGTGGATTTGATTCATTGACCTTGTAGTTAGCATCTCATGTCTCTTTTGAAAAAAAATAATTTTATTGGGGGTTCCTACATATATGGATCCTTATCACAATCCATATGTCTATCCATTGTGTCAAGCACATTTGCATATTTGTTGCCATCATTCTCAAAAAACATTTGCTTTCTACTTGATCCCTTGGTATCAGCTCATTTTTCCCTTCCTTCCCCCACCCTTCCTCCCTCACAAGCCCTTGATAATCTATAAATTATTTTGTCATGTCTTACACTGACCGATGTCTCCCTTCACCCACTTTTCTGTTGTCCATCCTCCAGGGAGAGGGTTATATGTAGGTCATTGTGGTCAGTTCCCCCTTGCTACCCCATCTTCCCCTTACCCTCCTGGTATCGCCACTCTCATTATTGGTCCTGAGGAGTTTATCTGTCCTGGATTCCCTGTGTTTCCAACTCTTATCTGTATCTGTATACATCCTCTGGTCTAGCTGGACTTGTAAGGTAGAATTGGGATCATGATAGTGGGGGAGAGGAAGCATTAAAGAACTAGAGGAAAGTTGTATGTTTCATCGGTGTTATACTGCACCCTGACTGGTTCGTCTCCTCCCCGCGATCCCACTGTAAGAGGATGTCTACTTGCCTACAGTTAGGCTTTGGGTCCCTATTCTGCACTCCCCCTCATTCACAATATGATTTTTTGTTCTTTGATGCCTGATTCCTGATCCCATCGACACCTTGTGATCACACAGGCTGGTGTGCTTCTTCCATGTGGGCTTTGTTGCTTCTGAGCTAGATGGCCACTTATTTACCATCAAGTCTTTAAGACCCCAGATATTATATCTTTTGATAGGCACCATCAGCTTTCTTCACCACATTTGCCTATGCACCCGCTTTTGTCTTTGGTGATCATGTAGGGAATGTGTGCATCATGGAATGCCAGGTTAATAAAACACAGTGCATTGAGGGAGTAGAGGCCCAATGTCCATCTGCTACCTTAATACTGAACCTATAAATATATGCACATAGATCTATTTCCCCATCATTATATATAAATATATTTACTTATGTACATGCCTATATTTAGGTCTCTATAAATGCCCTTTGCCTCCTAGTTTTTCCCTCTATTTCCTTTTACTTTCCTTTTGTCCCACTATCATGTTCAGCCTTCATTTGGGTTTCAGTAGTAATTCTTCTCAGTTACATTGACCTTAATCAAGCCCTACCAGGCCTCCTATACCTTCCTTCACATTGATTTTGGATCACTTGTTGTTCTCTTGTCCCTGGGTTTGTTAACACCCACTTCCTTTTCCCCGCCTCCCTCTCTCCCATGCCCCACCCCAGAATTGTCAGTGCCTTTGTTTTCTCCTCCAGATTGTTTATCCCCCCCTGTCTTATCTGGATAGACATGCAGAGATAATAATATGCACACACAAAAAAACAAGACAAAGCAAAACAAAGTAACAAAAGAAAACAAAATAAGAACAAAAAAGAAAAGCCTGTAAATAGTTCAAGATTTGTTTGTTGACCTTTAGGAGTGTTTTCTGGTCGAGTCTGATGGGTCGCCAAGCCCTGGCCCCAAAGTCTATTTTTGGTATTCCCTGGGGACTTCGTTGCTCTGTTCCCCCTTGCTGTTCTGTTGTATGCCCTTAGTGTTTCACCTCAGTGTGGTGGAGTCAGATCGGGTGCAATTCCCACACTGTGTCTCCAGCGTTGTCCCCCGTGGTGCTTTGGGTCAGTGAGGGATGTTGTGTCTCGTAGTGGGGCCAGCCATATGGTCCTCTCTGTGCTTTGGCTGCCCTGAGCAGGAATATTGTCCTCAGGGCTTGATGGGCCAGGATGTGCCCCACTCTCTTCCTCCTCCCCCTTCATTTGCTCCTGTGTGCTCTGATCAGACATGCCCCTCTCCTTGAGCTGTAGCTTCAGTGCTGTCCTCTGAAGTAAATTCTTCTGGGGGAGGGGCAGCTCTCCACATAGTTGGCATTGGGGCTGGACCCTCAGACCTCTCTAAGCATCTCAACTCTTAACCCACTACACTACCCTCAGCGAAAACAATAAACCCCAATTGTCACCAAGCTGATTTCCACTCAAATTCATGGTAACCTGGTTTTCAATGGCAGATTTTTGGAAAGTAGATTGCCAGGCCTTTCTGCCGAGGTGCTTTTGGGGGACTCAACCAGCCAAACTTGTGGTCAGCAGCCATCTACCCACAACACCTCCCACTGTAGGGAAGGAGACGAGGTGTCTTGCATCCATAGATGCCTCGAGGGAAGGAGAGTCCCAGAGTAGGGTGGGCTTAACACGGAGAATTTGAGACTTATAACTAGAAGAGAGAACAACTCCCTTATTTCCAAATATTTGAATGCCTAATGCACATATATTCTAGACTCTCTCCCAGGGCACAGTAGTGAAAAAGAAATCTGCCATCCTTAACTCTACAAGGTTATAGCAAATTAATGGTATCCATGCCATCCTGTCCCCACCCTGCACCTCTGACAGACATCACCAATCAACCCCAGGATCCTTTCTAACAAGCTCTGCATCTCAAAATCTCTTTCCAGGTGGCTGGTGCCAATCAGTTGAGGACTGCGTGTGAGATGACAACTCTCCTCCATTCTCCTTTGAACGTTAGAGTTCGCAAAAAAGATTGTCCGAGTCCCTATCACGTGGTGACCAACACTCGGAGAATTTGTCAATTGTTTTGAAGCTGTGCTGCCCGTGAGGATCACCTAGGAAGCTCTGAGAACTCCCGTTGCCTGCCCCCACTCCCCACCTCCAGACCAGTGGCCTCAGACTCTCAGAACACGCAGGCATCTATATTCGTCTCTCTCCTCCAGTGAGTCTAAGGTAGAGCCAGGCTCTGAGAACCGCTGGCCTCAAGTGTGCCTTTGTGGCTTCTTCTCCTTCGTGGGCCCAGGGAGGACAGGAGCTGCCAGCAACTTGCTCAGAGTCCGAGTCGAGTCAGCTCCGTGAGGTGATAGCCAAGCTGGAGACAGGCGGCCAGCCTGCCAGCTGCTCACCCTCCAAACCGCATCCCCTGCCGGGCGCAGCTCGGACAGAGCATGGCCAGGCCTGCTCCCCAAGGCGCTGGGTCCTCCAAATAAAAACAGGCAGCCAGAGTTCAGGGCCTGCTGGCGTTCTCCCGGTAAGCACCTTTTGTTCCAGGCTCAGAGCTGTTAATTAAAGAGCCGTGATTAATGAGGAGGCGCTCCTGGTCCCCATCTAGGAGGAGAGGTCCTGGGGATGCTGACTTTGCTGGAGGAATCTGCAGTCAGGTTCCAAGCGGAGCTATTTTTAGTTCGGTCTGCGCAGGTTGGGTTGGGAGGAAGGGGCCCCTCCTTCTCCCTGCTCCTCGCCCCCACCCCCAACCCCAGCATACCATGATCAAATGTAAAGGTGGAAATATTTATTGAAGAAGAAGTTTTAAAGAGGTAAATCCCAGCATGCATGCATCACGCTGACACATCCGCACGTCCGTTTCCTCAATGTGTATTTACTGAATGCCTACCATGCACCAGGCTCCTGGCCAGCTGGGGGGCCGAAGGAGGGTGAGGCTGCAGCTCTGACATGGAGATGGACATGTGCCCACCATTCCAAAGTAGTCATAGTCAAGGACATGTGGCACAAGGGAGAGCCCTTGGGTGACCTTACTAGTCAAGCTGCTACTAACCAAAAGGCTTGAGCCTACTCCGAAGTACCCCGGAAGAAAGGTCTGGTGATTGACCTCTGATAACCCAAAGGAGCGCCATTGTACTCTAGCACGCATGAGGTCACCATGGGTGGACCCAACCGCAACAGACCGGGTTGGGTTTGGCTCTGGTCTATGGGTGGGAAGAGGTTGATTGGATCCACAGAGTGCGGAAGCAAGGATTTCCATAAGCCCCCCAACCACCCTGGCAGGTTCTGCAATCTCCCTTTTCATAAGGAAACTGAGATTAGCCACCTTGAAGATGGTAAGGTCACCCAAATAGTCTGTGGCAGGGTTCAGGGTCAAAGTCAAGAATGGGAGAGAGACCACTGTGAAACTTTCCTAATAATGCATTTCCTCTCAGAGGGCATTGGGCACAATCAGGTGGCACAGTCTAGCCTGCAAAGACAACATTCTACATCCTACTGTGATGACTAATGACAAGGTGAATAAGAACCCATGAGCAGGGTCTTTAAAGTTTGCAAGCAGCCAACTAAGCTGCAAACCTTGGTCTAGTCCAAAGGTCTCATGGACCACAGGATCCACAGCCTCCACTAGCCTGAGACCGGAAGAATTAGATGGTACCCGTTACCGACACCTCTCGTCAGGATCACAATACCAAGTCCTGGCTGAGTGAGGGGCAAAAGAAAATGTAGAACAAAATTCAAAATCATTCAGAAAGCCAGATTTGCTGGTCTTACAGAGCCCTGGTGGCATAGTGGGCTACACACCAGGCCAGCCGTTCAAAACCGCTCCAAGTGAAAGAGAGGAGAATTTCTATTCCCCAAAAGAAACCCGCAGGGGCAGCTCTGCCCTGTTCTATAGGATCACTATGAGTCGGAATTGACTCTGTGGCAGTGAGTTTTGGGTTGGGGTTGTTTACTGTTCTCATACAGACTGGTAGAGCCTGGAGACTGTGGCCCGCACACACCTTTCAAACCTGGAGCTGAAGCGCTCCCCAGCTCAAACAATAGGCAGATGTATGACGTGAAGAATAACACCAGGAGGGATATGCCCCTCCATGCAAGCTAACACATGAGAGCAAAAGCGTAGCATTTGCTCCAGAGCCACAGCTCAGGACGCAGGAGCGGGCAGGAAAGAAGGACAAATGGAAGCAGGAGAGGCAGGGAGGAGGGGAGAGGAGCTGTTACATGAAGGGGACTACATTCAATGGCACAGAGCAAAATATGTGCACAGTGTTGATGAGAAACTCATGCGCCCTGCACACTTGCACCCAAGTTACCATAAAATGATCCAAATAGAATATCATTGCCTTGTCTTCTCATGTACCTGTCCTATGATTAGCCTCCCCACCTCCACGCATGCTCTCATGAGGTCCAAAAGCAGAAGTGATGTGCACCCCTCCATGGGAAAACCTACCCCAAAACTCCTGGGCACCGTCCTCCAGGCTCCGGACGATGGCATCACGATGACCTGGGAACCACTTTTCAGAGGTTCTACCAGCCTGGCTTCTCAATAGGCTTTGTGGAGCGAGCACCTTCCTTCCGCCGACCTTGCCACCAAGTCACAGCAAGATATAAGCTTCATCTGCCAAGCTTGAGAGACAGCAAGGTCTACCTGTTACAGAAGCTAGCACAACCTAAGTAATACAAGAGAGCTGCCTGCCCAGCCCCGTACTTTCTCTGCTAACCCTGAGAAATCGTGGGCAAGTCAAGGATGTTCAACTTCCTGCGCAGACACCTAGAGAGGCAGCCTGTCATTGAGACTCAGCCCTAAGATGTCCCAGCCCTAGCTACCTTGCTTCCCTCTTAACTGCTAAAACCAAGGAAGTCCACCCACACCCACTGGGGACAGAGGGCAGAGCCAGCAGCCCTGCCTCCTTGGAAAAGGCATCCTCCCAGAGTCTAGACCAGGACTATGGAGAAGATCCCTGACACTGGCTGGGCAGCCCGGAGGAGGAGAAGGGGCCCTGGAATTGAAATCAGAAGACCTGGAATACCTGAGGTGAGTGACTCAGGCCTCAATTTCCTTCTTCATTAAATGGGTATGGAAACAAGCTTCCACAATCCCTGACACGCAAATGACAAAAAGTTGTATACCTGCTTGCAAACCTTCTGGGAACTTGAGTCTGAGAGTATATTGTTGAGCTGTTGAATCGGCCAACCCCAGGACCACCTTATTCATATCCAGCCTTCTCAATGTCCAAGCTACTCAATGCTCCTCGTTGTTGGAGACCATTGTAATTCCGGCTTTGCTAGTTGTAGCAAAAGGCTTTCTGGGTCATGTATGGGACAAACCCATGGCCAGCAAATTGATTCAGACTCATAGCGACCCTGAAGGACAGAGTAGAACGTTCCCCATAGGATTTCCGGGCTGTAGTCATTAAGAATCAGACGACCTCATCTCTCCAATGGTCAATCTTCTGGTTAGCCACTAATGCTTAACCCACTGTCTAAGAGCACATAGCGTCTGCGTCCTTCTCCTCGACTGCAAAATAGGAACGTCACTTCCTTTTCCATGAAGATGTGTGATGGTGGGGACAACCCTAATAACCATGCCCACAGTGCCAGGGTTTTGTGATAACTAAATGAGATTGTGTTTCAACGAACAATTGGAATTGGAGAGCGTTTCTCAAAGTGCCTCTCTTTCCCTGCAGAGCTAGGCGTGGCCTGAGAGTTTGTGTTGCTCACGTGGTTTTTCCAGTCTTTGCTAGATACAAAATCCTGTGGCTATGCCACGTACCAAAGGGTTGCTGGGTGGGGTCAATGGTTCACGTACTCAGCAGCTCCTGGTAGAAAGGCTAGATGTTTGAGAGTCTACCCAGAGGCACCTCATAAGAAAGGCCTGGTGATCTTCTTCCCCAAAGCCAGCCACTGAAAACCCAACAGAGCACAATGCTACTCAGACACACATCGATCCGGTCGACATGAACCAGAATCAAAGCAACTCAACACAATTAGTTGGTGGCGTGAACTGAACACCAGCATCCAACACCGATGTAACCAGATGACAAATTTGTCAATACATGGTCTACTGGGCTCCTAAGGTGGCTGGCTCAAGAGGCAGCCTTGTCCACCCTGGCTCTGCTGAGCCCTAATAGGGTGGGGTCAGCAAGGTGGAGAGCTGACCCCCAGCTCCTCCTCAAAAGGAGCGGAGTGTCTCAGACTGAGAGCAGAGGAGGGCTGAGAGGGAAACTTGTGCGGAGTCCCAGGCAGTGCTCTGTGGGATGTGGCACTCGCCCATTCACTCCCAGGATGTCAGTAAAATGAACGCATCTCCACAATTTCTGGTGTGAGTGGGCATGCGGCGAGCTCCAACGAAGGCTGAGCGACTGACGTCAGTGACAAGAAGGCCAAGTAAGGACAGATGCAGAACTCAAAGGAGAGGGAGTCTCAGGGACAGGGGAGGCTCCAGGAGGAACTTGTCCAAGGTCAGTGAGCACGTGGGGCACAGGTGTGCTTGGTCCCAAAGCAGTGCCTTTCAACACCTGCTGTCATCCCCACCCACCTGCCACCTAGCGTCCTTCTGCGCTCCCAGCTTTGTCCTCCAGGGTCCCTCTGCTCTCCACCTTTGGGAATAAAACATGCAGAGGGCTCTGAGAGTGGGCCAGGCTGAGTCTTGCTTGCTGCCTGGAAACCCATGTGTGTGTTCATAGCACACACACACACACACACACACACACACACACACACACCTCTGAGCTGTCCTTCCATATCCCCTCCACCACCACCCCACCCCCCACCCCAGGGGAGCTGGCCCAGCCTGGGGACCTTTGCTGAACACGCTGCTCTGCCCTTGGCTGCCCTACACCAGATTCAGAGTTCCTTCTCCATCTTCTGAAGCATCTCCAGCTCCTGTTTGTTAGGCAGAGAGAATGGCCATGTCTTAGACCCCTACCCAAGGCTAGGATCCCCCAGAAGAGGGCTCTGAGCACCAATGGTTTGTTGGGGAGATGCCCCAGGGAAGGGAGAGGGATGGAGAATGGAAAACAGCCGACCCGGGGCCCTTCCCCAGCAGGGACCCTGAGCATCACAGAGGCTCAGACTCCTTACGAGGCGCCTCTAAGACAGTGGTCTCAACCTGTGGATCGAGACCCCTTTGGGGGTTGAGTGACCCTTTCCCAGGGATCTCCCAATTCATAACAGTAGCAAAATGATAGTTATGAAGTAGCATAACTGTATGAAAGGGCCGTGGCATTAGGAAGGTCGAGAACCACTGTGTGATAAAGTACCATTGGAGGGGCTTTATCCAACAGTTCCCAACCTCATTGTTGCAGGAATTCTCCAGTGTCTGCCCCCACTGCTGTCCCCACACACAGTGAGAGTGGGAATCAAGATGGCGGGAGGTCCCCCCAGAGGAATTTATTTCAGAGGACAGCACTGAATCTGCAGCTCTGGGAGAGGGACATATGTGATTGGAACATATGGGAGCAGATAAAGGAGGAGGAGGAGGAGGAGGAGAGAGTGGAGCACATCCTGGCCCACCAGGTCTTGAGGACGATGCTCCTGCTCAGAGCAACGAGTCCACAGAGAAGACCACATGGCCAGCCCCACTATGAGATGGGACGTCCCTCACTGACCCATAGCCCTACAGGGGACAACACTGGAGACACAGTGTGGGAATTGTGCCTGATCTGACCCCGCCACATTGAGGCAAAACACTAAGGGGGTGCAACAGAACAGCAAGGGAACAGAACAGAGAGGTCCCCAGGGAATGCCAAAGATGGACTTTGAGGCCAGGACTTGGAGCCCCAACAGACTGGACTGGAAAACACTCCTAAAGGCCAAAAAACAGTCCTTGAACTAACTATAAGCTTTTCTTTCTTGTTGTATTTTGTTTTTTGTCATTGGTTTGTTGTTGTTGTTTTGCTCTATATTGTTGCTTGGTTTTACTCTGTCTTGTGTTTGTGCATGTTATTATCTCCGCAGGTCTGTCTAAAAAGATAAGCTGCATGAACAATCTGGAGGAGAAAACAGCAGGACTGACAGTTCCGGTGGGACATGGGAGAGGGGGAGGTGTGGGGAAAGGTAGTGGTGTTAACAAACCCAGGGACAAGGGAACAACAAGTGATCCAAATCGGTGGTGAGGAGGGTGTGGGAGGCCTGGTAGGGTGTGACCAAGGGTAATGTAACCAAGAAGACTTGCCGAAACCCAAATGAAGACAGATCGTGATAGTGGGACAAGAGGAAAGTCAAAGGAAATAGAAGAAAGAGCTAGGAGGCAAAGGGCATTTATAGAGGTCTAAATAAAGGCATGTACATATGTAAATATATTTATATATGAGGATGGGGAAATAGATTTATGTGCATATATTTATAGGTTTAGTATTAAGGTAGCAGATGGACATTGGGCCTCCACTCAAGTACTCCCTCAGTGCAAGAATACTTTGTTCTATTAAACTAGCATTCTATGATGCTCACCTTCCCAACATAATCGCTGAAGGCAAAGCGGATGAATAAGCAAATGTGGTGAAGAAAGCTGATGGTGCCCGGCTATCAAAAGAGACAGCATCTGGGATCTTAAAGACTTGAAGGTAAACAAGCGGCCATCTAGCTCAGAAGCAACAAAGCCCACATGTAACAAGCACACCAGCCTGTGTGATCACGAGGTGCTGGAGGGATCAATTATCAGACATCAAAGAATAAAAATTCATATCATTGTGTGCTCACCTCCCTGATATGATCGCAGAAGACAAATAGGTGCATAAGCAAATGTGGCGAAGAAAGCTGATGGTGCCTGGCTATCAAAAGATATAGCATCTGGTGTCTTAAAGGCTTGAAGGTAAACAAGAGGCCATCTAGCTCAGAAGCAACAAAGCCCACATGGAAGAAGCACACCAGCCTGTGCAATCACGAGGTGTTGAACGGATCAGGTATCAGGCATTAGTAGAACAAAAAAAAAAATTGTATCATTGTGAATGGGGGGTGGGGAGTGCAGAGTAGAGACCCAAAGTCCATTTATAGGCCACAGGACATACCTTTACAGAAGGGTCTCTAGGAGGAGACAAGCCAGACAGGGTGTAATGTAGCAATGATGAAAAATACAACTTTCCTCTAGTTTCTAAATGTTTCCTCCCCAACCCCCACTATCATGATCCCAATTCTACCTTGCAAGTCTGGCTAGACCAGAGGATGTACACTGGTACAGATAGGAGCTGAAGGCACAGGAAATTCAGGGTGGATGTTCCCTTCAGGACCAGTGGAGTGAGTGGCGATACTGGGAGGGTAGAGGGAGGGTGGGTTGGAAAGAGGGAACCGATTATAAGGATCTACATGTGACTCCTCCCTGGGGGACAGACAGCAGAAAAGTGGGTGAAGGGAGACATCGGACAGCACCAAGATATGACAAAATAATTTATAAATTATGAAGGGTTCATGAGGGAGGGGTGAGCGGGGAGGGGGGGAAACATGAGGAACTGATGATGGACTTGGGTGGAGAGCAGATGTTTTGAGAATGATAAGGGCAATGAATGTACAAATGTGTTTACACAATTAATGTATGGATGGATTGTGATAAGAGTTGGATGAGCCTCTAATAAAATGATTTTTTTAAAGATGGCAGGAGGACACAGAGGCTGGACACTGGCAGCATGGACTACAGCTCCATCCTCCTTCCCACCATCTTGGGCCTCCATGAAATTCAAGCAAACGTGTACACACACACCATCTGTGCTTACGTGTGCATTTATTTACCATTTTGCCCACCTACATATACACAACCATAACCACACCCGTGTGTGTGAGCACGCGCGCATGCATGCTCCGGGATACTCACCTACACACATAGACACCCAAGACACAGCATGGGGCTATACACAAGGACATCCTCACCCCACCCCCAGGGCACACACATCCCCCAAGAGCATGCACTGGCACCCGTTGGCCCACACAGGTCGCCCGCACACAAGCACTGCTCTGGGAGCCCAGCATAAGAGGGGGTCCTCCTCAGGCTGTCTGAGAGAGCGCTGAAGTAATTAGCTCTTTCATTAAAGTCCTCTCGCCACGCGCTGGCCACGAGGACCTGCATGCCAACCCCTGGCTCAGATCCTAGGCATCTCAGAGGCTGCAGATGGGCCAAGCCTGGGCCGGCCCAGAGCTGGCTGGAGTGGGTATTAAGGACAGGCCTCAGCTGAGGAACAAGAAGTCTACCAGGTGCTCCTCCCCCGCCTCTTCACTTCTTGATTTCAGGAGATGAGATCCTGCCAGTGCCAAGGCTCTGTTTTCCCACGGCCTAAGTAAGCCTCTGCTGGGGCTCCACTCCTCAATGTACCACCCCCAAATCCACCACATACATACACCCCCGGAGAAGAGAGAGGCCAGGGGCCCAGCACAGGCCTAAGACAAGCTTCAGGGCTCCCAGCCCATCCAGCACAAGGCCAAATGGGAATGAACATACACAGGGCCCCAAGCCACCTTCATCTATTTCCCCCAAGCCCGGCCCAGCCCCTACTCACCCCTGTCCGCCCCTCTCTCCACCAGGCCTCCCGCATTTCCTCCAACCTGTCCTGTTGGCAGGCACACAATTCACACCACACTACCCAGTCTGTGTGGCCTCTCCCCACTCCACACATTGTTCCAATTCGCCATGGGGTAATTCGAGTCAGAAATGGATTCATTCATTTTTTAAAGGTGGGGAGTACCACCATCGAGTCCCTCCTGGTTCCAGGCAGCCCCTTGTGTTCCAGGGCACAACTGTGACCCAAGGGGTTTCCTGGCTGTAATCTTGACTGAGGCAGCTTACCAGGTCTTTCCTCGGCAGCACAGCTGGGTGGGTTTGAACCGCCAACTGTTTCACTGTCAGCCAAGTGTAACACCATTTGCACCACCCCGGACCCTAGTTAATGCGTGATCCATTGATTTCCACCTATTTACTCTACATGTCCCCTTATATAGATAGATCGCCTTCTATGTGCAGACACCCTCCAGAGTGGTCCTACCAAACAAGGACAAGTGACCACACACATGGAATTATACCAGCTCTCCAGCCACGTGCTCAGGACCTGAGCACCAGGCAGCAACCGAGAGCAGTGGAGAGGAGAGCGGGTGGCCACTCAGGACTGGGTGGTCAGGGACCACTTTCCCAAGGAGGAGATCATCCCACTGAGACCTGAAGGATAAGAAGTTTCTGCTGTGCAAACGAGTTTAAGAAACAACATTCCAGGCCGGGCTAACGACAAGCCTGAAGACACGGAGAGCAGAGGCAAGCTCAGCATGGCCCTGGAAGAGGAAGGAGGCAGACCGAGTGCACTGTCCAGGGACCCAGAGGGGGAGCCCCTTTCTGGGGCAGGGAACTGAGCAAACCCCTGCAGTCCCCAGAGTGTGTGAGACGAGGCCAGGTGGCTGGACCAGGGCTGCATCACCAGGGCCTCGTTGGCCAAGAGAAGGAATTTAGGTTTTACCCTAAGAACAGAGGTGGGCACATACCTGTGGAGGCTGTGCTGGAAGAAGCCAGAGCAGGAGTGAGGAAAGCAGAGGCCAGTTTCCAAGACACCTGTGCCTCCATTCACCAGAGCCCACCTGAGCAGGCCTGAGGATTGCAGTGTCGTCCGCACGTGTCCTGGCTCCACTGGCTGCCGTGTTTTAACCTGAGTCTGCTGAGGCCAGTGATGGTATGTAGGAATGCTCCTCAGCTGTCCATCGAGGCTGGCAAGTGGCTGTGATTGGAAACACATTTCAGCCGAGCTGAATGACCAGAGCAGACAAGGAACAAAGGCCTGGCGATCTGTTTCTGGAAAATCATCCTGTGAAGACTCCCCAGATCAAGAGACGTCCAATCCCACCCTGTGGGAGGGGTCCCCATGAATCCAGGGTGTCAGGCTTGGTATAGCTACAGCAGCAGTGTGGAAACACTGCAGTTCCATGATCCTGAAAGCGAATGAGCGTCCAGCCTGGTCCCTATAGAAACGGGTTGACATAAGCATCGAGGGTGATGTCCTGGCAAATGTGTGGATCCTCACGTGCCCCGAGACTGGGGTCCTCAGGAATTGTGGGAGCAGAGCCTGCACAAGGGTCAGAAGTGGCCTCACACCTTTCCCGTGCTGGTTCCCTTTGGCTCCCAGAGCCACCAAGCTTTCTCCCAGCTCAGCGCCTCTGGACTGTCTGTTCTCAAGGGTGGGAACACGCTTCCAGTAGCCCTCACATCACTGGGTCTTCCTCTTTTGAGTGCTCACTTAAATGCCAAGCCGAGAGGCCTTCTCTGACCACCCCACGTAAAGGGAGCCCCCGTCGCCCTCCACCACGGCAGCCTCCATAGCATTTATCCTCATGGCTTCACTGATTGATTTCTATATTGTCTGAGTCGCCTCCCCACCCCCAGTTAAAGTCCCTGAAAGCTGGCTTACATGGCTATCTTCCTGCAGAGAGAGGAAGTTCAGAAGGAGGAAGGGAGAGAAGAAGGGAGAGTAATTATTAGGTGCTGGAGTTTCAGGTGGATCAGAGCAGGTTTTATCAATTGTTGACAAGGTTTTGCTATTGTTGACATCTTGGGCCAGACCATTCCTTGTCTTGGGCTGTCTGAGATGCCAGGAGTACCCGTTCCTGTCAAGTCCTTGGGTGACAGGCTGGCCTGGAAGATAGCAGAGCGGGAGAGGCCAGACGCTGTAGGATAGAGTAGAACTGTCCCGCGGGGTTTCCAAACCGACAATCTTTACAAAAGCTGGCTGCTTCAGCTCTCTCCCACAGAGTGGCTGTGGGTTCAAACTGCCACCTTTCAGTAGAACAGCTGAGAGCTTAACCACTGCACCACCAGGGCTCCTTGCCAATAGGACACCTCCCTCCCTCAACTACCAGACCTTTATCTAGGCATTGCCAAACACCTCCTCAAGGATCAATCATCCTAGGGGGGCACCACTAATCCAGAAGTCTTCTATCTGTTTTCAACAATTGAACTCATGTCAGACATCATTTGATGCAGAAAACCAATGTCTAAAACACATGGCTGTAGACCTGCCTTGGAGCTCTGTATTGGTCAGCAAGTGCCACAATACTGCTGTGTAACAGAGCAGCTGCAAGCATTTATTCTCGTGCTCTGCAATGTGACTGGCTTCAGTCAAGCCTAACTGCGCTTCTCAGGCTGTAAACTAGGTTAGATCTACTCCTCACTGTTTATTCCAGGGGTACCTAGACGGGTTCTCTGCTCTGGCAGGTCAACGATATACAGGAGAGCACAAGTTAGATCACATCTGCTCATGTTTCACTGGGCACAGCAAGTCACGTGAGCAAGCCCAACACCAAGGGCCCAGAAGTATAGGCCTGCTCTGAATAAAATGTGAGTGGATATTTGTTGCACGGTGATTCCTGCAGGACATCCGGGTCTGATTTTCAGCCAATGCACCTCTTGCACAGACACTGCCTGTCTTTCAGTGGAGACTTGCTTGGTGCTATGATGCTGATGAGATCTCAATGGAGCTTCCGGTCTAAGGCAGACTGGGGAGACAGGCCTGATGACCCACTTCCACGCATCAACCACTGAACGCTAGGGTTCACAACAGTCCGATCTAGGACCAGTCTGAGGATGGTGCAGTGTTTTATTCCTTTCTACACAGAGTCGCCATGCACTGGAGGCGGGGGTTGGGGAGGACGACTCAATAGCAGCCAACAGCCAACTCCGTCCAACTCATTGATCCAAAGACTTGAGGCTCTTACACAAGACCAAACCCCAAGCTTGCCCCAACATATCCCAGATATCAGTGCCTCAGTGAGCCTCTGCTCATGGCTGGACCACACCAGAGCATCACAGGGCTCGGAACCCAGCGAGGTCAACATATGTGATCTATATGCCAGGCCACACTCGCCACTCTGGCTTCTTTGTAGTTCAAATATGGCTTCCACCCAATACACAAGTTCCTAGGGCCTCCTCGGTGTCCAAATGGGGATCGGTAGTGAGCATGACCCCATTCTCTATGGGGTGGCCCCAACATACCCAATTAGAGGGTGCCACTGTGAGCCACAAAGCTCTTCTTGCTCTGATGGGTATGCCTGGTGCCCATCACGTCCAGATCGGCACTGGACCTTCACAAAGATCCTTTTTCTGCCATGGCCCTGGCCCCTCTAACAGGGATCCTTTTGATACGAGACTTGTCTCATCAAGATATCATCATGTCTAAATCGAGGCTGTGTCAGCACCCCATGAAAATGAATAATGCTCACAATTATGACCCATGTAACAGCCCAATAAAACCTAATTAAAATGATCCACATCCCATCTGTCAAGTGCAGGGCAAAGCAGGCAGAGAGGAAGGGGGCCTAGTTAGTTCAAGGAGAACAAGTAACACGAATAATAATAATATGAATATATTTTATTTAATAATTATATATTTTATTGTAGCTAACATTTATTATGTGCCTGCCGTCTCCCAGCCCGTATGCTAACTAAACACTGTATCATCTCATCTAACTCAAACTGGTTTACCATGAAGGAGCCTTGGGGTTCAGGGTGACAAGCAGGGCTATTATCCACAAGGTCAGGAGTTCAAAGCCGCCAGCAGCTCCTTGAGAGAAAGAAAGTTGGTGGCAGTAAGTTGTTTGCCACAAAGGAAGGGCTAATACTATCTCCGCTTGCAGGTAGGGAAACTGAGGCACAGAGAAGTTAACTTGCTCTAAATTGCACAGCTAGTAGGTACCAGAACCTGCTCTTCTGTCTATACACACTTAAGCCCCGTGTGATATTGTCCCAAACAATGCCAAGCGTGCAGCTGCCGTTCAGTGCATATTTGTGGACTGCATAAATGAATTTTGCCAGGAGTCTAAGTTAAGGAACCCAAGAAGTATGCAGACACCAGCAAACATTTACTTAACATCAACTAGCCGATGTGGCTACCTGCCGGGCTGCTACCTTCAAGGTCAGCGGTTGGAGATCACCAGCCACAACGAAGGAGAAAGATGAGGCTTTCTACTCCTGTAAAGAATGACAGTCTCAGAAAGTTCCAGGGCCAGTTCCACCCTGTTCTCTAAGGTCTCTGTGAGTTAGAATTGACTCAGTGGCAGTGAGAGACAGCAGGTGCTTTTACTAGGAGGTGGAGAAAAAGACAAGCAAATAAAATAATTAAAAGTTCATCTAAGCACATTGCTCTAATGGAAGAATGTACAAGCAAATGAGGACATGGAAGACTCACTGCCATCAAGTCAGCTCTGACCCATAGCGACAGGGTGGAACTGTCCCTGTGGGTCCCCAAGACTCTATCTCATGATGGGAGTGGAAAGCCCTGACTTCCCCCGCAGAGCAGCTGGGCGTTTCACATCCCTGACTTGTGGCTAGCGGTCCAACACATAACCTCGATGCCGCCACAGCGCCTCTGGCTACACAGAGCGGGTGGGGAATTTAGGCCAGAAAATCAGGGAAGATTTCCCAGCGGCTGTAGCGTGAAAGCAGGCTCTGAAAGGACGGATGGGATGACATCGTCATGGATAGCAAAGTTTTTAAAAACAGAAAATAACAGACACTGGAGAAAGTGCAGAGAGATCGGAACCCTCATACACTGCTGGTGTCAAACTGCACCCACTGTGGACGGCCGGGCGGTGCTTCCAGAGACAACTGGGAGAGTGACACCATTTGACTCAGGAGTCTCTTCACTTGATATAGATCCTACAGGTAAGAGCCATAGCATGCACAGACATGTGCACACGCATGTTCATCGCACCACTAAGAAGATGGAAACCAGCTCGATGGCCATCAGTGGAAGGCTGGATAGGTAAGATGCATCACATACTCACGGCACACTATACACCACTGAAGAACGATGAAACTGCAGGACACTCACAGCACGGATGGCTTCTGCTGAGTAAAATTAGTCAACCGTGGACAAATGATGTACAAGACCACTGTTGGAAAAGAGAAAGTCAGGATAAAGCTTTTCATATCAAAAGAAACCGGTTTTGCCAGTCAGGGTTCAGGGAAGCAACGATGAAACATATAGCCTTCCTCTAGTTCTGAAATGCTTCCTCCCCCCACTATCATGATCCCAATTCTACCTTACAAATCTGGCTAGACCAGAGGATGTACACTGGTACAGATAGGAACTGGAAACACAGGGAACCCAGGATAGATGATCCCTTTAGGACCAGTGCTGAGAGTGGTGAAACCGGAGGGTGGAGGGAAAGTGGGATAGAAAGGGGGAGCTGATTATAAGGATCTACATATAACCTCCTCATGGGGGACGGAAAACAGAAAAGTGGCTGAAGGGAGACGTCAGACAGTGTAAGATATGATAAATAATGATAATTTATAAATTATCAAAGGTTCATGAGAGAGGGGGAGCGGGGAGGGAGGGGGAAATATGAGGAGCTGATACCAAGGGCTCAAGTAGAAAGCAAATGTTTTGAGAATGATGATAGCAAATGTGCTTGACAATGGATGGATGGATTGTGATAAGAGTTGTATGAGCCCCAATAAGATCATTTTTGAAAGAAAGAGGAAAGAAAGGCATGAAGGCAGGAAGAGAGAAAGAAAGAAAGAAAGAAAGAAAGAAAGAAAGAAAGAAAGAAAGAAAGGAAGGAAGGAAGGAAGGAAGGAAGGAAGGAAGGAAGGAAGGAAGGAAGAAAGAAAGAAAGAAAGAAAGAAAGAAAGAAAGAAAGAAAGAAAGAAAGAAAGAAAGAAAGATAGGTGGTGGTGGTTCGCAGGAGTGGGAGGGAGAGAGGGAACCAGAGGGCGGCTGTTGATGGTGTCATGGGGTGGGTTCCTATCCACAGACACCTGACACACAGCAGAAAGAAACACTGCTCAGCCGGCGCCATCCTCACACGTGATCCCATGCCTGAGCCCAGTGCTGCAGCCCCGGCCTCCCCCTCTGTCACTGTCCCTCTACTGTACCAAGCAGGAGGTCCTGCTCCGGGGACCAGTCTCTGGAACCTGACGACATGGCCAGAGTCCATGAGATTTAACCTCGTCGTCCTTGCCTCTCAGGAGCACTACTTCTTCCATGATGGATCGGTTTGTCCTTTTAGCAATCCATGTTACTTTCTGTATTCTTCGCCAGCACCACGATTCAAGAGAAGCTGCTAACTGAGGGGGAGGGAAAGGCAAAGTTCTACAGGAAGGAGAGGGGGAGAAGGAGGAGGAGGGGCCCAGGGCAAGCTATGGGGTGGGGAAGGGGGATCAGTTTATAAACTGTTTACATTGTTGGATACAACAATTATTACCTGAAATGTAAACCCCTACCTAAGTCACAATAAAAAATTAAATTAAAAAGAAAAGAAAGACAGGTGGGTATGTATCAGATGTCTCGGACGTACAGTGGGGGAAGGCACCGCAGGCAGAAGAACAGCAAGTGGGACGTTATGAAAGGGTCTTATCTGGCATATTCTCAGAGTTGCGAAGTTATGTCAGATGTGACTTACAATTTCACACTCTGGCTGGAGCCTGACGTGAGAGCGGGTCTTATCTACAAGGAGGTTGGATGGAATTGATGCTCAATACATATTTGATCATTAAAAAACTACCTTTCAGGCCAAGTTCAGGAATTTAAATTTTCTCCTAAGCCCTAGGGATCCACGGAACATTGTAAAGGAGAGGACCAGTCCCCTGGGGAGCAAGGCAGGGAATGTCTAGGCAGGAAATACATTGCATTGTGTCCCCCAAAACTACCATACTGCAAATCCTAACCCCTCTACACACAGAAACCACTTAGGAATGGTTTCTTTGGCTGTGGTAATGAAGCAGCGTTCATGCAAGGTGTGTCTTTTGAGATTTGAAAACAAACGAAGCAAGCAATCAAGGGAGGGGGAAAAAACAGCACCTGGTAGCCATCAAGTCTGTGCCGACTCACAGCGACCCCATAGGACAGCGCAGAACTGCCCCTGTGGGTTTCCCAGACGATAACTTCATCTTTCTCCCAACAAGCAGCTGGAGATTTTGAACTCTGACCTTGTGGCTAGCAGCCCAACTTGTACCCACTATGCCACCAAATCAGCAAGGAAGGAAAAAGCCCAGATGCATGGGAAGACGCAAACGGCTGGATTGCCAAGGAACCCAGGAATAGAAGGTGGGAAGCGCTGGGACAAAGTCCTTCTGCTGAGAGGACAGAAAGCTAGCCGCCTGAATTTGGACTTCTAGCGTCCTGGACTGTGAGAGCCACACATGTGTTGAGACCCCACAGATAACCCAGACAGACCGAACAGCCCAGGCCCTGGGATGTTTGCACGGAGCACCCACAAGCAGGAGGGCAGATTGCCAGACCTCTCTGATGGAGACTAAACCTGTCAGCAAGCCCAGCATGTTCAGCTGTGCAGCCCCCACCTGCCTCCACCTGCCATGACAGACAGCCAGAACAGGACAGGCGTCTCTTTGGTTTTTGCCTGAATAGCAGGTAGAACATTCAGATCACCTCCAACGGGTGCCACCCTCTCTCCACCCATGGGACCACCCTGCCAGGAACCACACAGCCACCTTCAGAGGGTCCTGTTGGCCATCAGGATGGCAAGCGATGACAGAAGCAATCATTCAGGGAGGAGCTGACTATCCCAAATGGATGGGGCTTTTGAAAAGCCGAGAGCCCATGGGTTGCAGGCGCACAGGACGGATCAGCTTTAAAAAAAAAAAAAAAACTCTTTCTGTGGTTGTCTTTGTCATTTCCAATGATGCTGCCCTTTGACCCAGGAAGAGTTTCCAAATGCATAAATAGAGCAATAATCTCCAGCATCAATGTTTTGATAAAATGAAAGAGGTGGGGGGGAAATACATATTATAAACACCACCTCCGGGAAGCGCAGTCAGGAAAAGTTATTAAACAGTCTGTCAGGAGCATTGCAGACGGCGCTGTCCACCCACCCGGCACTGAGTCCCTAATAAAGGCAGCGTCTTGGAATTTGTCACTCTCGAATGCATAATTCACTAGTCCAAAAGCAGCGGTAATACATTGCATTTTCATAAGGGGCTCTGAAGCTGTCTAATTTCCCTGAGCTGCAGGACGGCAGGAGGCTGTGGCCACTCACGGAGGCCCCTTTATGCATTATGGATAGACACTTTGCAATTCAAAGCGACAGCTCAGCCTCCCCATCGAGTGCCCCCCGAACCCCCTGATCGTATTGGAAGGCCTAGAACGAAAGGGCAGGTCTGCCCCAAAGCCTACAGTCACTGGGCAGCTAGAATTGTGTGTGTGTGTGTGTGTGTGTGTGTGTGTGTGTGTGTGTGTGTGTGTGTGTGAAAGTAGAGTGTCTGGGTTTCTGAGTGCTACCACAACAAAATACACCAGATTGGGAGGCTTTAAAGAAGAGAATTTTTTTTTCCTCCGGTCAGGGGCTCGAAGCCCCAATTCAGGGTGTGCTCTAGCAAAGGGTTCTTCTCAGTCTGATCCTAGTAATTGCTGGCAATACCTGACATTCCCAGGCTTGTAGATGTACCTGCCGCCGTGTCCTGTCTCCAAAGGGTGCCTTCCCACTATGTGTTCCTCCATGCATCTTTCCCATTTTCATAAGAAACCTGTCCGAGGGCTTGAGTTGAAGACTCTTGCTACTCCAATATAACCTTGTTAGCTTAAAATAAAATGCCTATCTCCCAATAGTGTCATATTTCCAGGGGGTGGGCCTTACATATAACTTTGGGGGTGGGGTGGGACACGATTCATTCTACAACAGATGTGTTAGTCTGGGTTCTCTAGAGAAGTAAAATCACACACACACACACACACACATATAAGAAAGAAATTTATATCAAGACAGAGAGGCCAATGCAGCTGCAGAAGCAGGCAAGCCTAATCAGGCTCCAGTCTGTGGGCAGATGCTAAGCCGAAGAACCTTCCCAAATCATGCTGCCACCAGGGCTGACAAACCAGGAAGCAAGACAATGAACCAGAAGCAACCTGGCGAAAGCAGAGTCGAATGAATCCAAGGTTAGTAGGCCACTGACAGTTCTTGGGTTCAGCAACCCACATAGCAGCCTGCCGGATCTCCCAGGGTTGATAGGCAATGTGGCAGGCTGCTGGCAGCTCCTCGGGTGAGTGGGGCACATGGTAGGCCGCTAACCAAAGTCCCAAGAACCCAAGTGGCAAGGTCCAGGTCAGCAGCTACTTATACACACGATGTAAGCCCCACCTCCAAGGAGCTGTGACCTAAGTTAGGGGGTGTGCTCCACCATAACTGTGTGGATGCTTTATACTAGGCTCCACTATGGGGGAGGCCTTACTGCCAAAGGACTGCAGATCCTGACTCTGTTACTTTGGCACGAAGCCTATCACGGCAGGCAAGAACAGACGGCATTGCTTGCATCTCACCAAGAATAATCAGACACCAAGTCTGGCTTCTTACTTGATATTTGTCGGATGAGATAAAGAACAAGTGAACGGTGACTAAATGGGGCCACCCAGCCCTGTCCCCTACATATACCACAGTTGTTCTCCTCTGTCCCGCAAGTTAGGCCAACAGTGGCTTCCCTGAAGCCTGCTGGGATCTCCATAGGTATAGAAAGCTGTCAGGTCACTACCTGGCAAACAGATTGCGAAGGTCTTGGTATGTCTTCATCCAACAACCTCACAGAGGCAGAGAGAGAAAGTCAGGCAAAGAGGGGGCATGGTCTTGATGGAGGCAGGTCAATTTGGTGGAAGGGATGTTCGACAAGAGGCCAAAAAGCAGAAACTCTAACCCTTTCTTTCACCGCAAACATCATGGGGCCCACAGGCAGTCACTCTGCCTATCCTGGTGGTGATCTGATTAAAAGGTAAAATAATGCTGTGTATTACATGGAACCCAGACAGGGAGATCAAGAAAAATTGATTCGGGTACTTTCCCTACCATTCTGCCCCCAACTCACCTGTTGACGTGACTGTAGAGTATCAGAGGTCAATCTCTACCCACGTGTCTCTGGCTCCAGTTGTTAGGTGGTCAGTCTGACCACTGCTGCTTCTCTTCAGAACCAAGAGGCCAGGATATCGCATTATACCCTGGCCTGCAGAGGATGCAGCATGCTATTGCCTAAATTTGAGTCCTAACATCTCTAGGTCTCAATTGCCTCAGCTCTAAAATGCTGCCTAACACAAACAGGTGGTAAAGGTGATGTTAGGATAGGCATTCCAGAGCGGAGGTGATGAAACTAGGGATCAGGCCGGGACAAAACAGTTCCTGAGAGCTCTTCAGCTGGCAGGAGCTAACCGAACCGTACAGTCCGAAAGATGCGTCACTGGCATCTGACACTCTTATCTCCTTCCTTGAGGGCCAGTGGTAGGACACAAGAGAGAGATCACAGCCAGGTTCACCCAAAGCTGAGTCTACTCAATAGCCAGAAGTGGTCGGTTCAGTAGTATGGGGACTGGGGAAAATAATCATAATATGTAATAAAAATAAAGAGAAGAAAACTATCTTATTGGTCCTTATAACCATGCCCTCAATAATAAAGTAAATCCCTCCATGCTCCCTGTGCCGGGGGCCCTCACAGTCTTCATGTCGATAGGCAGCAGAGATGAGCTGAACGGTGAGTGTCTCTGGGAGCTGGGAGCACACAGCCTTGGTGAAAATGTCTCATTAAGCCACTTGGGGTAGATGGCAAGACCCAAAACACAGGGCGGGAAGCCAGCAAGGGAAAACAACTGAGCTTCTCTGCAGAAGACACAGAAGAGAATGCTTCTCCCTCCTGAGAGGAAGGGACAGAGGAAAGGGGAGGAAGTGCTTGAGAAAGGAGGAGAGAGAGAAGCTAGATGGGGGGGGGGGTCCCCACTGACATCGAGTGAAGTCCTGATGACAGTGTGGCTTGAACACAAGGTAAGAACAGGATATTGCCCTCTGGTGTCAACCCATCACGGCCAACATCCATCTTCCGTGAAGTTCTACTACACTCAGACTCGTGGATACTTGGAAGAAGAGGGATTGTTCACCGGCCTCCAAGAAGAGACTGGATTTCATGTTGGGGCCAGCAAGTGTCACTATAAGATGCAAATCCTGAAGGAAGGAACCCCCAGACAGAGTGTCACTAAACAGATAAGACCCAGGGGAATGGGCAGGAAAGTTGAGAGGCAGTTCTTTACAGATACAATGCAAACCTGACCCAGATTCCAGCAGCATTCTTTTAAAAGATGAAAACGCTAATCGCCAGCCTCATATGGAAAGAAACCCCAGGGAAACAAAGCGCTCCTGAAGAAGAACAAAGAAGGAGGTCTCACACTTGCCGATCTCAAACCTGACTACCACCGTAGTCAAAAATAGCCTGGTACTGGTACAGGAGAGACACACAGGCCAATGAAGCAGGATCGAAAACCCTGAAATAAAGCCAGCTCCCTATGAACAGCTGATCTTTGGCCAAGGGTCAAAATACATTAACTGGGGAAGAGATAGTCTCTTTAATAACTGATGCTAGCAGGAAAAAAATGAAAGAGAACCCATATCTCACATCATATACAAAATCAAACTCACTATGAATAAAAGACCCAAATGTAAAACCTAAAACTGCAAAGGCCTTCGGTGGGAAAATAGGAATAAACTTAGAGGCCCTAAAGAGAAGGGAGCGTCTAAAGATCTGTGGGGAATGAAACTTTTCCATCAACTTTGGAAGCCCCTCACACATGGTGTCACTGCACCATCAGACAAAACTGACAACACACAAACAGAAAAGGCAAACAAAACTGACAACACACAAACAGAAAAGGCAAACAAAACTGACAACACACAAACAGAAAAGGCAAACAAAACTGACAACACACAAACAGAAAAGGCAAACTGGGTGACTGGGACCACCAAAAACTAATGTGCATCAAAGAATTTCACCAAAACAATGCAAAAATTACCCACAGATTGGGGTGGAAATAGCCACCAGGTATCAGACAAGAGACTCATCTCTAAATGTATGGAAAATTTTGACACTTCAACAAGAAAAAGACACATAATCGAAGCTGAAGATGGCGAGAAGACATGAGCAGAACACTTCACAAAAGAAGTCAGCCAAGAGGCCAACAAACATGAGGAAATGCTCACAATCCTTAGCCTCTAGAGAGATGCAAATCAAAACCACAAAGAGCTATCAGCTCCCCACCCCCCCATCAATGATAGCAAAATTCAAGGAAGACAGAAAACAACATGTAGTGGAGAGACTGGAACCTCCTGTACTGCTGGTGGGATTGTAAACTAGTGACAACACCGTGGGAAACAGTATGGCACCTCCTCAAATAGTTGGAAACAGAAATACCATTTGATCCAACAGCCCTATGAGTTGGCATAGATCCTAAAGTCCTAAGCGCCATGACACAAAGATCTATGCACACCCATGTTCCTCACAGCACTATTCACGAAAGGAAGAGGACAGAAACAAACCACATGCCCCTCCATGGGAGAATGGACAAAGAAACTAGACAACACACACACAATGAAATCCTACGTTGTTTCCATGAAGTCTGCTCCAAGAGATATCCACCGTGCACAACAGAACAAAGCGCTGTCCAGTCCTGAACTATCTTCACAATTGTCATGTTTGAGCCCATGGGAGCACTCACAGTGTCCACCAAGTCCGTCGCCTGGATGGTCTTCTTCTTTATCACTGACCCTCTGCTTCAGCAAGCATGATGTTCATTTCCAGAACTGACCCCTCCCGACGACATGGCCGAAGTGTGTGAGACAAAGTCTCACCATCATCACTCTACAGAGATTCTGGCTGTACGTCATCCAACACAGATCTGTCTGTCCTTGTGACAGTCCACAGTACTTTCCGTATTCTTGACCAACGCCATAATTCAAATGCATCAATTTTTCTGGTGTCTTCCTTATGTGTTGTCCAGCTTCCACATGCATATGAGGCCATTGAAAACACTGTACCTTGGTTCAGGGACACCTCAGCCCTCAGGGCCACATCTTTGATCTTTAAAGACGTTTGGTGCAGCAGAATTGCCCATCGTTGGATTTTTTGACTGCTACTCTCATGAGTATTGATTGTTAAGCTACATAAAGTGACATCCGTGACAGCTTCACTCGCTTCTCCATTTATCATGAAGTTGTCTATCGGTCCAGTTGTGTTGATTTAGAGCTTCTTTACATTAAGTTATAATCCATACTGTAATCTTGGATCTTTAATA